>NC_133839.1:5901029-6203823 GCF_047830755.1 Zonotrichia albicollis | reverse complement strand
AGGCTCGTGCCCTTCGTGCCGCCTCCAAAATCCACCCCCAGCACTGGATGTGGCTCATGGGGTGCAAACCAGGAGCTTGTTCCATCTGTGAGCTGGAGGATCAGCATTTCCCCTTCCCAGGGGCCTGGTGGAAGGGAAGGAAGTTGATGATTTGTTAAATATGTATTTTTTTCTCCTTTCTTTTGTAATAACTGCTCATTTTCATGGCACAGGCAGGAGTTGTCTCCAAAGCCCTGCCCTCACCTGCACGTGGTCACATCTGCCTTCTCCCTGGGCACGCTGTGTTCCAGCAATAACAGGTTTGTGAGGATGCTTTCATGTAAAGGTGCAAAAGCAATGCTCAAAACCTTCAAATGAAAGCTTTTCTTCCCTTCCTCTGAACAGTCCTTTTTGTCAAAATCAGCAAAACATAAATCTTTCTGCAAAAGATCCCTTTTCCTTTAATGGGCTTTTCCATTGAAAACAGTTTAAACTTGATGCTCTGTTCCTTCCCTCCAAATTTTTCAAAGCTCCTTGGGCTTTGAAAACTTCAATGATTCCATTTTCATTCCCTCTATTTAAAAAAATGTATAGGTATATGTATAACATATATATATATATATATATATATATATATATATATGTGTGTGTGTCTTTTTTTCTGCTAGCTGAAGGTCTTGCCTTTTATCCCAAAGCAAACTTGATAGATTGGGTTTTGGGGTGTTCTTTCTCTGCCCCAAAATAGACATGCTCATTTGAGCAGTTATTTGGGGAAAAAACCAGGATGAATGCACCCTGTTGGGCTCTGAGGGAGCTGGCAGAATTTTGGGAATTTTTTCCCTACAAACCCAGCTGCCTCCTCAAACCCATCTCAATACCAGATGGGTGAATAATGGGGCAGAGACACCCACAAATTCACCGTGCCACAGGTTTGGAGCATTCCTGGCTGGGGAAGGGACAGGAGCTTGCAGAATGCCCCAGCTGGCAGTGCCTGGGGGGCAGGAGGAGGGATTGCTCAGTCCCAGCACTTAAGGAAGGATCCAAGGAGGAATTTGCCATGTTTTTTCCCAGTCCCAGCACTTGAGGAAGGATCTGAGGGGGAATTTGCCATGTTTTTTCCCAGATCCAATACTTGAGGAAGGATCTGAGGGGGAATTTGCCATGTTTTTTCCCAGATCCAATACTTGAGGAAGGATCTGAGGGGGAATTTGCCATGTTTTTCCCAGTCCTAACACTTGAGGAAGGATCTGAGGGGGAATTTGCCATGTTTTTCCCAGTCCCAACACTTGAGGAAGGATCTAGAGGGGGATTGGCCATGTTTTTTCCCAGTCCCAAAGCTTAAGGAAGGATCTAGTGGGGAATTTGCCATGTTTTTCCCAGTCCCAACACTTAAGGAAGGATCTAGGAGGAATTTGCCATGTTTTTCCCCAGTCCCAACATTTGAGGAAGGATCAATGAGGAATTCACCATGTTTTTTCCCAGTTGCAATAATTGAGGAAGGATCTAGAGGGGAATTTGCCATGTTTTCCCCAGTCCCAACACTTGAGGAAGGATTTAGGAGGAATTCACCATGTTTTTCCCCAGCCCCAACACTTGAGGAAGGATCTGAGGGGGAATTTGCCATGTTTTTTTTCCCAGCCCCAACACTTGAGGAAGGATCTAGAGGGGAATTTGCCATGTTTTTTTTCCCAGTCCCAATACTTGAGGAAGGATCTAGAGGGGAATTTGCCATGTTTTTTCCCAGTCCCAACACTTGAGGAAGGATCTAGTGGGGAATTTGCAATATTTTCCAGCTCCCCACCTCACTTGACCATGGGTGCTCCAGCACTCCGCTCCCTGTGAACATCCATGTCCCATTCAGGTCTGCCCTGTGGGGTTTTCCAGCAGGGTAAATCTCACTGTGACATGGATGTTCTCAAGGAGGAGAGTTCCCAGTTTGGGTCTGGGGGTGCCCAGTTTGGGTCTGGGGAGCTGCTGGGCTGTGTGACATCCCCATGGCTGGCTCAGCATCCCCTGGGCCACAGGGCCAGCTGGCACAGGGAGCAGATGGGGAGGTGGAGCTGGGTGCTGGGCCAGGTTTCAGGCCATGATAAAGCAAAGTGACGTAGAGAACTAAATACCTGTTATTGGAGAAAGGCAAACAGAGCCTTCCCCTGCCTCCAGCCTTGCTGCCTTCAAGGGCAGGCTGCATGCCTGGCATGGAGCTCCCTGCAAAGGATGTTCTCTCCTTAATTTGCTTGCTTTGTCTTGGCTGTGCTGTTGAGAAATCCAAGTTTGACTCCATATAATGAATGACAAACATTTATCTGGTCTGAAGTGTTTTATTCTGAGTGTTTTCTTCCTCCTGGAAGTTCCCAGTGAGTTGTTGACAGTGTGCCCTTTGACGTGGATTAGTGCTGACACCTGGCAGTTGGATCTTCCCATCCTTTTCACATCTTGCTTGTTCCTTTTCAAGAGAGGCTTTTTGTACATGTCTGATCCATTTAAAATGAAAGATAAACAACAAATGGACCAGTCTCTGAAGGGACAGTCAGTTACAGGGGTGGTACTGATTTCCCTGTGGAAAGCAGTGAGCTCATGGGATGGATGGAGTGATGACAGGAGAGAGCCTTCCCCCAGCACCTCAGTTTGGTGGCAGGGGATTTTTTGGTTTACAGACACCTTAAAAACTTTCCAGGAGATGTGGGGATGGTGAGTTCAAGTTCAGGGACTGGAGAATTTCTGCTCTCCTCTCTGCTTCACCACTCATGGTTTTGTGGTCCCTCTGAGAGGATCCCCTGTGTCCACTCTCAGGATGTACATGAACTTTCTACAGGAACTTTGCCTCAGAGCTGGTGCCTCTCCCACCTCTATGTCAGTAATTCCAGGTGTTACATTTATATTTTCAGTGGGTGCAGTGTTGGCCCTGTCAGAGCAGAGTCTCAGGGCTGTGTCAGGCACTGGCAGCTCCCTGGTTCTGTAGGATTTTGGGTGCCTCTTTGCAGGTGGGGCTCAGATCCTCCTTTCACCTTGTTTCTTTCTGACAGCAGGGCTGGTGGAAGAGAAGGCACTGCTCCTCCTCCTGCAATGCCAAAACAGTCATTATGAAGCCCTCAGAAATGAGGAAATGGTCAAGATAGAAATGTCAACAAACCTCTCCTAGCTGACCATTGGCTGCAGAGGAAGCTCTGTGGTTTGGAGCATTTCTTTGGCTCAAAGGTCAGGCTTTGGGATCAGGCTTGGTTTTGCCAGGCCCAGACTGAGTGTGCTGCTGTTGCTGAGGGTAATTCCCCTTGGTGTGATGCTGGAGGGCTCAGCTCTGGCTCTGTAAATCACTGCTTTGCTTTCAGCATCTTGGCTCAGGCTTGGTCTCAGCTCAGTGCCTGAGCTGTGGGTGAGGTGGGAGTGCTGCACAGGGCTGCCTCCATCCTTCCCATCACACTTTTAAAGGTTTTGTGATCCTTCCCATCACACTTTTAAGGCTTTTGCCTATTTACAGAGGATTTGGGTGTTCTGTGGCACAGGGCTGTTGTCTGTTGTACTTCCCTGAATGACCTGGTATTTATTGTGGAGGTTTCAGAGAATTGGCTTAGGCTTTAAGTTACTGTTTGTTTGTGGTTGCTGAACTTGTGCTGTTTAATGGAAACATTTCCCTTTGGTAGGAGAGCTATTGCTGGAAATACATACAGGTAATAAATACCTCGTGGCTGAGGCAGGAGCTGGGACAGATGGAGCTGCAGTGTCCATCCACAGTGACTCAGGAGAGGGGAAAGAAAAGCTGATACTCAGCCCTGAGTGGAGTCATCCATGTGCTGCAGGGCTTGGGACTCCAAGCAGAGGTGAGGGGAGGCAGGGGCTGGCAGGAGGGCTCTGCCCCTCTCTCAGTGCAGAAGGGATTTATGCTTTTTAAATTCATGCCATGGCTGCAGGAAGAAGTTCTGCAGTACAGCTGAGCTGCGCCATGCTGGCTGCTCCCCTCTGCAGATGATACTGGATCTGCTGCAGTCCCCTGTTTCCAGTGATAAGTGATGACTTTCTCCATCCAGGTGTCTTTTTCCATGACGTGTTCTGACCCATATCAGTTCCCTCTTTGAAAGCTTGGCTTCTCCTCCATGGATTTGCCAGCAAATTTTGTCTGGCTGCATTGTCTACGACCCAGTTTGGCAGGTGCTGGCTGAGAACAAAGGTGTGAAACAAGTTCTGAATGTGGGAATTTAAGTCCCTTGCTCTGAGCTGGAGTTAAAGGCATCACTGTGCAAAGTACAGCAGGACAAGTGCAAGGCTGCATTATAAAATAAGGGAATAAAATGTAAGGAGCAGGAAACTTCTCTTCCCAGCTCAGATGACATTTTCCTTGCTCTGTCCCAGCAGCTCACGTTGTAACTTACAACTCCTTGTCTGGCAGGAGTTGTGGTAACTCCAAACCAGCCCATAGCACTATGTCATCATAACTTTGAAACAGGACCCAAATGGCAAAACCTGCCCCAAACCAGTTGTGATTACTCATGCTCTGTGCTATCCCTTTCCCCGCTGGGCTTTCTGCTATGGTAATTCCACTTATTAAGCAAGGAGACAAAACACCTTTATTACACTTGGAACCAAGCTTGGGAGCAGTGAGAGGAGCAGGACTTGCTGGCTGCAGGCTGTCAAAGGGTTTTCTTCTCTTGTCTCCCTTCCTCTGCATGGCCTTTAAAGTGAGGGAGAGAGGAACAAAGATACTTTGCTGCATGTGATGAATAAAAGTCTGCATTTCAATATGTTTGTTTAGAGTAGAGAAGAATTAGGGATGTGTATTGGGAATGAATCCTGGGATTTGCTGGGTTTTGCTTCATCTCCAAGCTTGAAAATGCAAAGAGCTGAGACAAACTGGGGTCATAGCTCAGGCTCTGGAAAGTTTCTTTTTATTAACACTTTCAGTTAGTGTTTATTAACACTGTGGATAAAAGGTGCCTTTGTTAACGGGTCTGTCCCTTTGCTGCTTGGCTGGAGGAGCTGAATCTTGAAAGGAACTGCCCTGGGCACCTGCTGGAGTCACTGATGAAAGTTTTCATTCCAGATTTTCACCACAGGCTTAAGACATAAAATAGCCTGAAACCCTCCAAAGCAAGTCTTCCTTTTCTTTCTCATTAAAAAAAAAGGTTAAAAAAAGTTGTGAAAATGCCTCTTGCTGTCTGTGTGCCAAGCCATGAACGATGAGCCCCTTCCCTGTGTGGTGAGCATTTCATCTCACAGCAGTGTGACCCCTCCTTGCTCCATCTCCTCCCTCCTGTGGGTGTCCAGAGTCTCCCTTGGAGTGCATCTCTCAGCCTGGGGAATGATTAGAGCATTTAAAAATAATTCCTGCAAGCTTGGAGAGAAAACTGGGCCTGATGCTTGTGCTGTCTGTCCCTAAAGGTGAAGACCATTCCCAGGACAAGGTGGGGTGCTGTGGCTGTGGGGTGCTCCTCCTTCCAGGACCTGCAGAGCACTCCTCTGCCTCTGCTCAGCATTTCCCCTCCAAGCATTTTTATACTCAATTATGGGTTGTGCTGTTGCTGTTGGCTTCTCCTTGCTTTTGTTTTGTCTTCCCTCCCAGTGTAAGAGTGCTGTAAGTGAAGGAGAAAGGAAGGATGACTTCTGACCACGTTCATCCCAGGCTGGGCTGAGCTTTGGTGGCTCTGCCCAAGGTCAGAGAGGCAAAGCTGCAGCTCCCTCCATGCACCAGTGAGGAGCTGGTTACACCTGGTGTAAAGAAATGGAGTTATGGCTTCACAACAAAAACAGCACTGTGTTTTGCAGTGAGATCAGCCATGTGTGTGTTTGCCACCTCCCTGGGAACCTCCCAAGAGACCCCAGCCCTGCAGCTTGTCCATGGTGTACCTGCATGGGAGAGGGAGGCTGTCACTGTCCTCACCCTTCAGCAGCTGAGGGCACTGCAGCAGATGTGTCAGCACCTACTCTGGGATTTCTGAACTCAGCAGAAAATGGCTTTCCAGCAGCCTGGACTTGGCCATTCCCTTTTCTTCTCCCAGGCAGTGTGAGCCATGGCTGGGGATGACAAACCCTGCTCAGCAGCACCCACAGAGCTCTTGGCTTGGGTGTTCTGTGGGTGCTCAGCCCCAGGCTGGCTCTGGAAGGAGGAGCTTGGAGGTCACATCCATACACTAGGAGCATCAGGAGTTGATTGCACTGACTTGGGAGAGGAGGATCTGTTGTATCTGGAGGGCAGAATGCTCTGGAAGGCTGCATGCCTTGAAGCAATGGGTTTTGGTTTAAAGTAGCTGAATGGTGTCAGGCAAACATGCAGGCAGGAGCTGCCTCTGGGCAGATCTATCCCCTGCAAGCTGGACAGAATCCCTGCTCTGCTGCATCCCTGGCAGTGTGGGGTGGCTGTGCTGCTGCTCCTGCCCCTGCTTGGATCTGCCAGCAGAGCAAGAACTGAAAGTTTTGCTTCTCAGCAATGAGCAGCAAACCCAGCTAAAAGGTTTGACCCTGTTCTCCCTGGTCTTGCTCAGAGGAGTCTCTGAGGGCCCTGCTGGGAAGGGTAGGATGTCATCAAGGGGTGTTACCCGAGCTCATCTCTGTTTTCTTGCTGGTTATTCACACAGCACAACCTTACAAACACTTGGAACGATGGTTCCTGCTCAGGGTTTGGAAGGATGGTTGGGAGGGCACTTGGAAGGATGGTTCCTGCTCAGCCCAAACACAAACACTTGGAAGGATGGTTCCTGCTCAGGGTTTTCTCTGCAGAGCCTTAAATCTCCCATAAATTAACATGTTCATGCATTAGTTGCAGCTCCTGCCTCTGGGCAGATCCATCCCCTGCAGGCTGGACAGAATCCCTGCTCTGCTGCATCCCTGGAGTGTGGGGTGCCTGTGCTGCTGCTCCTGCCCCTGCCTGGATCCACCAGCAGCAGCAAAAGAAAGTTTTGCTTCTCAGCAAACCCAGCTGTTACTCAAACAAAAGGTTTGACTCTGTTCTCCCTGGTCTTGCCCGGAGGAGTCTCTGGGGTAGGATGTCATCAAGGGGTGTTACCCGAGCTCATCTCAGTTTTCTTGCTGGTTATTCACACAGCACAACTTCACAGCCCAAACACTAGGATGGTGGAAGGATGGCTCCTTGGAAGGATGGTTCCTGCTCAGGGTTTTCTCTGAAGAGCCTTAAATCTCCCATAAATTAACGTGTTCATTCATTAGTTGCAGCTCCCCGAAGCACCGAGCAAAGTTTGGGAGTTTAATTACTTTTTGCAGGAATCAGAGCACGCAGAGCCTTCAGCAGATGATTATAGTTCATATTATTCATGCAGCTCCTCATAATCCCCTGCTCTGCTGGGCCATGGTCGATAGAGACTAAAATTGGAATCTGCTCATAAATTCCCATCCCGTGTGAGGTGTCTTGATCATCCAGTGAAAGCATTTTGCTGACAAAACAATTCAGTTTCCTGCGAGGTGCCACGCAAGAGTATCTGTCAGGAGGGGATGAGCTGCCAGGGTTCTGTGTGCTCTGCCAAAGTCAGTTTTCACCCTGTTTATCTCTAAACCCGGCGTTGGGCTGGCTGTGTCACACACTGGGTGGTAAAAAATACAGAGATTTTCAAACAGAAACATGGAATATTTATAGGGTTGCAGACGTTTGTGGAAATATTAGCGGGGAAAATTTAATCAACTAAAGTAGAACGCCAACAAAACTATTTTTAAATTAATTAAAAGGCTTGGATTCATTTTTTTTTTTTTTTTAAACTGTGGAGGTTTTAATCCTCAAGTATGTATTTGGTCTGTTTGAAGTTACTGTAGTTTCTTGTATCATAAACATTTTAGGGCCACATTCCTCTTTGTGCACAGTCTGCTTCGTAAGAGACCCCGGAGGGTTTGTCTGCCTGTGGAAACTTATTGTTCTATAGGAATGAATAATTCCTCAGCTGCAGCTGTGTAATCCCCCCTGCACAGCTTTCCTGCCCTGTTACCTGGATCTTAATGACTCCAGGACCCCTCCTGTTCTCCTTACATCTCCTTGTCCCATCCATGGGAGCTCCTCAGGTGTTGTGCTCCAGCAGAGCTGTGAGCTGGGGATCTCCCAGTGCAGGAGGAATACTGAGTTAATCAAAATCCATATTTTTCTTTTTTTTTTTTCCCCCCCGATGTTTACAGGGTTTTATCCTTTAGTCTCCCAAGACAGCTTTACACCTGTGAGTCTGACTTTTGATGCAGCTTTACTGGGGAACGAGCAGGTTCAAAGCTCTCTGCACAGGTTGCTGACTTGTTTAGCATCAAAAAGGAGGAAAAAGCAACAAAATTGCTCTGTGTGGAGGAGCTTTCGGGAACTGCTCAGAAACCACGTGCAGGTGCAGGGGAGGACTAGAAATAAGCAGTCCCAGAGACTGAGCAGCCTCTGCCTTTGGGGAGGGTCTCAGGGTTCAGGTTTGTTCATGGCTGGGGAGGCAGGAGGGGTGTGAGCTCTGGTGAGGGGTGATCTCCATCCCTTTGGAAAGGCAGAGGCTGAGCTGGAGTTTGGCTGAAGCCCCAAACCTGTCTGCTCCAGGCTGATAAAAATGCTTGTACAGCTGCTGGTGACCCCAAAGTCGGGACCTTGGCTTTGTGCTGCTTTCCAAGTGATCAGTGAGTGATTTAATCTGATACAGTATTCCTCAACAGATGTGTTTAATCTTCTAATGACGTTACAAGTGATGTATATGAATTGAGAAATTGTTGTCTTTTCCCCCTTGTTGACCTGTAAAAGCCTTTTATGGAACAACACAAGCGACTCCAACACTCTTAACAGCATTAATGTGAATGAAGTTCCCTTCACCATCAGCACCTGACTGTGCAGAGCCTGGAGCTTGATGGAGGCTGTGAGTGCCCAGGATGTGGCACTCACTAACAAAGTGGTGCAGAATAACAGAAGACACTCCTGTGTGTATATAAACTTTTTGGGGGATAGGCAGAGATACTCTTCCTACCATTTTGGCTTTGCATTGTAGCCTGAAGTGAGAGTAAATTACAGGTCTGAGCACTTGAGTGCACCTTCATGATGCAAGAGTTGACTCTCATTTTGTGCTGAGTGCTGTCTGGATGGGAATGAGTTCTGGGATTTGGCAGAACTCCTCTCTTTGGGAAGCTGCAGTGCACCAGCTCCTCTCTGGGCTGTTCCTGCAGGAGCTCTTAGCCCATGGCAGATGTTCCCCAGCTCCCTTGGGGGAGAGCTCAGCCAGGCTGTGCCCTCGCAGATCGGCTGCAGCTGTGGGGAAAGGCTGGAGGGCAAAGCACTGAGATAACAGCTCCTGCACTCAGAGTATCGGTAGAGTTGCATCCACATGAGGAGTGATGGAGCTGAACCCAAATTCCAGTCCAGGGCAGACTGGACCACACTGTGGTGCATCAGAGACATGGAAGGGATGGGCTGGAGCTCAGGGAATTGTTTGACAAGGTCTGGGTAGGATGGGACCTTCCCTTTTGACGGCTGGCTCATGCCTACTGTCACCATCCCACTGTCCTGACCCTCATCCCATTGTGGGGAGGTTTGGCACATCAGTGCATTGTGCTGAGGGGATGAAATGTTTTCTCAGGGGGAAGGGAAAGAACCTGTTGGGAGGCAAGGAGAGAGACAGAGCAGTGGTGCAGCACAGCTGTGCCTTTGGCTGTAGTGAGGAGAAATTCCCAGTGCAAAGAGCAGTGCCTAACTCTTTAAGGGGGATTTGTGTGTTTGGGGGAAGAACTGGAGCAGTGCAAACAAGGAGAAAATAGAACTGCCAGGCTGGCTCAGAGCAGAGCTTCACCCACCCAAGAAAGGCCAGAAGAGGATGCCAAGAGGACAGGGCATGATCCTGACTGTTCTGGACAGAGTTTCAGAGCCTTTCCCATCAGGATGCTTCCTCCAGATCCCTGTGTTTAACAGCCACCAGTGGACCTGTCCTCTGTGAGCTTTTCCAGTCCTGCTTTGAAGCCACAGGTATTTCTGGCAGCCAGAACGTCCCCTGACAATGAGTTCCACAATTTAATTACAAGGGGAAAGGAAATGACTTAGGATAGATTTTTAAACCTGCTGCCTGATCCCTTTATTCCTGTCTTGTCAGGAGTGGTGCCTGCAGAGGGATTGAGAAGGGGAAATGGAAGAGAAGGTAGGGCTTGAATTTGGAAATGAAGTCTGGGGAAGAGGGAAAACTGCTAAATTAATATAAAAACAAAGCCTTTCCAGGGATGGGATGCTGTTGTGTGCAGTGGTTTAAATCCTTTAGGATATCTGGGGAATATTTGGGGGGTGAGGTTCTTACTGGGCTGTGTTGGCTTCAGAGCTGCAGGTGCCAAACTGGGGCTGCACCTCTGGCTCCCAAAAACCCAACAGTACCTCCAGGTTAGCAATGATTTTGGTTTTTTTTTTCCCTTTCATCTATTCTGGAGAACAGAAAATGTCTGTCTCCTTGGGGATGCCTTTGCAGCAGGACAATAAATAGCATCTGTGGGCCTCCACAGCTTACAGCTGCATGTTCTTATAATCAAAATGTGCACCTTGGGTTTTCCAGGCTGGCTCCCAGGGAGCAGCTGAGCTCATTCAGGACCTGCTCTGGTTCAGGATGTCCCCAGTTAATGTGGTTTCACAGAGACCTTCGTGCCTTTCGCAGTGTTGGCTTCTTTACCCTTTGTAAATATTTCACCTGTTTTCTAAATTATTCATTCATTAAGTGGCTTGGAAAGGAGGAGGAATGGTGCTTATAAAATGTGTGAAAACTTAAAACACTGCAAAGCTGAAAGGATGTGAAGGAAGTAATTTGAGGAAGGATTTTTCCATCAGAACCAGCCCTGGTTAATTACTAGGAGGGGATGGGAGATGAAGGGATGTGGGGGGTTGATGGATCTGGCACAGGCTGGGGTGTTTGCTGGGCTTTGCAGAGTTGGGGTTTGCATTGGGATGGGATTTGGAGGCTGAGATCTCTGTTAGGGGAGGATGGAATTTGAGGTGGCCCCACTGAGGGGTCACAGGGCACCCTCAGACCTGGAGGTTCTTGGTTGTGCCAGTGCTGTTTACATGGTGTGGACCCAATACAACATAAAACATCTATTCCCCAGCTTATTGCTAACTTATGGCTTTTGCATACTAAAAATTAATTGATTTTAGTTTGGGGCTAACTGAAATTGAATATTAAATCTGTCTTCACACAGCAGTGTGCCCCTTGCTTCCCAAATGAGGAACCTTTCCTTCCACTCCACCTTTCTCCAAGTGAAGGTGAAGTATTGTTCCTGAATGGAGGGAGAGGTGTTTGGTTTTTTATGGTGCCTCTATTCTTGGACCTCAAAACATCCTTATGCTGTTAATGAATTAAAGCCTGTCAGTCCCTTCATGAGCAGAGGTGGTGGGTTTTATCTGTGATAACCAAGTGCTCTGAGCTGTAGTGTGGTGCTTTGTCGGGAAGGAAGGGAACCTTGGTGGTTTAGCAATGGGGAACAGGCAGAGACGAGCAGGGCTGGGAGGCCCTGGGGGGCAGGGGAACACCCTGAGATGGGGAAACTGAGGCACAGCAAGGATGAGTCAGGACAGCAAACTGAGAGGAGTCAGAGCTTGGACCAGTGCCTCACCCCTGAGAGGTGTTTGCCCTTGGCTCCCTTGCTGGTGGTGTTATCCCAGCCTCAGCACAACCCTCCCACCATGACTGTGCAGTCTGGAGTGGGACATCCTGGGGCCCATCCACCCTCTTCATTCCTTTGCCTTCTCAAAAGCTCTCAGTGAGGTATTTTTGAAGGTTATCTTCAAAAGCAAAACACCAGCCTGAGAAAACTGAACAAAGGCTCCTAAAACCCAGGCTCTGGCCAGAAGCCAGGACAGTGTTCCCTGATTTTCCTCTGTAGTGCTCATCCTCTTTGCTGTGTTCCCAGAGCCCAGGGCAGATGTTTGTTATCAGTTCCTGGTCTGGCTCAGGACCATTCTCACCTTCTGCCACCCGGCTGCTGGGGGGACAACAAAGTGTCCTTAAAATCAGCCCTCAGCTTTCCATAGCCTGCTACATCCTTGTGCAGCCCTTGTCCTGGATGGAGCTCAGATTCCAGTGCTGCTGCCTGAATCTCCTCCCCTGCCCAGCCACAGAGCTCTGGGGTGTTTTGGGGCTGCATCCATGTGGGAGCAGGGCTGGATGCATTTGGGGTGGGCAGGGACCCTGTGGGATGCTGCTCCCCTACCTGGGACCACCATCCCTTCCCAAAGGTCTCTGGGGTCATGGGAGAGGTGGGGTCTTCAAGGAATTGACCCTTTTGGGAGACAACTTGTGGATCTGTTGAGCTGTGCCTTAGCACACACCTGGGGTGATTTCACAGCTGCTGTCCCCATCACTAGCAGAACCAGGCTCCACCAAGCAAAAGGTGTTTTGCCAGTGTTATTTTGGATTATTGCAGCATTTCTCACTCTCCTGGGGCACAGCATTGCAGTGGTGGCTGTGCTGCTGTTGAATTTGGCAGCTCAGGCAGAGCCTGACCTGAACTGGGGCAATTTTGATGGGCAGGAGCATTGGATGGAAAGCAGTGGGTGCTACAAAGTCAAGTTCAAGTTCAAGGTACTGCCATCCAAAGTGATGGGGCAGAGCTCCATGGTGCTGATGGGAACCATCCTCAAGCACTGCCCTGTCCATCCAGCCATCCACCTGGAGTGTCAGGATGGTGGCTCTGGCTTTGATGGAGCACAGGGGTGGTCTCCACATGGAGCTGCTCATCCCCCTGTGTGGGACCTGCCCTGTCAGTGCCTCCCATGCCATTAGAATGGACACAATGCTCATTTTCTTCCACTGATCAAGTCTAGCAGGTCCAATGGTACCACATATTGAGTTCTGAAAGGGAAACTTGTTTTGATGCATGTTTGACAAACTCCAGAGCGCTTTTGCTCAAGTTTCTGTGGTTTCTGCTGTGGTGGGAGAGAGAAACCCAAGTGCCCAAATCGATATGGTTCTGCTTGGATAATTGAGCTGGGAATTTAGTTCATTATGTGAAGTGGCTGCTGAAGTGGATAATTGGATCTTAAGGTGTTTGTCCTATCTGATAGTTTGGATTGAAGAAAATTTAGGTGCAATTTCACAGGTGTATAGGGACAACATGGCTTCTGTGGAGATCCTGTGGTGCAGTAATAAAGCTAAATAACTCACAGTTCTTTGTGTGCTAGAAGAACAGGGATGACAAGAAAATGAGCTTTAAGTCAAGTTTTCTTGGGATGAGGACCTGGCCTCTCCTATCTCCCTAAAGTGCCCTGAATACTGACTCTTCTCAGGCAATAACAAACACCAGCAGTTGTGTAAAGCCCCTGATACTTTATGCACTATTTCTGCAAATAATCCTTGTTTATAATTCAGTCTTGGCAGAAGAAGACTTTAAATTATTAAGGCACTAAATATTTTGCAGTGAAAGAACAGAGATAAAGCTCTTGGCAGAAACAAATTGCCAGGGAGAATTTGTTCTCTTCAGTGCATTTGGGGCTTTAAAGTATTACAAGAAATAACGTGTGGGGGGACTGGGAATTCATCACTTGATCAAAAGATTTGCTTCTCTCCTAAAAAAGCAGCTGTTCAGTGCATGCTTTCCAGCACCCCTAGAAATAATAGTGTCCCCAAAGACAATGTTTGGGTCCCCAGAGCCATCCCCTCTCACCACAGGACTGAGGGTGGTCTGCTTTAGGTGGTGGAGGTCCCTGTTCTGCCTCCAGCTCTACCACAGCTTTTGAAGAAGAGTTTTCATGCACTTGGTGCTCCCCTGAGGGCAGATTTGTGGGGATTCTTCCCTTCTTCAGGAGTGGGAGATGCTGCTGCCAGTTTGTCCTGTCAGAGTTTGTTCTGTGGTACCAGGGCTGTTCCGGTGGTGTGGAGTGGAGGATCTCAGAATTAATGACTTTGCAACCTGTTGCTGATTTTATCCTGATATTACACACTTATTGCTTGTCAGCTCCTGGAGTCAGAGGGTGGCTAAGTGTGTGTATGTACATAAAGACATTGTTTACAGCTATATATAGATAAATTTTAGATAGCTGTACCCATAATCTTGTAGCTCTTCCTTGGAGAGATTTCAAGCATGAGCTGTGGTGTTTCAAACCCCAGGGCGCTCCCAATGTGGTTTTTGTCCATCATCTCAACATTTTAAAGCAAAAATCATCCTTAAAGTGGTGATGGGGGTATTCAGAAGGAGTGGTGATGCCCTGTGATGGTGTTCACAGGGGTCTTAGGATGAGGGAAGAGATGAGGATCTGACTCCATGTTTCAGAAGGCTTGATTTATTATTTTATGAAATATTATATTAAAACTATACTAAAAGAATAGAAGAAAGGATTTCATCAGAAGGCTGGCTAAGAATGGAAAAGGAATGATAACAAAGGCTTGTGACTGACTGAGACAGTCTGGGCAGCTGGGCTGTGATTGGCCATTAATGAGAAACAAGCACATGAGACCAATCACAGATGCACCTGTTGCATTCCACAGCAGCAGATAATCAATGTTTACATTTTGTTCCTGAGGCCTCTCAGCTTCTCAGGAGAAAAAATCCTAAGGAAAGGATTTTTCAGAAAATACCATGGCTACAATACCCTGGCACAGGGTGCCCAGAGCAGCTGTGGTTGCTGCATCCCTGGAGGTGTCCAAGGCCAGGTTGGACATGGCTTGGAGCAGCCTGGAAGCTGTCCCAGCCCACAGCAGGAGTTTGGAATGAAATGGGCTTTAAGGCCCCTTCCAACCCAAGCCATTCTGCAGTTCTGTGGTTCCATGCCTCTGTTTCTCTTTCCTTGCAGGAGATCTGTGCAACTGCAGCTCGGTGGGCAGCGCCGGATGCAACCTGACCACGGGGCAGTGCCACTGCCTGCCTGGCTACACGGGGCCAGGCTGCCACAGCTGTGCCCACGGCTTCTTCCCCCAGCTGGGAGGCCAGCAGTGCCAGCCCTGCAGCTGCAGCCCTGCTGGAGCCACCAGTGAGCAGTGTGACCAGTGAGTAACCCACGGTTCTGCACACAAAGCGTTGGGATTTGGGGTGGTTTGGGTTTTGGGCAGGAGTGGGTCTTGTTGTCTCTGCTGGTGTTTAAAAGGAAAAAAAATAAGCAGGAGGGAAGCTGGTCTTATAAAAATTCATGAAGATTGTTCTTCCTCATTCAAGAGCTGAATTATGAAAATATCTGTGGTTGTGGCAAAAGCCCTGGCAGCCCCCAAGGGAGCTGACTTGTGTTTTGGAGTCGCATGGAAGCAGAACCTCTCCCAGTGCCTTGTGCATCCCTTAGTGAGGCTGCCCTCAATCCTGAGCTGGGAAGGGAGCAGGGGCTGGGGTCTGTGGAGGGGTTCTTTTCCAAAGGGATGGGTTTTATGCCAGAGGCAGGCACAGCTTTGTGCTCTGCCCTCGCTGAGCACTGGGGTGGAAGCGGCAGCCCGAGAGCAGAGTCAGCTCCTGCCTTGCCTGGTGTTTACAGGCACCAGAGCTGATGCTGGAGCTCTTGTATAATGAATGTGTTCCTCTTCATTTCACCTCAGCCACCCTCACATCTTGCCTTGTGAAAGCTGGCACGCAATGATTTTCCAGGCAGTGATCTGTCAGCCATCAGAGGCAGTGCCTGAGCTGGGGGTTCTCTGTTCCTGCAGGATCACACCATCAGCAGCCTGACCCACTGGCTCTGCACCTTGTGCTCATGGGGACAGCAATTGCAAAGTCTCTCCTTGGAGGAGAGCTCAGCAACCACCCTGCAGCAACTTCCAGCCTTCCCAGGCTGCCTTTTTGTCTTCTAGGGCTGGGTCTGGGCTCAGCGTGTGTTGAACACCTGCAGGTCCCTGCCAGGACAGGGGCTGAGTCAGAATGCTCTGCAGGGACATGCTGCCTGTAATTATTTTATACATTATCTTTTCCCAAACGACCAAACCCTCTGTTGATGTCCTTCCTTTTTGTTTCAGTGTTGCATTTTTCTGCTTGCATAAGCTCTGACAATTCAGTGCTTAAAAGTAGCTCTCCAGTTGAGGAAAGTGACCTTCTTACTAAAAGAGGTGATTCTTGAGGGTGGGAAGTATGAAGTTTTATCACCTTTTTTTTTTTTTTTTTAGTGGCTGTTTCAGGTATGGGAAGATGTGCCTGGAAGCATCAGGGTTTGCCACAGAATTGAAAGTGTGATTGTGGTCAGATCTATTGGAAAGGTGAATTGGGCAGAAAGGCAGATGGGGCAAATCCTTGGGAACTGGGAGAGGAGGGGAAATGGAGTAACTGGGTTAACTGGAGGGGAGTGTTCTTACCCCAGCTGTGAGTTGCTGGGCAGTGGGTGAAGCATGGACATGTCTGGTGTCTCCCCATGTCTCACTACATGGGGCGAGCCAAGGAACGCCCTTGGGAGCTTCAGGTGAGATGCTCTGAGTTGTGAAGGAGAATGAGGTGGAGCTGGAGCCATCTGTGTGGAGCCAGAAACAGCAGGGACTCCCCAGCCTCTCCTCAGCACCATTTCACAGCCTGGAGGGATGGGGGAGATGCTCATTCTCAGCCATTCAGAAGAGACAGCACAGGGCAAGACGTGCAGGGAGATTTGGGGAGGGGGATGTTGCTAACAGAGGTCACTCTGTTTCCCTTCCCGCCCCACAGGGGTTTGCTGCAGACAGAGATGACCTCTGGGTGTTTAAAAAGAGAAAAATAGGTCAGTTGTCTGTGTTGCAGGGCTGGGGGCATCAGAAGGGCTGTTGTAGTGATGTGTGTGGGAAAATGGAGTGGGACACAAAGGGCAGCAGGGCAGGTGCTCCCCTTGCTCCTGTAGTGTCAGAGTGGGCACCAGGGCTGGGCACAGCTCCTGCTGCAGCTGGCAGGGCTGGGGGCAAGCACCAGGGATGGGGGGATCTGGCTGATGGGTAGGAGAACCTCCCATGCATTGCAGGGCAATGGGTGTGTGAATGCAGGAAGGGAATTTTGGCTCTCTGCTGGCAGCCCTGGGTGGCTGCTGAGCAGTCGCTGGAGGAGCAGCAGTGTCCCTCAGGCAGTCTCTGCTCAGGGATGAGGCACGCAGGCATTGCCCAATACCAGCAACCAGCTACTGTTTTGTTGACATGGAAAATCCTGTAAGTTGTACAATTTATTTATTTAATAAAGCACCAGCCCAGCTCGACTTGCACAAGCGAATTCCTGAGTGAGGCTTCAGAGGAGAGCCATGGCTGTTCCAGTGGGGCTCTGGGTGGAACAGCAGCAGAGATTTTGGACTCTGACCCTTTCTAAGGGTTCCTGATTGGAGGGGCAGAGTGCCCAAAGGCCGAGCCCTCAGGGCACACAAAGATCCCTCTTAGGTTTCAGTCAGCTCTCCCAGGCTTTTGTAAAAGTGCCTTTTAAATACAGCACCACCATATGATGATTATTTGTATTATTTCTCAGCATGCTCTTGGGCTGGCCAGATGGCAACCCAAGTGCCCTGTTTGTTAACCAGACCTCAAATGCAGACCATCAAACAAAAATTAAAAAAAATCCCTTTCCTGAGGCGCAGAGTTGATTTTGGGAGTGAACATTGACCTGACATGCTGTCGCTATGAATGGGCTCCATGGCTGCTAATCAAAGCTCTGTTTTGGTGGTGCTTTAAATTTGATTATCTAGGAAGATCCACACAGATCCCCCTGTGGGATGGCAGAGCATTTCTGTGCTCTGGTTTGGGTGGTTTTTTTGTTAGATGAAAAGCTGTGTGTGGCTCAAGCTGAGGGGCTGGATGGAGCCGTGGGCTGCTCAGGGAGGGCTGACACATCTTGGAGAGGGGAGGGAATTGTCCCTGCTGTGGTTAACGCCTAGAAACCTCAGAAAAAAATCACATTTCTTTGGGTTGGATGCGGTGCAGATGCTTGCTAAAGATAGCTGTGGCCTGGAAGTGTTCACAGTCCATGGAGGAAGGGTGGGGAGAGAAGCTGAAGTTTCAAGGGCCATGGTCAAGGTCAGAGTGGTGGAGAATGAGGACGGTGACTCATGTGGGTGCACATGAGGGCTGGCAGGGCTGTGTGCCTGCTCTGGGGACAGGGACAAGTGGGGAGGGTGCCTGGCAGTGGGGATGCAGCCCCAGCCAGGAACTACATTTCTCACTGTCTTTTGGAGCCCTTGAGTTGAAGGCTGTGCTGTGTCCTCTGAGGAAAGCGGAGCCTCCCAGCCTGGTGGGGAGTGGAAGTGATCAGTGCTGCTGGAGAAGGTCCCCATGCCCAGGTCACCATGCCCAGCCCACATCTCCCCTGTGGGAGTGATCAGTGCTGTTGGAGAAGGTCACCATGCCCAGGTCACCATGCCCAGCCCACATCTCCCCTGTGAGAGTGATCAGTGCTGCTGGGGAAGGTCACCATGGCTGGCCAGCCCACATCTCCCCTGTGCAATTCTTTTCCCTTTTTTCCTTCCTGTGAGCAGCAGTCCTGTGCCTGAGCTCTCATCTCTGGCTCCCTAAGGCTGGGCAGGGAGCCAGGCAGAGGCAGCAGGAGCAGGCTGGCGTTGGTGGTCTCCAGTCTCAGTAGCCAGGGCAGCACTGGGGCTTCTCATGGTGTTTCTGGCCCTCTGCACCCTCTGGCACCCAAAGTGTCCCCAGCTGAGCCAGCACACAGAGCTGGGATGAGCAGGGAGAGGGAAGGATGTTTGTGTGAGGAGCCTTTGGTTCTGCAGCCCTCATGCCCTGGTGTGAGGAGCTGTGCAGGCTCAGCTCTTCAAACACACCCTGAGATAATTCTCCATGCAAACCTGGCTGTGGGGTGTGAAGGGCCAGGACTGCAGGCAGCACCAACCAGCCTGGATGAGGCAGCATCCCCCTCCTGAGGAGCAGGAGATGGCAGATGACTCTGCAGTTTTTGGTTATTTTTACCTTGCTGGCAGCACTGCCCATCCCCATGTGGCACAGCAGACATGGCCCAGGGCAGCCCAGTGTGACCCAGCTCATCTGCAGTAGGGCTGGCCTGGATTTAAACACCTCCTTTGAGTGTTTATCCCAACTTTTCCCAGCCCAGCACGGGGGTGTGAGTGGCTCTCCCTTCCCTGAAGCTCTGGGGGCAGCATGTTTAGCCCACGAGCAGCTGGCCCTGCGTGGGTGCTCCTGTGGGTTTGGGATGTGAGCAGGGAGTGGAGCTGTGAAGCAGAGATGCTGCTGAGAGATGCTGCTGCCTGGCAGGAGGGTTCAGCCCTCAATTCCCTGTTTTTCTGGGGGGTTTTGTTTTTTGTCCTGGTTCTAGGGAAGAGAAGTGATGCAGCGGTGCCAGGGAACAAGGGGAGAGCTGTGGCTGCTGTGGGTTTTAGGGATCACAGAATCACAGAATGTTCTGAGCTGGAAGGGACCCACAAGGATAATCCTGCACAGACACCCCAACAATCCCTCCTTGTGCCTTAGAGTGTAGCCCAACCATTCCTGGAGCTGTGGCAGCCTTGGGGCTGGGACCATTCCCTGGGGAGCCTTTTCCAGTGCTCAGCACCCTCTGGGGGAGGAACCTTTTCCTGGTATCCATCCTGAACCTCCCCTGACACAGCTTTGCCACGTGGTTTACCTAAACCCAGGTTAGCCATCTAAACTGGGTTAGGTTTTTCCAGTTCCCTTAAAAATCTCTAAACTAATCATGCACATATGCTGCCACTGTCCCTAGAGCAAACAGATGCCTGTTAAACTGGGGGGTGTGGATCAGTTTAAGTTGCTCCCTCTGCCTGTGCCTCAGTTTCTCTGCAAGTAGAAGGGCAGTGGGAAGCAGAACTCCAGCAGATAGCTTGAAGGTGATGTCTGGTCTCCTTTGGTTGCTGTGGGCTGAGACTCCATGCCCAAGGGTGCAGTGCTCTGCTGCTTTGCTGACCCAGCAGCTGCACAGACAGCCCTGTGATCCCAATTCCTGCATGGTTTGTGCTGCAGGCTGGGCATAACTCATGTGAGAGAGAGCTCCTGTCACTCATTTCCAGTGGAAAAAAGGAGAAAAAATGATAACTCACACATAAAAATACCCAAGTGTTAATACAAAGATGCTTTGCCCCCTCCAGGGGACCTCAGGCTTTGTGTTCACGTTAAAAGGAGTGAAGGCAGAGTGTCCCTGGGCATGGCTGTGCCCTGGAGCAGGGAGGGCAGGGGCCATCCCTGTGTGCTGCCTTTGTGGTGGCATTCTGTGTGGAGAGGCTGATCCTGTGACCCCAGCTCGTGGGGATTTGCAAGAGCCTGGACAAAGTGCTTTGTTGAGGCCTTTGTTGAGGGCTGGGGGTTCTGGGGGACCTTGGGAGCTGGGCAGGGAGAGCCACACACTGGGATTGGGGAGCTGGTGGGATGTGGGAAGGAGCAAAGAGACTGTGGGGGACAGCCTGGTGTGGCACAGTCTGGACACACCTTGGACCTCATGTGAGGCAGGATTTGGTGTTTTTTTTTCAGTGGTCAGGAAATGCAGGTCCATTGAAATGCAAGCTTTTCGTGGAGCTTCACCAGCCTGCAGGGCTGCTGGCCATGCCAGACCCCGGGGGTTATTTGGGGGAAGTGATGGAGTTGTTGTTTTGCATAGATAAAATCTTCATTTTCTGTCTGCACAGTGTCATCACACTTCTGAAATGTCTCTTTTGAGTGGGATCTCTTTCCATCCTGCTGTATTTCAGCAATCCAGTAAATCACACCAGGCACTGCTCCCCTTTGGAAATGTGACCTTGGGAGCTGAAGCCCTCAAGGACTTGTGCTTTAAAACCCCCCCAAAACCAGACAAACCCCTTTTTTCTCTTTAAAAAGACTGCTGTCCCTTTTATAGATTGGATGAGCACAACTGGTGGCTCATTATCTCCCAGTAATGCCTTGTCAGCATCACTGTGCAGAGAACAGATCTTGTTTTGTAGCGGAAATTATTACATGTGGACGTCAGAAAAGCAGAAGAATACCCTGTTAAAGCCTATTTTTCTGCATGGTTTAATTATCTAAATCTCTCCCCTATTCCATCCTCTCACATCCTTTATATCTGATTAGCTCTCCTCCTCCTCTCTCCTCCCACAGGAAGGTAAAGGCACCTGAACCCATTTTTATTCAGTTGCAGGCAGGAATGGGAAATGAATGAGTGACTGGACACAGCAGCAGGGAGAGGTGGATTGTTATCATCTCCCCTATGGTAATTATGGCTTCTCAGAAATCCTGTTATTTTGGGGATTTTCCAGCAGGCTTTGCCATTCCTGTGTTGGCTGTTGCAAACTTTGCTGCTCTGGTAAGCACTGACTGCCTCAAAAAGAAATATGGGCTCAACTTTTTAAGCTTTTGTGGTTAAATTCTGATTGAGAGGTGATGCCCAGTGTGTGCTTCAGGCACTGCTTGTACCCTGGGTCTTCTGCTGTTGAGCAGAGGCACCAGCAGAGGTCTGGGGATGGAGGGACCCCTTTGGGCACAGTGGATGTTCAGTGGGGATCACCCCATTCCCTGGCACCCCACTGATGTGTCCTTTTAGCTCCCTGCACATGATCCCCAGGGTTACTCTGGGAATCCAGCACCCACCAGCTGAGGCCGAGACTTTGCTGTGAGTGAGGAACTGGTGGAACTGTGCAGGATCCCATCCAGCCTCCCTCTGCAGGGTCAGTGTGGAGTTTCCATTGCCTCCCTCCCCTCCTTCAAGGGCACCTCACCTGGAGGGCACAGCCTGGACATTCCTGGCTTTGCACAGCCCTGCTTGGAGATTCCTGGCTTTCCACAGCCCTGGTTGGAGATTCCCTGCTTTTCAGAGCCTCCTGGCTTTCCAGAACCCTGAGTGGAGATTCCTGGCTTTCCAGAACCCTGAGTGGAGATTCCTGGCTTTCCAGAGCCCTGAGTGGAGATTCCTGGCGTTCCAGAGCCTCCTGTCTTTCCAGAGCCCTGGTTGGAGATTCCTGGCTTTGCACAGGAAAGCTGGAGATTCCCAGCTTTCTATAGCCCTGGCTGAACATTTCCAGCTTTCCACAGTCCTGGCTGGACATTCCCAGCTTTCCACAGCCCTATCTGGGGATTCTTGGCTTTCCAGAGCCTCCTGGTTTTCCAGAGCCCTGGCTGGAGATTCCCAGCTTTCCACAGGCCTATCTGGAGATTCCTGGCTTTGCACAGCCCTGGTTGGTGATTCCCAGCTTTCTATAGCCCTGGCTGAACATTTCCAGCTTTCCACAGTCCTGGCTGGACATTCCTGGCTTTCCACAGCCCTATCTGGGGATTCCTGGCTTTCCACAGCCCTATCTGGGGATTCCCGGCTTTCCAGAGCCTCCTGGTTTTCCGGAGCCCTGCCTGGAGATTCCTGGCTTTGCACAGCCCTGGCTGGACATTCCCAGCTTTCCACAGCCCAGCCTAGAAATTCGTGGCTTTGCAGAGCCCTGGCTGGAGATTCCCAGCTTTCCACAGCTCTGACTGGAGATTCCCAGCTTTGCAGAGCCCTGGCTGGATTTTCCTGGCTTTGCCTGGCTCCTGGGGAAGCTGGGGCTGCGGAGGCGGCGGTGGCCAGACAAGGTGGCCCTTTGACATTTACAGAGGGGCCTTTCAGAGCTGGGAAGTGTTGAAGTGCCCCTGCTCCTGCCCTACAGAGCAGCTGCCATGCCCCAGCACCGAGTGAGGAATGTGGCACACAATGGGCCAGTGTTGGCCCCCATAAAGCTCTGCTTCTTGTGCCCTCCACAAAGGGGCTCAGAGCTGGTGGCTGCTGCAGGGCTTGGCCCTGGCCCCACTGGCTCTCCCACAGAGCCACCTCAGCCACCAGAAGCTTTGGGTAGGGCTGAGGAGTGGGGAGGAGAAACCCAATGTGGGGCTTTTTCCTGCTCTCCCCTTCCCCACGTGCTGATATTCAATGACTGAGTGACGGAAAAGCCAGCACGTGGGTTGGGAGGGTGCTTGGTACCCTCAGGATGAGAGGATGTGGCCTCAAGCTGCACCAGGAAGGATTTCTCATGGAAAAGGTTGTGTAGCATTGCCCAGGGAGGTGTGGAGTCCCCATCCTGAAGGTGCTCAGCAGACTGGACATGGCACTCAGGGCTCTGGGGATGATCAGAGGTTGGACTCAGTGATTGTGGAGGCCTTTTCCACCTGAATGATTCTGTGATTATTCTGAGTGGTAACAGCATTGCTTTCCCACCTTGGAGCATTTGGCTTTCAATGTGAACTTTTCCACATTTCCCAGGAAGGTGTAAGAGAGATTCCTGCCCTGGCTGTTGTCAGACACCCCAGAAAATCAGCATTAAAGGAGCCCAACTCCCTGGAGGAACACTCCATTTTTGGAGCCATCTCTTCTGAATCCTCCTAATCATGCACAGAATCCTTTTGTCTTATCCCATCAAAGTGTGACAAAGCCTTTTCATGGGGTTTGTTTTAGAGATGCTCATGGTTCAACACGATTTCCCTCATTCCCACAGCGCCTGCTGTGAACTGTGGCTGTGCAGGGACACCCTGTGCCCTGCTGGGACAGCTGAGGGACATTGCTGTCACTGGGGCTTCCCCAGGGGACAGGTGAAGCTGGAGATGGCCAGGGAAGGGCTGATTTAGCCCTCACTTCCCTCTTTCTTAGGGCAGTGTGGCCCTGCCCAGCTCTCCTGGGGCTGCTTGGGGAGATGCTGAGCTGGGCAGGGTGTGCTGTGTGCTCTGGGCTTCAAGGGAAAACAATAAATGCATTTGGAAAAACTCTTGTTGTAGGTTTTGCATGGTTTGAGACCCATGGGAGCTCCCTCCTTCTCTGCCTGTGCCCCAAAATCTGACCAATCTCACATGTTTTGAAAATAAAGGCACAAGGGCTTGGTGCTGTGCTGTTTAGGCTGGGTCTGACATGGCCAGGGAGTTCCTGGGCTCTGACTGGGGCTTTCCTGGTGAATGGGAAATTATTCAAAATTAATTTCTCCATTGCTCCTCCATGGGGGGAAAAAAATGAAAAGGAAGAAGAGGAATGATTGGAGCTCACTGAGGGGTTTCTGTCAGACCATTAACTGTGCACAGCTTGTCTCCCAACAGCCCCTAAGGCCATGGTCCTTCATCCTCCCATCCATCTTGTGCCTGTCATGTCCCTGCTAAAATCAAGATGTTTGTGTGGAGGAGGAGTGGGGACCCCTTGCAGATGTGACTGCACATTGTGCTCTGTCTCAGATCACACTTTTAATGCTTTTTTCCCTTTGTGATGAGGCCTTGAGTTCCTGTGCAGCCTGTGCAAAGTGAGGGCAGTGCCCCAGCTCCCAAGCCCAGCCCCTCACTGTGTCCTTCCCCAGGCACCAGACCTGGCAGGAAATCGCCTGCAGGATGCTCTGTGTTCCCTGTTCTCTGTGTTCCCTGTTCCTCAGACACTTCAGGTGGATCAAAACTGCCTGCAGTCCTCTATCAGTGCCCAGGGTGTCTCTGCTGTGTCCCCTTCACTTCTGTACCTGTAAAGCTGCAATCCTGTCTAAAATCCCAGCTCAGGGAACATTTGGTTGCCACCAGTAGCACAAATCACATGGCAAGTGATGGGATCCTGTGGCTCTTTCCCCTTGAGAGGATTCAAGGGAGCTGTGGGGACTGGAAATGAGACATGATTTGGGGTGTAGGCTGTTCCTGCCCCAATATTTTATTTACACTGCCCTGCCCCATGGCTGTGGGAATGCTGCTGTCTGGGGTGGCTGTGTCTCAGTCCAGCCCCTGAGGCAGAACAGGGACCCTGAGGGTGCTCAGGTGAACCAGCTCCTGCCTTGGGGGGTCCCAAACCTGCCATGTCCCCAGGGGTCACATCATTCCATGCTGGATCCAAGCCTTGGATGTGGCTGTCCCTGACCAGCAGTCACTGCCTGCTCCTTTGGCCAGTGCCTGACATGCTGGTGATGGTTTTAATCAGTAGGAAACATCTGTAAAGTTGATGGATGATGTGATGGTGATACACACCACCTACACGCTCCCCAGAGTGAGTGTATTCATAAAAACCTGCTAGAAACCAATGCTGGCAGGAGACTTTGATTACTGGGAGTCTGGTTTTATCCCAACAGATATTTGTATCAATTCTTTGTGAGAGCTGAACGTTGGCTGGCCTCACAGGGGTTAATCATCATCTGAAGTGGAGTTGAGTAATTGATGTTGCTGCATCAAAACGTTTCCCTCTTCCCATCCCCCTCGTTCTCCCCACTTCCCCCCAAAAAGAAATTCTTGGCTGATACTCAAAATCCAGTTCAGTTCTCACTGTGCAAGTATTAAACTGTGGGTCTTTTCTTTCAGATTTCTGGATTTTTATGGGCACAATTGGTCTGTTAACAGGATTTTTTTTTTTGGTGGTTTCAATGCATTTATATCATTGACCTTTGCTTTAAAAAGTGTCTGACAGACTTTGCTGGGCTGGAGCTATAAAAAGGAGTGTTGTAAGGGGGCTTTATTCTGTGGAAGCAATGACCACAGGCAAAGCTTTATATTTGCTGAGTGATTTAATTCTTGCACATGCAGGACTTGGCTCTGTGCCATGTGTAACATGTTGAGAAAAGGTCTGTTCAAGAGGCATTCAAACCAAACTTTCCAAACAGTCTTTTTTTTTTTTTCTTCTTCTTCTTTTTTAAGCTTTCTTTCCTGTTATTTCTAAGCTAACGAGTAAAATCAAGGGACTGTGCCCCAAAATGCTGAATTGAGCTCCAGCAGGGTCATTGGGGAAATAAAGCTCCTTGAAAGCAATGAAATGGGAGCCTGTGTGGAAGCAGGGAGGAAGAGGAGGGTGTCATTGAGAGAAAGGCTGGGTCAGGACATGAGGGAGTCAAACAGAGCTCTCTGAACTCCAGGAGGAAGCCAGGGAGGGTGAGGATGATGCAGCTCAAATGCTGCATCCCCAAAAGATGTGTTTTCAGGCTAAATATCAGATTTTCCTCCTCACAGCACTTGCTTTTCCCTGCCTGTCCCTGCCCTCTTACAGGAATAGCAGTAGCAGGCAGGAGCAAATATTAAAAAGCTGCTTTTTGTTTGCGCTCATTTTAAACACTGTGACAACGTTTGGATTAATGTTGGGTCTTGTGAAAAGCTCTTTAAAAGTCAAACATTCTGAGCTGCTTACCAGCCAAACATACTGAGCTGCTTACCAGCATGCCTTTGAATTTTGCATCTGCCTGCTGCACTTCTAGATAATGGCCTGGAGAGCAAGGAAACATCATATTTATTTCTTCTTCTTCTAATCAGGCCATTAAATATCCTTGAGATTTCAGATTCTACAGGTATTTAATTGTGTAGCCCCATGGGCTGAGGTCTGTATTTTGGTGAGTAGTTCCTTTTCCTTTGGCAAACAAACAAACAACAGAAATAATGAATTATGCTGATTTCTAACAGAAGCAATGTCTTGCCCAAAACATCTCAATCTACAGCATTTTACTTAAAAACAGCACATCAGCAGTGCATCAAACATCTATTAGTTTTAATCAGCAGATTTTTCTGGAGGCTTTTAGGAGCAAATTGTGCCTTGCTCAGTCTTTCCAGGAGAAGGGGAACAATGGTTGGGCTTTGTGCAGGCACAGTGAGGCCTGAAATGCTGATTTTAAAAGGTGTTTCAAAGGTGTTTGGACAGGAGGTTACACAGGGGAGAGCTCCGAGGAAGGGCTGTCTGTGGGTCTGTCTGTCTTTCTGTCTGTCTGTATCACCCCCTCTGCAGATCAATCCATCACCTGGAGGGGAGCAATGCTGTTTATTGGGGTTGCTGTGGTGGTTCCCTGCAGCAGGCAGGGCTGGGGCTCCTGCAGGTGCCCCCAGGGCTGTTGGGATGTGCAGGGGCACTGGGTGCTCTCTGTGCCTTGGCTTGGCTGTTCCCGGTGTGCCCAGGTGGGATGAGGCACCTCCAGAGTGTTTGTGCCCAGGGCTGGATGGGAAGGAGCATTTATCCATTCCTGGGATTCCTCTGGGGGTTGAGCTAAATGCTGCCAGTGTATGAAGTCTGTTATGAAAGCAAAGCATTGGAAGCCTCCGTGTGGAGAGAGTAGCACAGAAAACCAAAGGAATGAGGGTAACCTTTGCTTTTTATAGCTCCTGGTATTTGTTTGCTCATGGCAGCCACCAGCAATGCCCTGTGTGTTCACAGTGCAGAGCTCCACCCTCCCTGCAGTCACACTGTGCCCAAGCAAACAGCTCTGTCTGGGTCAGCTGCAGTGGAAGCCTCTGCTGGGGAGGGGAGAACCCTTTCTTGTCTCTCCCTGGCTGTACTGGGGTGGAATTCAGCTGCAAAGAGGGGTCCTTGGAGATGGGGAAGGATAAATGGGGTCATGGAGGAGGAGAGGAGGGAGTGCAGGTGGCTGACACCTGCCCTGGCTGGAGCCAAGCAGGACACATGAGCTGCTGCCCCAGCTCCCAGGGGAGCCAGCAGAGCAGCTGGTGAGCAGGGAATTGTCTGCTCACACAGAAATCTGGGAGGTGCTGCTCAGCACTGGTGTGGAGGGGAGAGGATGAGCCAGGTGGGTGCTCTGGGATGGGTCAGGCACAGTGACCATGGCTGTGCCTGTGTCCTGCAGGACCCAGGGCTGGTGCAGGTGGAGCAGGGACTCCAGAGGGGCTGTGGGAGCATCTGATGCAAGGGAATGGCTCTGGGCCAAGGCTTTCTGGAATGAGCAATGATTTCTGGTGCCCAGCTGGAAATTGCTGTCAGGGCAACTGGCTTGGCAGACACTCGTCCTTTCTGGAAGTCCCCATCACTTTTGAAAATGGTTGCCCCTGTGTTTCATGTCCTGCTTCCAGCAGAAAGGAATACAGGGAGTCCCAAACCCTGCCTGCAGGTTTGTACCTTGGATGCCTCCCAGCACAGCCATATCTCACTGTTTGTTTTTCCTCTGCAGCTCTGGGAAGTGCCAGTGCAAGGTTGGTGTCACGGGCCTGAAGTGTGACCGGTGCAGTGAGGGCTTCTACAGGTTCAACCAGAGCTCGTGTGAGCCCTGCCAGTGCAACAACCTCTCCCACAGCTGTGACAGCTCCACAGGTGATGATGTCCTCTTGTCCTTCACCTGCCCCCTCTGTCTCTGCTTGTTCTGTTCTCATTCTTCAGCACATTCTGCTCTTGTCTCCTTCATCTACATCTTTGTGCCTTGCACAGCCAAAATCTTTACCTTAAACTGAAATGGAAATGCAGGGTTGGGGTTGGTCTCCTTTGAAGGAAGGCAGTGAAAGCTGTGTGCTTTAGCCCAGAGCCCTAACTCTGCAGCCTGTATAAAAAACTGGGCCTCTATTGTTCTCTGCACTTACACAAACACACAACATGGGCTTTTAAAGACCTTTTGTTTAGCTGCTGTTTACCTGGAAACATACCCTGGGCTGGCACTGACGTAAGGGGACCTGCTGCCACAGATAACAGGATTAGAGCTGCTAAAAACTGCTGGCATCTCATTAATACTGCCCACTTTTTGTAAATTGGCCTTGCTCATTTTCCCTGATTATTTCTTTGACTGTCTCTCACTCAGATATTGATGGAGTGCAAATATTGAGGCACCTGTGCTTGAACAGCTTATGGGAGGGCAGGGGGAGCCCAATTGCTTTGTAATGTCACCTGGAAGGAGAGATCCTGGAGGAGCACTGTTCTGCTTCAAATTCCAAATTCTCTTCAAACTCTCCTCAAAATTTCCAGGCTGAAAGGCAGTTCTGTAATACTTATCCAGAAGCTTAGAAAGGGATAATAATTAAAAGTAATATTGTAGAATTTGTTGGTGGGGAGACAGAGCTCATGCAATCAGGTATTTCTGGGCAATTTGTGCCTGTGTGTTCCCTCATGGGCTGTGTGTTTGCAGCACAGGAATGCCCAGGTTCCCTCATGGGCTGTGTGTTTGCAGCACAGGAATGCCCAGATTCCCCCATGGGCTGTATTTGCAGCCCAGGACTGCCCAGATTCCCTCATGGGCTGAGTGTTTGCAGCAGAGGAATGGCCAGATTCCCTCATGGGCTGTGTGTTTGCAGCACAGGAATGCCCAGGTTCCCTCATGGGCTGAGTGTTTGCAGCACAGGAATGCCCAGGTTCCCTCATGGGCTGTGTGTTTGCAGCACAGGAATGCCCAGGTTCCCTCATGGGCTGAGTGTTTGCCCTGCTCTGTGGGCACTGTGTCTGCGTTCCCTGGGGTGAATTCCTGCGTTCCCTTGAGGCTGAATTACTGCATTCACTCTATGCTGAGCTCTGTGTGCTGATGTCCTGCCAGTGCTGAGGGATGCAAGGCTGTCACTAGAGCTGTGCACACATCAGCTGTCTCACTGATCTGGAGCTGGGTGTGTGGGTTTTGTGAAGGAGGAGGATAATCTGCTCTTCCTTTTTGTTCCCTCAATGTTCCTCCTGCTCTTGATTTATCAAAGAAAACTCAGCACAGACCTTGCTCCTGGGATGGGGCTGCTCTTTCTGCTGGGATTGCCCACTGCTGCCCACAGCATTGCAATGAAAACCCCTCATTTTGGTTAATGACCTATTGTTGATTTGACAGAAACTTTTTGCTTCTGTGGCTGAGGGACCCAAGCAAAACCAGAACAGAGAATGAAGTTGATTAAAAATTAGATTGGAGCCTGCTCTAGAGACTGCACTCCGTGTGACCTCCCCAGCTTTACATCAATTCTGTGTAGCCTTTGTCCAATTTTGAAAGTTTTTTCCCATTCATGCTATACTTTGGGCTCCCTCTGCTGGCTCTGCGGCCAGCTCCTGCTTGGCATCTCTCTGGCCAGGAGGAATATTTGAAATTACTGGGCATAAATAAATAACTTGGGCAGCAGGAGCTCCCCAGCTGACAGAGCTTCCTCTGCCACGACCCTTGTACTGTGTGTGTCTGTGCACTGAGGTGGGCTGGTGCTCCCCAGCTGGGGTCCTGTGAGGTCTGATCCTTCCTGAGGGCATTATCAGGATGAGAAGTGCCATTAATTATTAAGGCTCTCCACAGTGATACCTGATTGCATGCCTGTGCATGCTCTGCCTGGCTGAGCAGCTGCTGACTCAGGGAAACACAGCCATTGCAGGGCTGCTGGAGATGGATGTGGGTGATTTCTGCTGATGGGAAAGACATTGCTCCTGAAATGACCAAGGCAGCACAGTTGTGATTCCAGATTTATGGTCCTGGGGAGCACTGTCCAAGGCAGCCTTGCTGTGCCAGGCAGATGAACTTCCCTGTCCAATACATCCATCCCACTGAAACAGCTGATCCAGGTTTGCAGCTGGAGAAACCAAGCACAGCAGTTAATTTTCCCTTCTAAACCTGACATCTCTCCCACAAAAACCACTGGCTCGTGCCTGACAGGCTGCTGCGGGAAGAGCAAACAGTGTGTGGGAGGTGACGCTGAGCAAGAGGTGCTGGCAGGGCCCTGCTGGGTGGGTGAATCAGCCTCTTCCTGGGTTTGCTTCCTGCCCTTGGCAGCAGGGCTGGCTGCAAGGACATGCCAGGCTGCCTGGGGATGCTTGGCTGGGGAGTCATCACTGTGGGAATTGAGGAGCAGCAGCCGTGTCAGGATTGTGAGGGAGCCAAACTGTTCTGATATTAATAAGAAAATCTGCTGTGGTCTTTCTAACAGTCAGCACAAACCTCAGTCAGGATTTTTTCCTGTGGTTGATGTTGATATGAGACCTCCCCATCCCCCAGGACTGCTGGTCAGCTCAGTGGATCTGGCTGTGCTCTCCCACTGCTCTGGGCCACCCCAGTTTATAGACAGGGCTGTTGCCTTTGCAGACTCTGTCTGGTACATGGGATTTAATCCAATCTTCCCTCAGCTCCCTGCCACCTCACCGAGGAGCCAGCTGAATTACAGCATGTTCCTGGTGATGGATGGGCTTTATATAGAGGCTGTGCTTTTGTAACTAAGGAGATTTTTCTTCTGGGTCACGGTAGTATCAAAATGCAATTTGGAGGCCATTAGGAGACGGCGCCTGTGGAGACACAGCACGTTGAGTTTCTGATTCAGGGGCTTCCCCAGGAAGGGCAGGTGGCTCACATGAGCCCCCTCTTCTTCTCTGCTCCTCTGGGAAGGTCAGGGACTGCTGCTGCCTTGTTCTGGGGTGCAGGAGCTGGAGGCATGCTGGTAGGATGGAGCTGCCTGCCCCCAGAGCAGGACAGTGGTGTGTCCTCACCCCTGATCACAGCCCAGGTGTACAGGTGTACCCAGGAAGCACCCAGGTGTACCCAGGAAGAGGCTGCACACAAAAATCCACAGACATAAACCTCAGGGACCCCTCTTGAGAATGGGGGACTTACAGCATCACTGTTCCATCTCACTATTACAAATGCAAACTGAAACTGCTTTCCTTGAGGAGAATTTTAACACTGATAAGTTGTGTTTACCTGCATTGACCTTTTAGTGCTGAGCTGTGGGGCCTCTCTGCTGGGGCCACCTGCTTTTTCACATTATCTGTATGTGTGGGGGAGCATCAGAAGGTCATAAGAGGCCAGGCTTATGTTTTGGCCAGAGGGTATCCAAAACCACCTGTGAGCTCTGATAATTGAGTGTGTTCCACATGGATTCTTGCTCCAAATGTTCTGCTCCAGTTCCTGCTGCTGAATGTTTGCTTGTTCTCCTCTCTGTTCCTCAGGCACCTGCCTGGAGTGCCAGGAGAACACGGAGGGGGAGCACTGTGAGCTCTGCAAGGAGGGTTTCTATCGGGGCACCCAGCCTGCCCACAGCTGCCAGCGCTGCCCCTGCTCCACCGTGGCATCCACTGGCACCTGCCACTTAGGTGAGGCCCTGGTTGTGCTCTAATTCCTCATAATGAAGGCTGCTCTCCTCAGTTACATTGCCCCTCAGAGGGTATCAGCCCAGTGAGGTGTTTTATAGCCTGTGGAGCTCCTGGGTGTGGGCACTGGAAGCAGCACCTGCTGTGATGGGTCCCTTGTGCTTGTGTTGCCTCTTGTGAGAGCAGCTGTGCAGGGGAGGGATCAGAATCACAAAATGGTTTGGCTTGGAAGGGATCTTAAAGCCTGGTTCCAGCTCCCAGTGTGTTGCTGCACTCTGCTCTGAAGAACCTGCAAAGTTCTGCAGAGAAGCTGCTGAGCTTGTGGCAGCCAGGAGGGGGGCAGGAGATGCTCAGCAGTGCCATGTACCCCTCCAGACTTCTGAGTCTGCTTCTGAACATCTCCATGGGACTCCATGCAGAGATTGTCCAGTGTAACTGAGACAAGTTAGAGCTGTAATAGTCATATCTAAGGCTTTTTTTGATATTTCCCTAATCAATTTTGCAAGCAAGCTGCTTCTGGCTTTGTATAGGCCGAAAAGTTCCTTTGGATTGCAAGCATCCCTGATATAGTTCCAGCTGTTCTCTGAAATTGCCTGTTTGAGATGGAAATGTTCAGGAATAATAATTTATTTCCTTAGCAACATGCTGAGTTTGCTCTGTGAGGTTGGTACAAGGCATCAGAACTCCCCAAAGCTGTTTTTCCCCCTACTAACAGAGAAACTGCTGCAGTTCAAAAGTTGTGTTTTCAGCTCAAAATTTGACATTGGTCAATACTTGGTGACTGATTTTTGTAAGGGTGCCTTGTGGTCAGTCCCCACAGAACAAGCCCCACAGAACAAACCTCACAGAACAAACCCCCACAGAACAAACCCCTCAGAACAAACCCCACAGAACAAGCCCCCTCAGAACAAACCCCACAGAACAAACCCCACAGAGCAAACCCCACAGAACAAACCCCACAGAACAAGCCCCTCAGAACAAACCCCACGGAACAAATCCCACGGAACAAACCCCACAGAACAACCCCCACAGCAGGGGTGTCTATGCAAGGGCTGTGCCACATCCCTGCTTTGCTTTCTGTGTTCTGCAGAGCCTGATGAGAGCATCCCGAGGTGTGACAAGTGCAAAGAAGGGTACACTGGCCTCAACTGCAACCAGTGTGACAAGGGCTACTACAACTCAGACAGCATCTGCACGAGGTGTGAGTGCAGTGGGAACGTGGACCCCGCGCTGTCCCCCAGCGTGTGCCGGCCCGACAGCGGCGAGTGCATCGGCTGCCTGTACCACACCACGGGCTTCCACTGTGAGCTCTGCCAGGAGGGCTACACCAGGGACTCCCCGGGCACCAACTGCACCAGGAAAGGTAAAAATGCTGCTCGAGTCAGTGGCAAGGCTCACTGTGCAGCTGGACAAAGGTTGGAGAGGGAATGCTGGTAATTGTTCGTGTTAGTGTAGGCTCATCTGGACTCTGGTGCAGAGAAGAAAACCAAATCTTCGTAACAGAATCAAAGAATGAACTGGGTTGGAAAAGACCTTAAGGATCACCTAGTTCAACCTATGGCCTAACACCTCCTCATCAATTAAATCATGGTCCAGGCTTTTTTAAACACATCCAGGGACGGTGACTCCACCACCTGCAATTCCAGCACACAGTTGTTGGTGCCTCCTGGCCTTGAAGGGTGGTTTAGAGTTAGCTCTGTAATCACCCTGATTCCAGACCCTGGCAGTCACTGCTAGTGAGCAAACTGGAAAAAACCCAATCCATTTGTAGTGTATTTAATGTACAATGGGAGACAATGGTTCTGGAGTTGCTCCTTCCGTGGTTATCTAGAGGTTGCTTTTCAGGGTGGATGTCCAACACCATGCATGGAAACATTACCAGTGTGATGTATTAGATGAAAGAACCCAGAGTTCAGGGAAGTATTTGGGCACAAATTTGTCCTTGTCATGGGCAGAGATTCAGTTCAGATCTTCCATCAGGAGCTAATGTGGTTTTCACTCCTGTGCTGCTCACTTGGGTGTGTAATCAAGAGTCCTTCCCTGCTCAGGGAGATGATCAGTATAACAAAGTTGGATGCTCATTAGCTGTAACAGGGCTGGAAATGGCAATTTTACATCAGCTCATCCATGATCTGGATTTAAAAAAAGACTGGACATGGCACTTGGTGCTATAGTCTAGTTGAGGTGTTAGGGCATAGCTTGGACTTGATGATGCTAGAGGTCTCTTCCAACCTCATTGCTCTGTGATTCTGTGAAGGCAGATAGGATATTCAAAGGACCAAAGCAGGTGTTTTCAGCCCCAGAGCAGGTGGTGCTCCTGCTGCCATGGGGTGGCACAGCAGGACTCACCCTGGTGCACTGTGGCTCTGTGCCACCCAGCCAAGCACTGCAGCCTCCCCGGGGCCGGGTGTGTGGCCTCCTGCCAGAGCTGCTCCACTGCAGGAGGCAGCAGCAGCTCCGCAGAGCCGGCGCTTCAATCAAGCAGCTGGATGTGAGGCTCCTGTCAAAGCTGCCAAAGCAGCCCATTGAGGGAGCAGCTGCTGCTCTCAAGGAGCTGCTCTGGGACATCTGGAGGCTGGCAGGGCCCCGGGAGCGGAACAGGCAGCGCCGTGTCACGGCCCGGAAGCGGCGCCAGGGCCAGAGCCCCGCACTTCACCAGGACCGTCCTGGGAGTGCCAGGAAATGTCTTCACCCCAGGCCTCCCTGCCAGCCCTGAGCTGATGCTGACTCACACATAAAGCCCAGAAAAGTGCTGTTTCCTTGCTGGTGAATCAGCCATTGTCTTGGTTCTGTTTTTTCCCTGCTTACAGCTTTGCCAGGGATTGAGTGTTGGTGAAGGAATTTGGAAATGATGACTGAATTCCTCATGCCCTTTTCCCAAAGCTAGAGGTTTTCCAGGAACTTCTTGCTCCTGTCATGTTGCTTCCTATTGCAAAATTTTGCCTGTCATGCCATAGAGAAATGGCATTCAGCACCCTGAGTGTCCTTATCAGCCTGAGGGAACAGAGGAGCTGCTGCAGGGAGGGGACTCTGAGCAGAACCTCAGTCAGGTGTGTGATGCCCCTTCCAGAGGAATTTCTTTCTCAGTTGCCTGAGCTGGGAATGTGACAGCCCAAAGTTAACTTGTGGGAGTTCCCCTGAGGGCCCGTGGCAGGACATGTGCTGAATATTTCCAGCTCCTGTTGCCATTGGAGATGGAACTTAGTGCAAAATTAGTCCTTCGGAAGTGACTCTGCTCCTCAGTCATAATTAGGAGATGTTCAGGAGAGCTGGAAGCTGGATCTGTACAGCATGGCACCATCAGCTGTAATTGCTGCAGCTGTACATGGATTTAAAATGAAGTTGCTTTTCTCTTGGCAGGAAGAGAGTGGGAAAGAGGATGCAGAGAGTCCTGTGGAGCAATAGGTGCAGAGAACATTCTGGCTGATTGAGGCTTCAGCTTGTGGAGTGTTCCTGTTGCCTGAACTTGAGAATCTAAAATAGATCAGGTTATTCATGTGAGGAAATGCTTTATTAGCTACATTTGTGAGCCTAATGCTAGAGATTTGTGGTGCTCTCTGAGGCCTGTAGCTCAGCAGGTTTGATGCAGGCGTAATGAATTCACATCCCGCTTCTGAGATCTCAAGGTTATCCTGACTCCTGAACTGAGAAGGGAGTTTATCCATGGCTGCTGGAAGCAAGGCAGGTTCTTGGCTATTTAGGAGAAGACAGAGCACAGTCTGGTAGTTCCCATGTTCTGATCCTTCCTGTGGGCACCTATGCCAGCAGCTGAAACCAAAACAGGATCCTAAATGTCCTCTGCTGTGTTCAAAAGCTTCTGAAGGACATCCACAGTCTTTTTTGTGATTTGGTGACCTCCTGCTTCTGGCTGTGTACACTGGGGATCTCTGTGTGGTTTGTGTTTGACTTCATTCAAAAGCAGAACTAAGGTTATTTTGCCCTTTTACCTAAAATGGTGCAAACACTGAACCCACTGCAAAATACTGGGATGGCTGAGTACTTGTGGTTCATTTCTTCAGTTTTGATCTTCTTGTTTGTACAAGTAGAAATAATAATACTGAGAACAAAGTCCTACATCTGGTGCACTGGTTGTGAAGGGTTGAAGCTCCTGGAGTTGCTGTGTCTGAGTGTGCAGCCCACACAGACACCAAGGGACACGTTGGTTCAGAGTCTGAACTTGCTGAGCTTGGTAAAGCTCCATTTTCCTGCTCTGAACAGGAGCTGGGCCGGGACTTGGTGTCATCATGAGCTCCTGTATTGAACCCTGAATCGTAACTGCTGTACCTGTCCCTCAGCACCAGGCTTTTCAGTGGAGTCCTGTGGGCACTTAGCACACAGCATTGTATTAAAAACCCCACACACAGCCCTGGACAGACATTTTCTAAACTGCTTTGAAAAAATACCACTTTAGCAGTGTAGCCTTAATTGCCATAATAACTGTGATATAAATGTCAAATCTCTTACGTTTGTGTTCGATTTTCAGCTCAGCAGATTTTTTTATTGATCATTTTTTAATTTGTTTTGTAGAAGTCACTCCAGAACCAAGGGAGTTTACAACTTCTGCTCCAAATACCACCAAGGCCACATCCTTTTCCACGGCAGTGCTAAACAGTACTTTGTCACCAACAACTCTACAGACAATATTTCCTATAAGCTCCTCTGACAACAGCACCTCTGCTTTCGCTGATGTTTCATGGACTCAGTTTAACATCATTATTTTGACAGTGATCATCATTGTTGTGGTCCTGCTGATGGGCTTTGTGGGTGCTGTCTACATGTACCGTGAGTATCAGAACCGAAAACTGAACGCTCCCTTTTGGACCATTGAGCTCAAAGAGGACAACATCAGTTTCAGCAGCTACCACGACAGCATTCCCAACGCTGACGTGTCGGGGCTGCTGGAAGATGATGGCAATGAGGTGGCCCCCAATGGACAGCTCACGCTGACGACTCCCATGCATAATTTTAAAGCTTAAAAGTCATCCAGCTGTTCCAAAGTTTGCTTTTCAAAAAGTTCCAGGGCTGTGGAAGGGGTGTCAGGATCCGTGCCAAGGCTCCGCGCAGAGGAATTTGCTCTTCAGATACTCTCTGGTGCAAGGTGTGCTGGAGCTTGCAGGTGAACAGGAGACAGTGTGGTGCACCTGAATTTCAGGTAGTGTGGTGAAATGCACTCAGTGTTCTCCATAAAGATCCATAGAATTCACTGTTGTTATAAACTGAATTGAAGCTGTTTTTATGAAGAGGTGGTGGGGTGGAGAGAGCAGAACCCAATGAGGAGTCAGAAGCTACTTGGTTTCCAGCCAACCCAACACTTGTGTCTTCATCCTTTAGTTTGAGAAGTAGCTCATGAATTAACAGTGGAATTTCAGGAAACAGATCTTTGGAAAGGCGTCATCTTCATTCCTGACAGAAACTTATTTGAAAAGGAGGAAAAAAAAAAAAAAAGGGAAGTAATTGTTCACTGTACTACCAAAAGGCAAGTAGGAGGAGTGAGGTGCACACTGAAAAAGTCACCATTATCTGTTCCCACTAAGCAGGGAAATGGGAAAAAATCCTAAGAACATTTGAGTGAGGGAAGAGACTAAGCTTTTTCCTTTCTGAGTATTTATACAGGGTGATGATGCTATTGAGACATAGCAATCCATTTTTTTCTAGAAGGAGTTAATGAACTTGTATAGTTTCTGTGCAAGGGAAGACGACAAGACATCTCAGGGTTGCCATGTAAAAATAAAAGCCAGGCTTACTACCCTACCCTGATAGAAATGGTGTGTTATGTATATAAAATGTAATATATCTTCTTGGAATTGTATTTGTAATTATTTGTAAAAAAGACAAGCAACCAACTGACCAACCAAAAATCCCCAACAACAAAACCATGAGCCCCTCCCCAACCTCCCCCACTCCCCAGGTCATGTTTTATCCTCTAGGTTTTAATTGTACAGCGTTAGTGACATTGTTTGAAAAATAAAAAATCATGAGGATTGTTTAAAATACTGTAAATGAGATGGCAATATTGTTGGAGCTGGGCCTCTGGCAAACACCAACTGCTTAAAGCTTTTATTCCACTGTCATTGAATAACTTCTTTTTTAGAGAAAATGTGAGTGCTCCCTACTTGTATCTGTCAAATTTTGCCATTCCTTCAAATACAGAATGAATACCAGTGTTGCCATGACTAGGGCTGAGTAGGTGTCCAAAAACTGGATGCACCAATGTATTCCTTGCTTTTAAGTCTCTCTACAAAATGCAAATACGCTGTCACAACCACCCTGAGAGCCTGGGCTCATTGGCTGAGGGTCTCCCAGGTGGGTGCTCATGGTGTGGAGGGATCCCAGTGCCATCCCTGCTGAGCTGACACGGCAGAGGGGACGTGCTGGAGGGCTGAGCTCAGCCCCTTGGCCTCCTGAGCGCCAAAGGTCTCCTGGATTTGGGTGGGAGCAGCTTTGGGATGAGGAGCTCGCAGGACCTGATGTGAATTTCGAGGCTCGGAAGGTAAAAGGCACAGATGGTTTCGGAATTTAAAGCAGCACAAGGTGGTGGTGGGGAATCAGCTGTTAAAAAAGCACTGCAGGGAACAGGTTTTACAGATTGCCCTGGTTTTGGTGGGAGGCTGGTGGGCTGTTAGCAGAGAGAAGAACTCACAGGCAGCACTGCACAGGAGGTCACACCATGGAGCTCCTGTGGTACCTGCAGTGTGTGTACCTTGGGGCAGAGGCTGTGCCATCTCTCCCACCCCTGGAAATCAAACTTCTGCATGGAAATAGGGCAAGAAACAAATATTTCCAAATCCTCACTCTTGCCCAGCCTCAGAGCTGCAGCTGCATTGCTGTGTGTGGTGGGGCAATGGTGAGACAGAAGCTGGTGGATGTATCCTCTGAGCCAGGAAAAAGTGAGTATTTCTCCAGATGAGAAATGGTACAGAGAACATGTTGGTTATTTATTTGTTTTCAGTGCTGTGAGGAGGTTTCTCTTACCTTTGGAAACTTGGCAGGGGGAGAAGTAGGTGGTTCAAACACATGCTCAAAGATGGCATTTCTGCCTCAAAAACTTGCTGCCTGATTTAAACTTGAGGCGTGGCAGGTCAGAATGAAAATTGTTGAGGATGACCAAGGGAAATGGTGAGGGCAGAATGTGGAATTGCATATAAAGCAAAAAAGCTGATGGAAAAGCTCCTGTTGCCTGCAGTGGGCCAGGGTGAGGTCCCATATTTCAGGTAATAAATCTGGCTCCTGTAATTCAGAGCAGTGTTACTTTTAGCTATAAAACGGGGGAGGACTGGAGGAGAAAATCTGGATATTGCTAATCCTTGAGTTACTCATCAGACTTTTAAAGAGCAGGATGGTGACAAGACAGAAAATTTCCTGGAAGTTGTAATTATCTAGAGGTGCTGATCTAGTGATACACTTGCACTTGGTCACTTCATGGGCTGAGGAAAGGTAATTTAGGAAGTGTTGGCTTCTGGGACTGATGCTAGCAAGCAAATCGAAGGACAAGTTTTCACTTTAATGTTTCTAAAATACTTTAGCAGATTTTTTAATCTCTGCCACAAAACACCTCTTCCTTAAATTTTGCTGTGACTGTGGGCTGCTTTGTAACAGGAACAGGCTTGGATTTTGTCTCACTGTAGAAGGAGGGACCATCTGCTGCAGCAGAGCGTGGGCTCAGGTGCTGAGCCCTCCTGGTCCCTGCCTGCCACAGCACAGGAGGTGTTGGCACCTGGGCTGCTTGTGACCTCCAAAGTAATCCAAAGGCTTTGTGTTTGGGAAGAGGAGGAGTCAGGATGCCCTGCAGGGTGGGACAGCTGCTGCCTGTGGATTGCACAGCTGGATGAAGGGATGGAGACAGCCTGGAGACATGATGGGAAGCTTGGATGGGCAGGGGAACTGGCTGCCCAGATTTGGATGGCACAGGATGTTCCTGAATAGTGAGGATGTGGCACTGGCACTGTGCTTGTCAAATGGCAGAATGACACAGCAGCCACCTCCTGCCACCCAGGCCTTGGCACACAGGAGCAACAGTAATAAAAGGAGATCAATGCCTCAGCAGGGAAAGAATAAACAACTTCATGTTTGCCTTCGGTCATGTGAGATCAGCTCATCCGTGCTCTTATCAGTTCCCCTGGCAGCACAGGAGCGGAGGAAGAAGCTGAGCTGGTTCTGTCTCCAGTCACCTTGGGCTGGGTTGTACCTGGAGGGGTGGCAGAGCTCAAACACTTGTGCCAGTAGGCCACCAGCACCATGCTGTGTGCCATGGCTTCTCGTGAGGCTCCCCAGGGGGCTGAGCTTTGTCCTGAGGCTGGGGTAAGGGCAGCAAAACCAGAAGTGGGCTCTCAGGGCTGTGTTGAGGCCCAGCTGAGAAGCCAGTGAGGTCAGGGCAGGGCATCTTGGTGACTTGTGGGGCTGAGGTGGCAATGAGGCACACGAGGTGTTCTTGATGGCCACTGCAGCACCTTCTGCCTGGGAATGGTGCCCAGCTGCTGGGCTGGCACAGGGAGGGCACTGATGGCATGGGACAGCAGCTGCAGGGCAGAGGGGACGTGTGACAGGGCGGGGGGATGGTGGATGTGGGACAGCAGCTCCAGGCACCGTCCCTGGCCCGGTGAGGGCTCAGCTGGTCTGGCTGGGGTGAGCCCAGCCCAGCAGTAAAGGCAAAGGGACAAGAGGAGCAGATGAAGGGCACAGAGCTGGGGTGGGCAGGGCTCAGGGCAGCCTGCAGGGATCTCAGCTTGGGGAAGCACTTGGAGAGCAGCAGACATGCAGAAAAGTGGTTGAGCTAATGAGGAGAGATGATATCCAGCCTCGTGGACCACTGTAGCTGGAAATAGCTACGAGGAGCATTAGCCCTGGGGAGCTGTCAGGAGATGTCAGCCACTGGAATGATAATTCCCTTGGACCAGGCTGAGCAAACTTAGCAGGCATTTAGGAAAGAGGAGGAGAAATATCCAGCACCCATCCTTCAGGTATCCTTAACCACTGCTGTGCAGCATCATCCTCTTCAGTGTTACAGGCAATGTAAATGTGGCAGAAAGTTTGCACAGTCTCCTTTAAATAAAGGATATAAAAATAGTTTTCTCTTTAAAGTGAAGTTTTAGAGTGAGCTCCCACAGGACTCTGCTCTTTATGTGTCAGAGGAATGGATTAAAATAAGAAAAATGTGGGCCTTAAAAGTTGTACTTGCTCCCATCTGAAACCCATCAGTCTCACTCTGCATCCAAATACAGCGTCTCCCAAGCATATGCTATGCTTACAAATGCATTTCTAAAAAGAAAAAAAAAAAGTGTATGATTTGAATATATGTCAGAATTTATACAGAAGAATGTTATTTAAAATGAATAAAAATAAATGTATATAATTTGTATCTATGCCACTTGGATTTTTGCATTTGTGTTTTTGTTCATTGAATTTCAGCAAGAGTCTTCCCAGTGACAGAAAGGATTGAATCCAATCTCATCCCAGTAATAACATTTGTTCCAAGAGAATTACTCCTTCATTATGCCCCTGTATGCGAGATGAGAACCAAGGCACAAAAATGTTTTCTATCACAGATATTCATAAGCACAGTTGACATTCTGTGTCGGAAAATCCAGCTAAAAATGAGCCCTCTGATCTCTTGTGTCTGCTATGAACCATCCCAGCCCTCAGCTGTGGTTGGGAGCCCCACTGGCAATGACTGTGTTCCCACTGTTTTCTGTATCATTCACACGGACACATTTTGTCAGAGATGTGAATCACTAACAGGGAAACCCTCAGAGCAAAGCTGGAAATGGGATGAGGATAGATTGTATCAGATTTTTCTTCATGACCACAGATGTCTTTCTAAGGCCGTTTTTGTTACAGATACTCTGAAATCCACATCTGTGGCATCAGTTTTGGGAGTGTTTCAGTATGGCCTGTGGAGAACTTGCATTTCCTTCTCACTTGGCAGAGTTAGGAAATTGATTTTGTTTTGCAAACACAACTGCTAAAGGCTCTTTGTGAAAGCTGTGTATGACTCTAGAGTCAGACTTGGAGAGGTAAGGCTTCATACACTGAGTGAGCATGTGGTTTTCAGTGTTCATTCAGATGTTTGACTGAGCCAGAGCTGTGTAAGGGCCACACTGGTGAAATTCAAGGGAGTTTACTGAGACCTGATTTGCATTAGCAGAGCAGTTGGATCGTGCATGACTTAACTTAGGAGGAATCTTGCTGTGAACTGCGTGAGGAGGAGGCAGAGCTGAGTCTGACCAGGTCCCCAGAGCAGGGAGTGAGAACAGGAGGGTGAGGGCGACCCGTGTTCAGCTGCTGGTGACATCAGCCCTGCTTGTGCCAGCACAGCACAGTGAGCAGCTGATCCCACCCTGCTCAGCTCACCCTACCACTGCACTCCCCACAAGTCCTTTCCCAGACTCCCTTCAGGGCTCTGCCTGAGGTGGGAAGGATCTCAGGCTGCCTTGAGAAGGAGGAAAGTTCCAACACGGCTTCCTGGTGTGAGGGTTTAGTGTAATCTCCCTAAATGTGCTACTAATGAATTTAAGGTTAAACAACATTAAGCAGATTATCTGAAGGCAAGTTGTTAACTGCTTCTAAACAACGTTTCCCAGTCCTGTCTGCCCCTTGCAGCTTCCTGGTGCTACTGCAGCTTGTAAAACATGGGGCAGTGCAGTAATTTCCCAGGGAAATGTTCCATCCATGGAATCATAAGACCACAGAATGGTTTGGGTTGGAAAGAACCTAACAGATATCTCATTTCCCCTCCTGCTATGGGCAGGGACACCTTCCACCAGAGCAGCTTGCTCCAAGCCAGCTTGGCCCTGAACACTTCCAGGGAAGACAGACAGGGATGTATCTCTATATATCCATATCTTTGTCCATCAGACAGCCACTTCATGAAGTAATGAACTTCACAAGGAAGGCCCTGCTGATTTCCTTTTGACTCCAGTGTGTTAAACATGGGCTCTGCAGACTCATTCTGTGTGTGCAGAGTGATTTACTCTGCACTTGTAGCTGATGGATGCTGATTTAAAGACCTACATCAAATATGTAAAACCTCAGAGAAACCTTAAACAAGATCAAACAAATTGGTATTATCATTTCAAGTGAGTGGACTTAGTCATTTTATGAAGATCTGCTCTGTAAAGGAGGAAAACTCACATTTCAGCCTGGCTGACCAGATCCTGGTGCCATATGGCAGACCTGATTTTGTGAACTTAATTTCAGCTTGGCAGAGGCCACTGCAAAAGGGTTTCAGTCACATGAGGTGACCAGTGTCTCTTGAGGTCTCTCATGGGGGAGTTGAAGGGACTAAACATCCCTTGGGGTCATCACACCCCAAAGGCAAAGCATGAGCCATGTCCAATTGGACAGGAGATGGGCTTAAGAGCTTTACTTGTGCTAAGGAGTGCCTGGCACTTCTGGTAGTTTGGGACTGCTGCAGCTCCAGCATGCACTTGTACCCATAAAGCTGAAAGAATTAAGCAGGGATGGGAAGCCCACCCTTACTGACCCTACACATCCAGAGCTGCAGTGGCTGCTCCCACCAGCCTGGGGAATCTGACAGGTGAGTGTCAATCTAAACAGTGCAGGTACATGGAGGAAATGGAGTTCACAGGGCACCAGGCCAACTGGGAATAATAAACTCATGGAATTCATGGCCTCTGGTCAGCCCTTATCTGTGGCCTAATTCCTGTGTGGGTAAGAATGCCCTTGAGACAGCCTAGAGTGAAACCTGACCTGAGTTGGTACCAAAGAGGAAACCAAATCCAAAAGAGGAAACCAAATCTAAAGCACAGGGTCACTCCTGTGCTTCCTTGTGTTACAGAGAATGGTAAGAGCAAGTGCCAGCATGAGGCACCACCTGATGCTCGATGCACTCTGGGGCAGAGTGGCTGCAAGGCAGCCCAGTGGAAAATGGGAGTGCTGGTTGAGAGGGCTGAACATGTGCCCAGGTGGGCAAGAAGGCCAATCGCTCCTGGTTTGTACCAGCAAAAGCGTGGCCACAGGAGCAGGGCAGTGACTGTCCCCTGGGCTAAGCACGGACGAGGCTCCTCCAGTGCTGTGCCCAGTTCTGGGCCCCTTGTGGCCAGAAAGACCTTGAGGGGCTGGAATGTGTCCAGGGAAGGGAATGGAGCTGGGGAAGGGTCTGAAGCACCAGGAGCAGCTGAGGGAGCTGGGAAAGGGCACAGCCTGGAGAAAAGGAGGCTCAGGGGGGACCTTGTGGCTCTGCACAACTCCTGACAGGAGGGGACAGCTCTGTTCGCAAGGGGCCCACAAGGTCAGGCTCTGCTCCCAGGGAATATTAGGGACAATAGAGAACAGCTTCAAACTGTAGGGGCAAGGTTCAGGTTGAATATCAGGAGAAATTTCTTCACAAAAGGGGTGATCAGACATTGGGAAGGGGCTGCCTGGAGTGGTGATAGAGTCACTGCTCTTGAAGGTGACCAAGGAACGACTGAACTTGGCACTCAGTGTGCTGGGCTGGCTGACAAGGCAGGGATTGGTCAAAGGCTGAATTCCGTATCTCAGAGGTCTTTTCCAGCCTAAATAATTCTGTGAATCTGTGAGGATGTAAATAAATATTCCAGGGAGGTATTTCAATCCTGCACACGGGTAATAAATGAATTAAAGGAAGGCAAGGATGCACAGCAAGGAGGGGTCTGGAGCTCCACCTGTGCCCGGCGCTGTTCCCTGGCCATGCCCCTGAAGGAGCGGCCACAACAGCAGCATTTAATGCAGTTCAGCATTTCCCACTGTCCATGTTCAGAAATGTCCAATGTAGCTGCATTTTCTCCCACAAAAATTAGGAGAGCCGACACGCTTACAACCTCGCTTTACAAAAAAACAAACAAACAAACAAACAAACAAAACCCAAAAAAACAACCTCTCAGATCATCATTCAAAATCACCTGCGCGGATGATGACAGCAGCTGCCTGCACCCCTGCCCGTTGCTATGAGCAGTGACCAGAATGTGGAACTAACGCGTGTTTATTTCTTCCGCCAAGCCCGATGACGGCTGTGCCCTGCGGGGAACATGGCAAACATCAGCGCCAGCGGCTCTGCCAGGCTCGGCAGGAGCCGGGGCTCGGTGCCTCCCTTCCAAAGCCTCTCCCAGATGGGGACACTTTTGTAGCAGAGCCGGGGCAGCGGCTGGATCACGGGATCACCCTGTCCCCTCTCGCACCACCTCAGGTGCCCCTTCCCCTCGAGCTGTCAGCTAGGGCTCCTTCCCTCACTCGAGATGGCGCCCGGCCGGTACCCGCCCCGCTCTGCCCTCAGCCAGCATGGCCGCTGCTCGCCCAGCTCGGCCTCCTGCCCTCATCAAACATGGCGGCTCCCATTCACTTCCCATTGTGCCCGCCCTCCTCGCGCTCCACAGCGGCTTCGGCGGCTTCAGCGCGCTCGACGCAAAGATGGCGGAAGCGATTGCGGGCGTTTGAATTCCAGGGAAGCCGCCAAAGCCGCGCACAATAGGCGGCGAGCGCCGCGGGAGCCGCGCGGCCGATCCATGGATTCACTGCCGGAGGAGGTCCCGACGCTGCCGCTGCCGCTCGAGGGCAGGTACGGGGGAGCTGCGGGGCGGGGATGCGCTGGGCAGCGCGGGGCGTGTGGCGGGGCCGGGCCCGCCGGCCGCGGACGGGCTCAGGGGGACGAGCCCGCGGGCGTTGTGCTCTCAGCGATCTCCTCCTTCTTCCCCAGCGCCCTCCAGCTGCCGGACATCTCCCGCGGGGACCCCCAGCCCGGCCCGCCCGGCCGACAAGGTAAGGCTGGATCGCGGCCGGAGCCCGCACATCCCTGCCCCGCTCGGTGCTTCGCGCTGGACCCCAAACCTGCGGATAAAACCTCAAACTCGCGGCAAAAAAGGCAAAACCCCCCATTTTAAGTGATGCGCTTTTTGACGTAATTTAAGAGTTTTTAAGGCAGGCAGCTGCCGCCGTCACTGCTGTGTGCTGGCTGCGTGCGGTCATTAGGGCATTCAGCCTTATATAAGATGATCAGCGGTTTTGTGCGGCTTGTACTTAAAATACTCGGAATATCCATTGAGGCCGTGCTGCCTGGTCACATTGTGCTCATGGTTAGGGGAGTTGAATGCTCTGCATCATCCAGTTCTTGCTCTGAGGGTTTATTCTTGACAGCGCACCTCACATAGCCTGATTCCAGTGTACATCATAATTTAGTGGGTGATGGAATTTGGGAGTTTAAGTTATAGACAGCTTAGCGTGAGCAGAAAGGAATGTGGATACTGACATGTAATGTAAACAAGGGCCAAGCAGTGCCTCTCTCACTTCCCTAAAGGTTTTGTTATGTTTAGATTAGTGTAGACCTTTGCCAAATTGAAGCCCTACTTAGAGAGATTGTGCTGTCTGAACTTGTTCTGTCTTCTTTAATGTCTAGTAGTACCAGATGTGGCAGAAGACACAGTCTCACCAGCTCGAGCTCGGACCATGAAGGACTATGAAAATGTAAGCAGAACTTTTAATGTAAGACTCAGTGACAGATTTATAGCCAAGATATTTCCAGCATGCTGGCTGAAGTGGTGACTCTTAATTTGTTTCAGTTGATACACATCTTTTGGAGGTGTGTCCAGGTGAATGTCCCTGTCCATGCTTTGAACCTCCGTTTCTTAAGTGTTGCTTTCAAAATCTGAGGCAGGAATTTGTTGTTCAGAGCAGCCAACTGCTGTGCTGAAGTTGTGAAACAAAATTGGCACCCTCTGCTCAGAAGTTCCTGCAGCTCACCAGAAACATCAGAACTTGGTTTGCACATCTGTTGCTGATTTATTTCAGGGAAGCATCGAGTTTGTTTTCATTTAGGTTAGTGTGGGATTTGGCTTTTTAATTCATTGACTGCAGCATAATGCCTTTTAACTTTATAGTATGAGTATGCTTGGAATGCTTGTGTTGTAGAAGTCTGGTATCATTGTGACAATTCTGGAGATAAAAGTATTTTGGCACTTACTAGAATATAAAGGAAAACATTAGATTTTAAAAATATGTTAACTGTATTGGCTTTTTAAATTGAATTAGACAGTTGTTTATGTCTGCTGAATGCTGATTTGATTGGGCTGTGTTGCAGGACAACTTCTCCATTCAGGACTAGAGTGAAAAACTTTTGAGGTATTTATTGTTGTGTGAAGAAGCTGCAGAGGGGAAGGCAATATAAAATCTGAGATGATTGCTAGAGATAAAGGCTGTGGCTGCTGCCTTTGGGCTGTGCCAAGAGTGTGCAGTTTCAGTGTGCTGCTGCTGCTACCTTTTGTGGCAGTGCTGTTTGAAATGAGTGGTTCTTACAAACTCTTTCAGTTTCCTGTGGCCTTATATCCCCTCTGCTCTTTGCTCAGAATTTAAAGCTTGTTGGGTGAAGGATGTTTTTTGCAGTCTGTATTTATTTCCCTTTCTCTGTTGTTTCTGTGTGTTGGCTGGGGTAGACAGACACTGCCTTGGCATTGGCATGTGCTTAAAATCTCTTACTGTGGTGTGTGCCAAAGACCTCAGTCCAGAATATACATTTTTCTAGTGGTTTGTCTGCAGGGTTCCTGGGCACAGGGGAAGAAAGTTGCAGAAAGAAGGAAAAATCTGTTGCTGTTTGTCCTGTGTGATGTAGAGCAGGGGCTCAGACCCCTCCTGTTAAACTGAGTTGTAAAACTTCCCATGGGATGAGAGCTTTTATGGATGCCAGCAGTGTGATGAAGCTCAGAGATCCATTGCCATGAAGGAAGAAGAGTATACATTAAACACCAGTAAACTTATTTCTGTAACTCTGTTACTCATACAGGCTGTGAGAAGGATGTAATGAAAAGATTGAGCTCTGGCCTTGCAGCTCAGAGAGAACAGGATGGATGTAATGACCCTTAAGTGGGCTAAAAGGTGAATCCATGTAGGAAAGGTCCTTTAATGTTCATACCTGGGGAAGGTGCTGAGCTGGATAATGTTGGAGATGCAGGTTTTTCAATTATTTATGGAGCCCCACTTTGTTGCTATATGGAGGTAATCATTCTATCATAGAAAACATGATTACATGGGCAGAGTGAAAAGCATCTCTGAGGAAGAGCTTGTTATGGGAAATGAGGTGTTCATGAGCAGAGGGGGTGATGGATATCAAATAAGGGAGCTGGGTAATATTTGTGGGATTCTTTCTTGTCTCTCCAAACCCTCTTAGAGTTTTGCTGTACGTCTAAACAGCCTTTTATAGTTGGAAACTGTTGTGCTGTGAAACCACAGCCACTGCTGACAAATCTCTTTTGAACAAAACTGGCTCCATGCAGACTTGGAGAGGAGCTAATCTGAGCTAGGATTTGCTGCCATGCTGCTCATGCTGTGGAATATTCTGTGCAGTGTGTATATCAGTCTTGGTTGTCATTACTTTTGTTTAAGTACAGAAATCAAAATGCATAAAGGAAGTAAGACGGAGTCTTCAAATGCATAAGTTCAGAGGGTTGCTTTTAAAATCTTTTTGCAGTGTGAGCTTTCTCACATTTTACATGTTTTCTTTCATTAAGCAATAACTTATAAATTGTCTGTGTGCTCTAACATTCATCCAAGAAACTGAACATCAGAGATGGCATTTGTTTCACTCCTTGGTTTATGATTGCATAGTCTGTTGCATTTGCTTTTTGAAAATATTACCCTTAAGCACTTTGGTTTATCTCTGTTGCCACTGAAATACATGTAACAAGAGTTGTGAAATGCTGAATTCTTTTGAAATTATTTTTTCCTTTTGACTCAGAAATATATTGAATGTAGGGAGACTAATTAGAAGTTCAGCTGGTGCAACTTCAAAGTGTTTTTGTCACTTGGACTTTTTATGAATGAGCAGGGACTGCTGGGAATGATTTACTGACAGGTTCCTTCAGGGTGTGGGAGTGAGCCACAAAGTTTATGTAGGATTTTCAATTGCTCAGATGATTTTCACTTTTGTGAATAATGACAAGGCAGCTTTCTGGGCAGGGATTATTAAACTGAACAGTTATTTGCAGATGCAGGTTCTGAGTGCAGTTACAGAAAGTAATCTTGGGTTTCACAAGGCGAATATTTTGGAAATTGTATTGCTAATAATTTTTACAAATAGCACTGTAGTGTTCTGGAAAAGCCTACATAAATATTTTATTAGTAGCTCTGTAACATATTAGATTTCCATTTGCTGAAAGCATCTGGCAGGGGACATAAGACTTATTTGAATGAATGTTTTATGCTTCATCTCTTAAAAAAATTTAGAGGGAGACTCCTTTCTTTAATGAAACCATCAAATAAGTTACTGCTTCTACAAGGAAGGTTAAAAGTGATAAGCAATTTTTCCCCAAAGAATTGCACTCTGAATTATGGGATGGGATAAAGGTTTTACTGGTGTTCAATTGGGCTCACTTGTGTGCTTGTGAATTAAGTTACCTGGGTCCTGTTAATGAAACTGCCTTCCCAGGCTTTTGCTTAGAAAATATTTCTGTTTCAACATGGAAACTGTATTGTATCTTGTTCAAGTTCTATCATTTAGAAGAATTACTTAATGTTGTTAGATTCAGAAATCTCTCCTGAATTCTCATTGTGTCAAGTCAGTCAGTATTTTGATGCTTTAGGGAATAGTTCAAAGGGCACAAGGCTATTATATATTTAATTAGCACCTTCACAATTGGACATGTGTGTGTCACTCACATGCATGTATGAGTTTAACTGTCTTGAGGAGATGGAATTCTGGTCTTGCACTGGTAAAAGCAGAACTATTGAAGGTTAGGATTTTGCCTTTTTTTCCCTTTTTCTCATTATCTTTCTTCTTTCACAGCAAATCACTGATCTGAAAAAAGAAAACTTCAACCTGAAACTTCGTATTTATTTTCTGGAGGAGCGAATGCAGCAGAAGTTTGATGGTCCCACTGAAGAAATCTACAAAATTGTAGGCATTTAGAACCATTTCCTGGAACTGTGTCTCTTTGTTTGATTTTGTCTGTTTCACTTGACTTTTAAGTCTTTTTTTGTTATTGAAAATTTTGGTGTGATTATTTTATTCTGGCCTTATCCTTTTCAGTAATAAATTAAAGTGACCTAAAGAGGTGCTTTCCTCAGGTCTCTTTTCCATAATGGAATGGAAACTTGAGTGTCTCTTGATGCATATTTCAGTAGTTAAGAACATGAATTGATGTTTGGGTAGATCACAGTGGCAGCTGAGTATTGCTGCCTGGTCTTCCCCACTGGTGATTTTTTTGTAATTGCTGATGTGTTGGAATAGTGTTTGTCAGCTTCCTGGCCAAGGAGTTCTTTGTACAATTACCTCATGAGAGGTTTCCTCAAGCTATAAAAAAAAATGTCTAAAATTACTAAAAAACCTCTGTAGTTGATAAAATCAGATTTGAAAAAAATAATAAATCTTGGAGCTTAAAGAAAAATAGGCTTGGAAACCCTAGAAATTCCCCAACTGAAGTGCAGTACTCCCTAATAGAGCAGTTAAATGTGTGTGCAAGGATTTGTATTGCTTGAGTGCAATGGTCCTTAATGCTACTGATATTTTCTGGAATGCTTGAACCTTGCAAAATATGTCTTTTAACAGCTAAACATCTATTCTTATCCCAATGATACTTTATATTTGCTGGTCCAAGCAAAAAGTAATCTACACACTAACTTTTGGGATGGGTGATCTTCCAGTTCTTTGCAGATATTTTCATTCTTTTGTCGCAGAACATTGAGCTGAAAGTTGAGATTGAAAGTCTGAAGCGTGAGCTGCGGGAGAGGGAGAAGCTGCTCATCAAGGCCTAGTAAGCACCAGTTTATTTCCTGATATCCATTTTTTAGGATTTGTTTCTATGTGATTCTGTGTGTTTTGTGCTTTAGGAATTGGAGGATCTTAAAGACACTTAGAAATTTCTGGTTTAAAACTAATCCAGGCTGGCAGCTGTTGATTGCCCCATGGGCTTCAATTGCAATGGAATTTTCTTTGTTTTCCTGGAGCAGATGAATTTTGTTTGATCTCTCCAGGTTGCTCAGAGGGTGTTGCTGTGCTTTGAAGGGAACCTTGCACAAGGTCATGCTAGAAAGGGAAGTTGATGTGGCAGTCATGAACAAGTGCTCATCTACTGTTGAGTAAGGAGACACTACCTGTTCTATTCTCACAAGGTGTTAACAAATACTGAAAATGCAGATGGAGAGATCTCAGCAGCTCCATGTCTTCAGTTTATCCCAGTGCTGCTTCCTGTAGAAAACACAGCTCTGATGAGGCTTTATAGTGTATTTGGAAGCTTTAGAAGTAGAAAGGAAATACTTCACTTTTTCATCATATGTCTAAAATGCTTCTTTATCCACTGTGCCAAGGCTTTTATGTGGAACTCACAGACAGCACCCAAATTGCTGCATGGTCTGTAGAAGTTTGTATTGAACCTTAAAGTGATAAGCAGGTGCAGAGAAGGTGGAAGATGCTTGAGCATAATCCATCAGCCTCTGGGACCTGAAATGTTTTCCCTGTTGATATGCACTGGGATTTATGTGTGTGCTATTTCTCTCAGTAAGGCAGTTGAAAGCTTGGCCCAGGGTGGTGATGCTGAAGTGCAGCATGGAAAAGAGGCACAGAAGAAGATGCAGGAGATGGAGGAAATGCTGACTGGCAGAATAAACCTTCTGGAAGAGGTGAGTGACCACAGCTGAAGGAATAATAAGGAATCACTGCTGTCTTTGTACTGTTATCTGAGATTTGATACTGTGGTCAGCATATATTTTCATAATGTCTTTTTTTATTCCTCACTGTCTGTGCTTGAGCCAGTTTATTCCTGAATTTATTGTTGAGTTCTGGTTACTTTACAGGGGAACTGTAGTGTAAAGGGAAGGGACCCACAAGGATGATTGAAGTCCCTTTGAGTGAGTTCCTTCAAGGAGAGGGAAAGAGGAATTTGCATGACCTCTTATTCACTTTAGTGTAACTGGGATTTCTGAAATCATTCTTTGTGCTGTTGAATTGGTAGAGAAGTTCTTAAATTGCTTCCTCTGTCCCAGATCAGGCAGTCAAGCTGGTGTTTTCCACATCTGATAGGCTGAAGAGCAGATTTTCTATCTCATGGTGATGGGATATTTTCTGTAGCCCAAAGGTAGTGTTGCCCTCTGACATTAATTTTATTCTGCTTATGAATTCAAACACTGCAGTGTGGTTTTAGTCACAGGTTTACACAGCACCATGTAATTATATAAATCTAGGGAGTGCTAACAAAGATTAATTTCCTTCAGAGTTCTTGACTGACAGGTGAATGTTGGCAAAACAGCTTTTCAGGAGAGGGGTTGAGTGGGGAAGTTCAGGGGTGAAGGAGCTTTTCCTCTTCCTCCCCCAAAAAGATGCTTTTTAGTTTAGATGTGAAGGCAAGGGGGGAATGGCTTGTTAGGCTACAAGGAGGCTTTTATTTCATAGGACACTAAATTGGGTGAGCACAGCAGGAAGCTTGCAGTGTAAAAATGAAGATCTGAATCAAATTTGATGTAGTATGTGGCAACTTCTTATGTATGTCTTTTTTTTGGTGTTCTCCATCTCTCAGTTGGGTCACCCTGAGGAAGTTGACTGAAATCTCTGGTTGTTATCTCCATTTCCTTTGCTGTTCAAGAGAAAAATGTCTGGTTCATACTTTATCAATTCCTGCACAATATTATAAATTGTGTTGGAGAGAGTTCCAATTAGCTACAGTGAGCTTGGGAATATTAATTTTATTGAACAAAAAAGCCCTTCTTTAACCTCTTTCATTTAAGTGTAGCTATTTATTATGGTAGTAGGACAGTGGGACAAAACCATTTTATAATTGCTAAATCTAAAACGATAGCATAGGGGCACTTTGTTTCTAGTTCTGCTATCAGTTAGGGTATTTTTTATTTCTTTGAAACAAATTTCCCTTTTTTCTGTACTATAGAAAGTGGATTAATCTTGAAAATTAATCCAGACACAGAGTTCAGAAGCATTTACAAAGAACTTGAAATACTTGGTAAAAGTTCCTAAATTAAACTTCCTGACATATGTTGGGTAGAAGAAACTTCTGTATGTGAAAAAATTCATGAACATTTAGTTCTTAGAGGCATCAGGATTGTGTGTTTTAATTTCAGAATCTTAAAGCTGCCCAAGAAGAGGTGGAAAAAGCCCTTGCAATGACAGAGAAGGAGAAAGCTCTGAGAATTGCTGCTGAGCAGAAACTTGCTTCAATTATCAATGCCCCTGCCAAGGATGTGGACAAGGTTACAGAAGCTGAGAAAGACAGGTCAGAAGTGTTGCCAGTAATGTTTCTGACTGCTGGAATTCTTTATTAAAGTGTGAAGAGTCAGCACAGCTTTGGCTTTGATTGGGTTGGTGCTGCCCTTGGGTACAGGAGAGTTGCTGGCCACCCATGGAGTGAATGGCAACACAGCAACCAGTTCAGTGCTTTGTGCAGCAAAGTCACCTTTGAAAGTTCCCTGAAAGCCTGAAAGGGTCAGGATATGTGAAACATAAACTCATAGGTCAGGTTGGTAAATTTAATGGGAAGAGAAACACTGTTAGAAATACAATCCAGGGTGCAAAACACAAGAAATCAGTGATGGCAGATTATGCTGCAAAGTTTTCATGTGTAACACTCAGATCTGCCAGAAAACATCATTATTGTTCTTGGAATACTGGGAGTGTGAAGATGTGTGTTGAGATGACAACAGCACTGACCTGACTTGTTTTTAGTATGGTTTTTTCATTTTTTTTTTTTTGTTTCTGTGAAATGAGAACCACTTAGTTACAAATTTAGATGAAACTGCTTGAGAGCTACTTGCTGAAGGCACATAAGGATGTGGTGTGTGGGCTAAGAAAGGAAATAGATTAATAAGGTTTTTGTGTGTGCTGTAAAGGACAAAGTAAGGAAAATATTGAAACTTAACTGTTGATATTTGAAGTGGTATTGGAGGAAAATAAGAATGAGCACTTTGCAGATAGCACAATCCTGTTTGCTTATGTTAAAATTAGAGCCCATTTTTAGGTTTGCCAGGGTTATGAAAGTCCTTCCTTAAGTTCTACAAGTATTGTCTTGAGTCTTCACTTAGGAGAGTTGTCTGCAAGATTCACTGCAATGGCTGGAGAATTGGTGGTAGATGGTGCAAAATTAATACTTAAAATCTTGTAATTTTAGACTTATAGAGCAACTGAATCTGTCACTGAAAAGTAAAGAAGCTTTAATTCAACACCTTGAGAAGGAAAAGGCTCAGAGTGGATCTTCTGATGGGAACTTGCCAGCAGAAAAAATCAGAGAACTTACCATTGCCTTGAGGCTTGAAAAGGATAGTGAGATAGAGGTGAGGACACTGCCTGATGAATTATGTGTTATAAATCTCATGGGGGGTAGGATTTTAAAGGTTTTATGCATGACACTATGTGAGTGACATCAGCTGATTCTTAAAAATATTATTTCCTCCTCCATTTTCCAGTTCATTACCATTCATGGGTTATGCTTGGCTTGGTGGGCAATATTCATCCTTATTTATCCATTCCCTCAGTGAGAGGTTTTGTTTCCCACTGACTTGATGCCTGTGGAATAGACAGAGTGCAGTTGCTTTACAGAAATATATATTAGAGAAATCCTAGATGTTAATAGATCCCTCACTGGATGACATAACTGCTATAAAAGTTCAGAATGTGACTTGAGAATTTGTTCTTGGGAAGTGTCTCTGCTGTTATGGGCTGGAAAAAAAAAGCTGTGGTAAGGGAGGTAGGCATAAAAACCTCTCATAAAATAAAGTGCAGGTTTGCCCTTTAGCTTACAAAAGGTACAAGCATCAGTCTCCTATTTCACTTGGCTCATAAATAGGAAGACAGAGATCCTGAAAGCTGGAATGTAGAAACACGGCCTGAGGCTTGCTGTTTTCTTTTTTTTTCTATTGGTTATTCAAAGACAAAATTAAAGCTGGCGGAATTAAGAAAGTTAATTATGGAGGCTGTCAAGCATCTGAGATTTTTTTCTTCCCATTTTTTTTGGAACTTAATATTGCTCAGCTCAGTACATAGACACATTTTTTGTCTGTGTCAAGAAACTTTTATGATTAGATGGATTAGAGGTAGTAAAAGTTTGCAGTTCTGGGTGAGCTTGCAATTAAATCAATCTATGCCAGGAAACCCCCTGGTTTCACAAGAGTGTTTGTGTGTCAAGGTGAAAACAGCATCATCTTTAATCATTTCACAGGAGGTGGACACAGTGCATATGATCATTTGAGGGCAGTATTGGAGAAAATATTCTGATGAATACTTTGCACAACTCTGGTTTTATGTATGATTACTTTTCCAAAACAAATAATTCTGTCACCTCCCCAGGGAAAAGTGCTAATTAAAATCTCTCTTGATAAAAGCATCTTGCTGACAAAGATAAATGTCACATAAAAATGCACCTCTATTAACTCAGCAAGTGCTGAGTTCTGTCTCATGCATGGAAGAACATGTTTTGAGAGTTTTTGTTCTAGTTTCTTTTTTTATTTTTTAGTTTGGGCCGGTTTATTTCATGCCCAGGGTTTTTAAGCTCATTTTGCTTCACTTTAATGCTTAATGAGTGTATTTGTGTTGAGAATGAATGAAAGTGGCCATAACAACTGTTTTGTTCTTACAGGCTCTTAGAATTGAGTTTCAAAATGAGAGAAATTCCTTTGAAAAAAAAATTCAGGTAAGTTCCAGTTTTGCTCCTGTTTCCTTGACCCCTTTCAGTGTGTTGGGCTCCCTCTGTTATCCTTTCATAGGTACAGAGGCCCTGACTCCAGGGGAAGTAGAGCAGGTCCTCTGCTAAATTCTCTTTTATGTGGGGTGACAGGAGAACCCCTCCTGTTTTTGAAGCAATTTTCAGTAAAGCTGATACACACACTCATCAAATATTGAAGCTGATGCTCCCTTCTTATACAAAATTCCAGGCACTTCTTTAAGATGCTGCCTCTCATTTTGGGAACTGTATTTTATATTGATAATCTGAGTAATAAACTCCAAGAACTCTGAGAGAGTGTACTTATTAATGTGCAGTTACAGTATCTCTTAGTGGGAAGTTAATGCAACTTTCACATAATCTAATTTAGTCCCTGCAAGAAGAGCTGCAAGAGAGAGAAAATGAGCTTGCTGTCGAAAGGAAGAATGGTTTGAAAAGGGATAAAACTATCCAAGGACTAACTGTTGCCTTAAAAGCAAAGGAAAAAGAGGTGAGGGTCGTTATGAACTTGCTGGTTTGTTGAAGTACCATGGAGAAGGGGGTGCTGTGTGTGTGTGGCAGGTCTGATCTCACTGGCACCATGAGGAGGCTTGGAGTGGGTCCCTGTCACTGCTGTCACCTCTCCAAGCAGTTCTGCCTGTCTGCAGTTTGGGCTCTTGGACTGAAGGAGAGAGGAGAAAGTATCAGTTAAGTATCTTCCTCCCTTAAGAGCCTGGAAGAAAAATGTTTTCAGCTGCATACTGATTTTTATCAGCTCTGAGCACCACTTAGAAGATCCGAGGGGTATTTTATGTTGTTGAGTAAGTGGAGCTGTCAAAGGCAGCTAAAATGAGAGAGGTCAACATCAGCTGAAATTCAGATTGTGTGGAAGAGTGGGAAATACTTCACTTGAGTGATAGGCAGTCTAGTGAGTGTATAAGAGCAAGAATTTCTTTATATAAGATTTACTATGATGTATTTGGTGTTTTTGTAAGTGTTTTGTGTAGTTGGATGAATGTTTAATGAGATGGGGTAGAAACTACTGCATTGCCATCCCTTGGAAATAACTTTTCTACATAATATTCATTTCACTTTATTTAAAGAATGAGGAGCTGGCTTCTGAAATTGAAGAGTTAAATGCTTCATTGGCTAAGGCAAGAGAGGCAACTCACAAGGCACATGTCCAAAAATTCAAGGTAAGAACAAGCAATTTGTTGTGACTTCCCCCATTCCTGCTCCTCCCTTCTCTGTAATTCCACACAGCAGGCAGTGCTTGCTATCTTTGAAAGCAGAGGAATGGAAATCAGTTTAAAATGTTGTTTTAAATTTTTAATGTTTATTACTTTGAAAAAAAAATCCTAATTAAAATTATTTGAACAATAGAACGTTAAAATAACTTATCTTCTTTCTTCTTCTGTTTTTTGAATCTAAACCAACTTTAAGGAAGAAACATGCAATATCAGAATAAGTTAAAAATAAAGACATAAATATCTGGGGAGCTGAAAATATCTTGAGGCTTTTTTTCCCCAAAAGTAGAGTGCCAGTACAGGCTTCCTATTAGAGTTGAACTGGATGTGAGACACCTGCTTGGATTTATTTACACAATAACCGTGAAACCACTATTTATAAAATACTGGAATTATTTGTGAAAATGTGATTTAGTAATGCTTTTGTGTGTGAAGGAGAAAAGGGACTTGATTTTTTTTTTATTTAAAAAGTTCTGAGTTTAAGAAGTGTGCAACTGATCCCTGCTGCCCACAGAGCCCACAGTGCAGAGTGAGTCCTGCTCCTCATCACTCTGCTCCTTAGCTCCAGCCCTGAGCCGAAGGCAGCTCTCTGTGAGTAAAAGGAGCTGCAGAGCCCTCTGCTCCTGTCACCTCTGCTCTGCTCCAGGGCCACTTGCAGCAGTGTGGTGGAGCACAAAATAGATCTGTGCCAAGGGGAAGGGTGCAGTCACCATCCCCAAAATGTGCAGCTGTGGCACTTGGGGATGTGGGTTGGTGGTGAGCACGGTGCTGGTGCTGGGCTGGCAGCTGGACTCCATCCTAAAGGTCTTTTCCACCCTTAATTCTGTGATTCCATGAAAGAATCAGTAACTTCCTGCCCTAGTCCAGATTGAAACTGGACTCTACTCCAGAAATAGTTGGATGTAATTAAAGCTCTGTGAATCAATAATGCTGCCATGACCTTGTTTACACTGTGGGCTCCTTTGCATGTCAACCTTTGTCTCATTCTTTGGCCCCTCAGACTTCCTCAGCCTGCACTGGATGTCATGGAAAGTTTTGTTACATCACTAGAGGAAGTTTTTAGTGTTACACTTTCTTGTTTTGTCATTTCACTGTTGCTTTGCACCCCAATTCTGATACACTGGGAAGAGGAGCAGGGCTGTGGGATATAATGGTGGTAAAGACTCCCAGGCTTCACAAGCATCTTTCTGGAGGCTGAATGCTGTGTGTGTTTCAGGGAGCTGCAGATTACCAGGCTCTGCTGATGGAGAAGGAGACGCTGCTGGCAGAGCTGCGCTCGGAGAACCTCAGCAAGGACGCTGAGAACCGCAGGCTGCAGAGAATCATCAGAGTCACTGGGCAGGAGCTGAGTGATCTCAATTTGGAAAGAGAGAAAATGGAGAAGGAGCTGGATGAAGCACAGCTGCAGAAGAGCAGAAGTGACAAAACCATTAATGTTATTATCACGTTTTTGCTTTATTTCTTAGTCTAGAAATCATTCAGTGCTTCAGCAGGTCCTTTTCTAACAAAATTGGGTTTTTAATTTAAATAAGTTCTGGGAAGGAAATGCCTGACACTGCCTAATGCTGTGTGTGAAGATTGAGGAAAATTTTGGCACATAATCTGCACAGAATAATATTTTAAATATAATTTTGATAGTTAGGTCCTAGGAAAAAAAATCATTAACCTTTAAAAATGGTAGATGGTTACTGTTGATTCAGTTTTTCTGGTGGGAGAATCTGAACATCAGGATGATGTATGTTTACATTTCTGCCATATTTTTCTTGTTGCATGTCTATAGATTATCTTAAATTTAATTTCTTAAACTTTGTTCTAATTGTGACCTGGAGCCAAACATCAGCCTGCTCTCTGCTCTCCTAGCAGGGTCACTGTGAAGGCTGTGTTTTAAATAACTTCTGCTTGTAAAAGACCCAAAGCACAGGATTAATTGATCACAGTTTCACATAAAAATGAGGTGCTGTTCATTAATTCTGCTGCTTGATATTCTCTTGAGGGTTTTTACCTTGCTGTGGGCATTCAGATGAGCTCTCCTGCTCCCAGCACTCACAGCTGATGCAACAAATGAATGACCAAGTTTCTCCTTTTCTTCATTTGGAAAAAGGATGCACCTTCTGCTGAGGCTTTGACACAAACCACTTCTCACCTGAATGCTTTGTCATGTGGATTTTGTTAAAGTCTTCTCACCATTGCTTCCAGGAGGGCAGCATTTGCATAATGAGCAGAGTCCTGCTTGCATCCACAGTCTGATCCTCCTCAGTTAGGGATTAGTCTCCTGCTATATTAAATTACATAAAAGATTTAATGAGCCTGTCTTTATTCACTAGATGTTTTGGTTCCATTATTAAATAAGGACCTTAATAAAGCAGGGAGATGTGGAAATTGCTGCTCCTGCACTATTCCTTAAAACCAGCAGAGGGGTCTCTTTACCTGCAAATAAATGAAGTTCTTCTCCCCCCTCCTACTCCCAATTTAAAGCATTTTTGTTTGATTGTCAACTGTGGTTTGGCTGCCATCACAAAATCTCTATCTTTGGTGTGCTTTGAGATTTCTTTGGGGTGTTGAGGTTAAGGAGAGTGAGAACAGATCGCTGCTGTCAGTGAAACAGCCACAAAGAACATTTATTGATTTGAAGTATTTTATATTTAACTGTCTTCTCTATTCAGATTTTTTTTTTCATCTCTCAGGGCAGCTAGAATATAACTGTACAGGAAAGACAGAAAAAATAGGACTGAGGAGGGAGTTGCTAGGGGATTTGAAGTTAGCTGGATTACAGAAGCCCTGTTTGACTCCATTATGTCCAAGTTTTTCATGTAAATGATGAGCTCCTCGGGGAAAAGCATTCCTGCCAAAAGATGAGCAGTCTTATAAAAATTATATCCCTAACCTATTTCCTACTCCTTGCAGAACAGCTGCTTCAATTTCAGAGCTGCAAGTACATTGGATAGAACCACATTGCCTGTGAAGTGTTGCCCATTAAGTAGTAGATATGTGGGAGTTAAACAATATGCTGTGAGATTTTGCTCTTTGACAAATAGGAGGCTGCTTCGGTGATCTGCTGCAAACTTTTTATGAGACAGCCTTAAAAACTCAGTTCTATTTATGCTCCAAGATGCCTATTCATCAGTGTTTCTATTTTGTTGGAATAAAGTTAGCAAAAAAAGTGTATAAACTGTAAAAAATGCCCTCAATCTCTGTAATGAACTGCTGCTCTAGCTCTTCACTCATTCACAGGGAAATTTGCAGTGACTTTCCATGTACTGTAATTGGGGTAATGCTAAATTTTGCATATATTCATTAAAAATCCCCAAACAGCTCCCCCTAAAATGTATTTCTGGGCCTGCTGTAAACCCAGTTTTCTGGACATGAATTGAGCATTACTGTCCTGGAAAGGAAGAAGGTGAAACTAAATCAAATAAGATTGTTACATGTGAGCTGATCATCCAGATCACAGATTTAGTCCAATTTTAGGAGTTTCCTGTATTAATGGGTTTAGATGTTCTTGAACCATGTTCCTGCCTTAGGGTGGGCAGCTTTAAAAGATACCTGAAAGAGCTTTTAAAGCTCTTTCTGTTCTGTGCTTTCCAAATAAGCATCACTATCCAGATGCTGTTAAACATCACTTAAAGCTCTTTGGAACAAGAAATTTTGGACTTTCATTTTTACACACTATTGGTGAGGAATAAACATCTCATCCTTGATGTGTTCATGGCTGTGATGGTGCTGTGCCTGTAACAGGGCTGGAATGCTTCTTCCTTGAGAAGTTTGTTCAAATTTACATGACTAAACACTTCCCATTCTCTCTCCAGGCCTAAATGTAGACAGTTCAAGTGTATTTACTAGATATTCATATTTGATCAGTTGGTTGGGGAAATGCATAATAACTCATTAGGCAGAATTTATTATTTAGTCTTCCTAGCTGTAGTTTAGCCTGAGAGGAAGATTTTGGAGCTTCACAACTTAATTATTCACCAAACTGGTTTTCATCTGACAAGGAGGGGGAGGCATCTGCTCCAGTCTTCTATATTAGAGTGTTTCACATTCATTTTTCTTAGTTCAGCTATCATTAATCATAGGGAAGTCTCTTGGGGAAAAGGTTGGCAGAGAGAATTGCAAAGTTTATGCTCTGAGAGCTGTAGGTACTATATTACCCTTGCTAGTCAATGTATAGAAACCAATAGATTTTCTCCCAGACAATTTGAGTGGTCAATGAGTTCAAGCAAGCTGCTACAGTGATGGATAGTTTGGTGTGTTACACAATTCCAGCTCATGCAAAGAAGGTAATTTTCAGTCTTACCTTTAGCTTGCCTTGGGAAGGATTTAGGGAGTTCTGGGGGCAGAAATAGGAGAGGCAAAGTTATGAACAAATTGGAAATTTCACACAGGCTCTTCTGCTTTATCCACAATTACATCCCTTGTCAGTCCAGCTCTGCCCATAAACCTGGCCATTACTGAGTTCTGCTGTTTTAGGGCAGAAATTTGGTTTCTGCACCTGGCAGGTGCTGTGCACCAGGAGCACTGAGATGAGATAACAGGTTGTTGCAGCAGCATCTTTCTAACTCTGCATGTCTGTCATCCTCAAGCTGCTTGTGGTTTTCACTAAGAGTCACAGTGTTGGTCACTTGAAGTTGCAGGCCAGCTGAAAAGTCCCCTGAAGTTTAATTACAGGTAATGTGTCAGTTCAAGCCACTCAGTCACATGATAGCATTAAATAACATTTAAAAAAGCCAAGGAGTGACCTTTGCAGCACAGGGAATGTGATAACACTGCTGTTGATCCTTTGCTTCCAATTGCAGTGCTGTGTGGGAACAGGTTTAATGTGACCCACTTGAAGAGTTCCACAACTTGGAGCCAAAAGCCTTTGCAATTATCAGAGCTTCCCACTGCAGTTTGTATTTATAGGCAGCAGTTAGGGAAAAACAGGAACATATTGGAGAGTTTGGGTATCTAGACAAAACTTGGACCAGTTTCTGCTGTTCTTCAGTTTTCTTAGTCAAGCAAGTGGTTCTTTTGCTCCTGAAAAAAATCAGTTTGTAGAACTGAGGGTCAGGGTGTAATCATTCTTTGAATAACATTTGAGGGGGTTTTGGGAGCTGTTAGGTGTTTCTTAGCTGAATCCTGGAGATGAAGCTAAAATGAAGAAAGTAAACCAAAAGGCTTTGTAAATGACATTTTGCATTTAATGTGCAAAATAAACAGAAATAAAACAGTGAAGTAATAAAGTGATGTTAAGGATTTGATGTGAACCTGCATGAAGCAAGGTAATTAAGTCAAGGAAAGGACATAAAACAGTTTGTAAAGAGGCTACAATTAAAATGTCACTAGTGCTATTTCTTTGGACTTAGAATAAGAAACAACTATTAAATTTTAAATCCCAGTGGAGGTAAAAATAAAGTTTATTAGTGACTACCATATGTGCAAACTATTTAAAGGGCTCATGCTACTTCACAAATGGGCCCTTTTGGGGAATAAATAGCAAACATTTATTTGAAGATGTAGGCTGTGTTACCTGGTTCTTTGGGTCTGAACAGAAGTTTAGATAGTATAAAGTCTCCTGCAAGTTTTAATTGTTTAATTTTAGGTAACAGCTCCTGTGTTACAAGTTTCTCCCTCTCTTTCTTCCACACAATGTGTGCAGTAGAGGAAAAGTTTATTAAATGAGATTGGTGTCTCCTTCAGCTGACAGTGTTGAAACTCCTCAACCAACCAGCAAAAATGTTGGAAGTGACACAAAACAGTGGTGATGGGAGAGAAAGTGGAAGGACAGAGAAGCCAAGTTGGAAATTTTCTTACTGCCTTGTGCTCTTGAATATTTTCCACTCTATCTGTGAGCTGGCTATAAATCCATGCTAATAATCTCATATATTCACATAATGCAGTGATTGTCCTGGAATGTCAGGAACAGGAATTGTTTGATGTTACTTCTTGGGAGCCAAGGCTTTGTCAGGTGGCCAGACTTTGGAAGCCCATGGAGAGCTGTGGATTTTCAGCTGGAGTGGGACAGATCTGTGGGGCTGCAGAGGAGAGCTGGGGTTGTGCTTGGTACAGCCCAGGGGCTGCTGCTCCTCCATTGCAGCATTCCATGTTGTTCCTAACAGATTTCAGAGTCCTTGGGACTTGCTGCTGTGTAGAAGCTGTTGAAAGAGATTTTTCCTGTGGTTTAGAAGCAGAATATCCACATTTCTGTGCTGGGAAGCTAAGATGTAGAACTAATACAGCTAATCTTGGAGCTGCAGGAAGTAATTAGCAGAGCCAGAGTCAAGATCAAGTTCTGTTCATCCCTTCTGATCATGAGCTTGACCTGGTTGGTCATTTGAAGTTTGTGTTCTTGTCAAAAGAAAAAAGTTTTAACATTCCTGACCTTTTGTTTGATGCCAGAGTAACCAGTGTGCAACAATTTTCATGGTGTGATGAGAAAAAAGGCAAATGACAAACTGAATCACCTGTAAGCAATTTTCTCCTATTTCTAGCCAGAGAGTAAATTGACTCAGAAATGAATGTTCATTCTGACAACATCTATGTGCATAATATTCCCAACAGCCTTGCAGAACAGCCATTTTGTATGAAAAGCATTTAAACAACAACCTAGATTTATGGAAGAAAATACTGACATCTCATTTGAAAGTTGTTCTTTCTTTAATTGTATTCATTTATGCCAAGAGAAAGTGGCTTCAGTACATTCTTCAGTGACAGTGTGGGTTGTTAGTCTTAAACTTTCTTTAAAGTTGATTTGCTGCATATTCAGTTTCATTTTTTTTGTAGGACCTTAGAAATCAACTAGAGAAATTACATGGTGAAATGACTGAGAAAGAAAAAGCAGTTGAACACCATTACAATATTCTTTTGAGTGAAAGCAATCAGAAACTGCAGAGCCAAGAACTTGTTATAAGGCAGCTGACAGACAGTGTCAGTCACAAGGATCTGCTGCTTGAGGTAGGTAGACTTACTCTGAAATGAAAAATGGAAAGTTATCATTTGATTTTGTGTGGGGAATTATTACAAAATCACGTTTGTCGTTGGAGTTATTGTTGATTTTGAAGATAATCCTTCACTTCTCATCATACTGTATTTGCAGAACAGACCTGTAATTACAGAGTGTGTGACATTCCCCAGGATTTCTTGTTAGGGTTTTGTGAAGCGTGTGGACAGAGGGGGAAGAAAGCTTTACTAATACTTATGTAGGATTGTCACTGTTGTAAAAGCTCTGAAGTGCTCATGATTTTCAGTTTATTGTGCGCAAAGTGGAAATTGATGAATAGATACTGAAATATTTTATCTCCTTTTCTGGGAGCCCCAAATGTCCTGTATGGGAAGGTTCCTGTCTGAATGGTAACAGGGCCCTGCTCAGTTTTCACAGAGTAAAAAAAGTAGTGATGGTATTCAGCAATGCAGAGAGGAGATGAGGTTGCTCTGTACCTGGAGACAAAGGTGCATGCCTTGACTTCATTTTTTAATACTGAAAAGGTTACATAGGTGGGGAAAGCTTCTTTCTATCATTTTGTTTCACTTCTGATATCTTAAATTGAGCTCTTTTTGTGGGGTGTGTAAATAACATGTTCCAGGTCATCCTTGGATATTCTTCTGAACTTTGTTAGGTTTTGTATTTTGCAGTTTCAAATTAGACTAAATTTTGTAAAACTACTTGTTTTCTTTTGTTAGAGACTTGATGGAACAGTTAAAGAAAAGGATGCAGAGCTGCAGGAGCTCCAGAATAAGTGCAAGAACCTTTTAAGAGCTAATGAAGAACTTGAGCTGAAAAATGAGGGTTTAGTAAAGGAGAAATGTGCTGCACAGACTCAACAGTCAATTATCAAGATAGTCAGAGAGCTGGAGGTGAGTTTTGCATAACTGATCATTTGCAGGTAAGTACCTGAACTTAAAATTGAAGAGAATTTTGACTTTGGCTGATATATGTTGTAATTCACCATGTTTTGTGCTCTGATGAATTTATATGGCATCACTAAATTCCCTACTTTCAGATTTTTGCCTGCCATAAAGAGGTGGAGTTTTTTTGGTGGTTAGGGCAGCCATAATTCACTGAGTGGGAGGATATCTGCATTTCTGGAGAGAGGTGCAGGGAGGAGTTTGTGTACTTTGGATAGATAAGGGGAAAGATTGCACAGAGCTGGTGACCACAGGAGATAAATGGAATGTGAGGATAAATACAGGTAGGAGTGAAAACATGTCCAGGGTAAGAAGAAAACTGCTTTAAAGCAAAGAAGAATTTGTACAGAAATATATATATTTAAAAAGGATGAGCAATATATGCCCATTACTTTATTTGATGCCATGAATTGAAAAGATTTGTACCTGAAGTGAGAGGTCAAAATTCAAAATTTTAGTTTTAGAAGTACTTCCTTCTCTCTTTACCTTCTGTTCTAGCAAAAAAATAAGTCAGGTACTGTTAAATTTTTGAATCACTGCCTGGCTCCATCAGTGCATCATGGTGTACAGATCATTGAACAAATGAGCTGCTTTTGAAGGTACATTTCTTGTCTCTTTTTGTGTTGTTTGCAGCCTGATGTGTCAAGGTTTCTAAAAGCATCAGGCGAGGTTAAAATAATTAGACTGGTACACAGTAATGGTGGAGAAAGCTTTTTCATTTCTTTGATAATATGTCAGTCATTAACAAGACTTTCTCAAGGAAGTTCAGAATAAAGGGAGCAAATGGCAAAGGAAATACAAGTGCAGTGTTTGGGTCACATTCTGAGCAGTCTGGTGGTGAGATGATGAATGTGATGGGCACTATAATTAACCACGGGAGGGACAAGAACATGTGGAGTCCTGGTTGTGTGACCAGCTCAGAGAAAAAGAGCTGCAGCCCTGTTTGCCTGGGCAGCAGTGAAGGTTTATCCCAGTGATGGGAATGTGCAGACACAGCAAATGATCTGGGAAAGGCTGGGGGGAAATTCCACTTGTGCACAACAAACTGCAGTGCATGCACCTCACTTGTGTCACAAAGGGACCTAGGATGGAAAATCACAGGGAATTAATGGAAATCAAACAGTGAGGTGCCTGTGTAGCCCTCCCTCTGTTCAGGTGGGTAACCAGGGCAGGAGCAGTGCAGGAAATCACCCAGCCCCACCTTCTAATCACAGCCCATTCTCTGCTCCGCGCACTCAGTGACTGAACAATAGCTAATCACAGCCCATTGTCCTCTCAGCTCAACCTCTGTGTCACCTTTCTCCTGCAAGGACCCACTTGGGCATATTCATCACCAGTTTTTGGACACAGATTAGCCAGAGCTCTGCTCTCATTGGCTGCCTGCCACTCTTGGATGGCTTTGCTGTGCTGCACTGACTCTCAACAAACCCACAGCTGGATCCTCCCCACCAGAGGGGACAGAAACCAGGCTCTTCAGCCTCACTGAGCTTTTAAAGTTGAAGAAATTGATTGGAGAGATACAGAACTTTTCTCTCTTTCAGCAGATCTTTGTAGTTTATTTTAATGTATTGATAAATTTTAAAGCAACCAACACCCCAGAGCTCTGCAGGGTGCCTTAGCCAGGCCAGGAAAGATAAATTACAGGTTCTGATTTTGGAGTTTGGGTTTTGAGCCACTGTCATGGTCTAGAGAGAGTGAGTGAGGGCATTGATAATTAGGGGAGTTTGGCAACTTCTGACTGGGGGATCTCTGAAGTCTGAGTTAAATGTGTTTTGCAGACAAGGAATTTAGAAATTGGAAGAAATGACCAAATTCTAGTGATGGATGAATGGATGGATCAGTGAGGAGGTATAGCTAATACCCTCTCAGTCATTTATTCTTTAACCTTCCGAGATTTTGAAATGATCCTGAGGGTTGGTGAGGCAACCAGATATTTATGTGACATTGCCAATAAGTTATTTATTGTGGGGGGTATAAACCTTTTGCTTTCATTGCTTACAATCTAAGGAACCTTTAATGAAAATAAGTTATGTTTTCCACCACTGCTACTTAGGAATAGTATTTCAGACTTTAAATATAGACTTTAACATATTAGATTGCCTCCTTTCACGGGAATATAAATCCTTCACTGCAATATGGTCCTGGATGTCTTGCAGCTATCTCCTCTAACACATTTTCCCTCACACCATGTGTCAAGAGGTTTAATGTTTCATTAACTCCCACAGCATTACAGTCTATTACAGTCAGAGCTGCCTTATGTTTTGTGTACCGTCGGGGAGTTGATTGAAATAATTCACTCCTACGTGTTATTTAGAAATGACAGTAATAATGTACAAAAAAAAAAGGGATGTTCATGCTGCAAATCCTCATCCTTAATATTCATGAAAGATTCTGAAAAAATCAGGAACACATCCTCGTGATTTTGCTAACCTTTACCCAGGTAGTTGAATTTAGAATTTAATAATTTGTGTAAAGCCTGTGACATTTGGAATTAAGAAACAGCTTATGTCTCCTGTTTGGCAGAAAGAGTTAGGAGGATTTCATGAGGTTACTGAGATTTTGGTACAAATGGAGAACCCAACATGTGAATCCTAAAAGGAACAGGGTTTGTGTGTGGCGCTGCTTTGTTCATGCAGCAGCCATTCCTTCCCTCATTTGTGCTCACTAACTGCACAATGACAGTGCTCTGCCAGGGCTGCAGAAAGAGCTTTAATTAGGGTAGAATTCTGTAGTGTCTTCAGTAATAATTGCAAGGTTTGCATCAGACATATGGAGGAGTTCACTAGAACTTGTAACAGACTGTGAAACAACTAAAATAAGTAAAAAGATTAATTTTTTCCTGTTGCTTTCTACGTCATTGGTCAGTGTTTGTGATCAAGCTTCTCCAACTTAAATTACAACCCATGTATTTCTTGCTTAATGTCTGTTCTTGAAAGGCTGAGATTCCAGCACGTTGATAAGACTCCTTAATTTAGGCTGCAAGATGTACTTTTAAACTTTTTTTTTCATGAGATTATTTTATTACTGGCCTCTGGATCACCCACCTCCATCTGTTTTTGTGTTTCTCCATGCTCAGTCAGCAGCTTTGCTGGGAGCTCTTTCTCTGCTCATCTAGATAATAAATTAGATGTGAAGCTCAGGATTTTTCACTTTGATACAGAATAGTATTTAATGTCTAAATTGCACTAGAACCTGGAAATGTCTCTTAGATGCAGCCTTTAGGTACTGTTAAATTTTTGAATCACTGCCTGATCCATCAGTGCATCATGGTGGACAGATCATTGAACAAATGAGCTGCCTTTGAAGGTACATTTCCTGTCTCTTTTTATGTTGTTTGCAGCCTGGTGTATCAAGGTTTCTAAAAGCATCAGGCAAAGTTAAAATAATTAGACTGGTACACAGTAATGGTGGAGAAAGCTTTTTCATTTCTTTGATAATGAGACTTTCTCAAGGAAGATGATGGCAGCTGAGCATGGAGCACCGGTCCAAAGGCAAGGTCACTCCTTCAAACACTCTGGAGCATCAGTGGTGGGAGCTGCAGCAGGACCTGCCCGGCAGCTTCCCTTAACTGAGCTTGATTACACTTGCAAAATATTATTTAACATGCTTGCTGGCATATTGTGAAGTAAGAGTGTAAATAATTAAAAGTAAACACCGGTTGTCCTTGCTTTTGTGCTGTTTACTTTGCAGAGCACTGAATTGTTCAAATTAGCAGTCTTTGCATCTTTGGTGTCAACTAACGAGATTCTGTTGTAGCTGATTTTTTTTGGTTGCAATTTCCTCCTTAGGAATTGCAGTTGGAATAATAACAGCTGCTTAAAACTCCTGGGTGTAGGTTTCTTCCTTGTTAATGATCTGTTCACTAATGATTTAGTATCTCTGAAGAGTTCCCTTAGCTGTGGCACCTTTTTTGTTCCTCCTTTCAGTTTTGAGTCAAAATAAAAAATAGAGAGAACCAAAAATTCTTTAACAGAGGCAGAATTTGTGCCTGATATTAACACATCTAAATTTGCTATAATATCCCAGTTATTTTCTCTTTGGAAATGACTGATATCTTAGATACTTTTACATAGTAAGTGCAAGAAAATACTCCATGAAATAGCTGCATTTTTTACTTCCTGCTGAAAAAGTGACTCTCTGGTTGTGTTGGAGTGAAGAAGTCTGGGGAAATTAGTGGATCCTTACTGAGAATGTACCATAAGAGTTTATGTTTATTCTTATAATAATAATAATATTATCCTTTCTGTGGGTAAGACTGCAGATAAACCATTTTCTTTTCTTCACACAAGTGAAGCAGCAGCTTGTAGTGTGCAGAAAACTGACTTACGGAGTGTCTGATATGTTCATCCTTTATTTGGGGCTCAATATAATCCTTCTTGTTCAGAGTTGGAACAGAATTTGCTGGGTCCCCTCACCCAAATGTTCTTCTTTTCATTCAGGAAAATAAAGAAGCTGAATATGAGAGGCTGATCCTTGCTTTAAGGAAAGAACAGAATATTTATTCTACTCTAGTGAAGACCTTCAAGGAATCAGATAGGTAAGTGCTTCTGCTTTGGGGGATAATCTGAACTCAAAGGGCAAAAGTCAGAAGTTGTAAAAAAATGTGCAGCTTTACTGGAGATTAGTTTTTTCTGGACAGTTGTTTATAAGCTCTCTGTAGTAGTCTCTAAAGAGAAATATTTATGTAAGTGAGTTTCTATTATCTAAATTACTTAAAATGTTTCTTTTTAGATTGGAATCTCAAATGAGCCCTGTTTCCATTTATGTACCAAAGTAAGCAGTTGGATTTTCCATACTTAGGTCTTTTGTTTTGGCATCTGTTGTAAAACCAAATTGCAGTGAACTTTTGGGCACTGGACAATTTGCCATTTTTTACTCCTAAAATACAGATAATGCTTATCTTAAAAGTGACACTGTGAGAATTTTCATGAGAATATAAATATGCAAGATTTGGGAGAAGGTTAAACAAAACAGAGTAATTGAAGTTTGCATAGTACACTTTCAGTGCAAAGCATTGAAAAGGGTGGCAGGACCAAGTGGTTTTTAACCTTTTAAAATCAAAGAACCCAACAATTCAGAAAGAAATTTGCAGCCTAATCTGTATCCTGTTATTGCTTGGCAGTTGAGGAGGAAATGTTATCATAAAGAAAATTCTTAGTCTGTAGACAAATGAAATTGAAATGTTTTATAAATAATTTACTGCTATATTTGCAAATTTCTTAATGAAGTATTTAAAACATTTGAGAGCCAGCTCCTGAAAGCAATGGCTTATACCTGCCAGCTTTGGGGGATGTTTATATATATTTTGCAGTTGTTTTATAGACCACTGTGGTTTGGAAACCATAAAGAGAAGGAGCACTAGACTGGATGAGATCTGTGTGTGAGTTAAACACTTAGCAGCAATGCCAGCTTGTGCTTGGCCACAGCTCAGGACCTGCTTTAGATACTGGAAAAAATAATGACAAATAATGCTAGCAGTCAGCTGATGGAGATTATTTCTGATTTCACATGAAGAGTGGGACCTGGCAGTGGCTCCTTCTCTGTGGGCAGGGAGAGGCTCCACATTCTGTACAGCAGTGACAGCAAAGCTCCAAAACTGGCTGTTCTAGAATTCCTTTCAAATAAGCAAACCCAGAACTGCAGGTGTAATCACTGGGCTTTTGCAGTGAGCTTCTGTAGGATCAGGATCATCAGTCCTGATCCTGATGTGGGATTTTGGAATGCGTGGAGCAGTCAGTGCAGAGGATGCACAGTGAGCTAGGGCTTGGAGCTCCTCTTATTCCTCCATCTCCCAGTTTTGGACCTGCTTTAGATGCTAGAAAAAATACTGATGGAAAGTAATTCTAGCAGTCAGCTGATGGAGATTATTTCTGGTTTCACATGAAGAGTGGGACCTGGCAGTGGCTCTGTGGGCAAGGAGAAGGCTCTGTGTTCTGTACAGCAATGACAGCAAAGCTCTGAATCTGGCTGTTCTAGAATGCCTTTCAAATAAGAAGTGCAGGTGTAATCACTGGGCTTTTGCAGTGAGCTTCTGTAGGATCAGGATTATTACTCCTGATCCCTGATGTGAGATTTTGGGTGTTGTGTCCAGTTCTGGGCCCCTCAGGTTGGGAATGGTGTTGAGATGAGTGTGTCCAGAGGAGGCAGCGAGGCTGGAGAGGGGCTGGGAACACAAACCCTCTGAGGAACCCCTGAGGGAGCTGGGGGTGCTCAGCCTGGAGAAAAGGAGACTCAGGGGTGACCTGATCACTCTCTACACCTTCCTGAAGGGTAGTTGTACTCAAATGGGGTTGGGCTCTCTCTCCAGCAGCACTGACACAACCAGAGCACACAGCCTCCAGCTGCACCAAGGGAAATTTAGGTTGGATATTAGGAAAAGGTTTTTCACAGAAAAGGTGATAAAGTTCTGGAATGGTGGTGGCGTCCCCATCCCTGGGTGTGTGTAACAAAGCCTGGATGTGGCACTGGGTGCCAGGGTTTAACTGAGCTGTTGGAGCTGGGTTGGACTCGATGATCTTGAAAGTCTCTTCCGACCTGGTGATTCTCTGATTTTGTGATTTTGGAATGCATGGAGCAGTCAGTGCCTGTTGTGCCACAACAGCAGAGGATGCACAGTGAGCTAGGGCTTGGAGCTGCTCTTTTCCCTCCATCTCCCTGTTTTAGGGGCTGGAACATGCTGGAAACTTCATCAGGGCTTGAATCCCAAACTTCTGGGGAATGGGTAAACAAGCCCTGCAGATACACAGATGAGGAAGCTGGGTTTAATTGCCATCAGCAGTGACATGGATTTTGGGCAAACATCTGTTTTCTTGCTGACATCTTCTTTTAGGCAATATTTATTTTAAGCAACCTGGGTGGTTATTTTTCAAAATGAATTACTGGATGTCAGGACCAAGACATTCTTTCTCTCTCCAAGAGGGGAATCAGGGCTTGTTCTTATAAAACCTTTAACTCATGGAAAGGAGAAAATGTGCTTACCTGGCTTCTAGTCATGTGTTGGTTTGGTTTTACTCTTAATCTTTTTTGCTGAGCATTTAAGAGAGCTCTCACTTCAAAGAAGCTCTTGTATGAGGAAGAATTGTTTAAAGCAATAGTTTCTTGTGCAGGAACCCCTGACAACAGCACACTTGTCAGGAGACAGAGTGAGAGGCCTTTCATACATGTAGCCTTTTAATTAATGTGCATCTGCTGTACTCTGTTTTTCTCATGCAAGTATGATGTGCTCTGTGCTCCTGTACAGTCTCCCATCAGGTGGATTGAAATTTTTTTTTAAAGATCACTGAATTCTCTGTCATTTAGTGCAGTGGCTTGGAAATTCTGCAGCAGCTTAATTTATCTTAAAGCACTAAGGGAAGTAAATGCAAAAATAAATAATACAAAGAATTCAGTAACAGCCTCTTATTTATTTTTTATTAAATCAAATTTATTTCATTTTATTGCAATTTCAGGTTGGTTTATTTTCAGCACTTAAAATCTTTTTACAGATTGATCAGAACTGCCTTGTTGGTGTAGTTGAAGGGTGTGGGAAGATGTAGCAAGGGGCAGCTGATGCTCAAGAGCTTCAGTAGCAAAGTTGCTTAAAAATTAATTCACCTCAAAAATTATAAATTCTAAGTTTGAACATTTATTCCCCACTGTGGTAACTGAGACAATTGAGACAATTTAGAACTCAAGGGATCTTTTTACAGACTGTGGATAAATGAAGAAATAAAACAGTTAGTTATGTCTGGGTCCTATTTTCAATGGAACAGAATCTTTTGATATTTTTCCTAAGTGCAGGATTAGATTATCTGGTGGAGCTCTGTGGCAAGGGAACAAAGTTTCCATGGTCACCACATAATGGAATACACAAAGCCATCAGCATTATGTGATAATGATATTTTTCTGGCACAGTTTTTAGAAGATAGTAATTTAGATTTTCCTTAAAAAGCACTGCTCAGAAAGAGGCTGGTAGAAGAGCTCTGTCATGGGGAAGCTGATTTAGGCAGCAGAGCCCAAAAGAGCAGGAAAACGCTGTGTATGTAAACATTTAATCTCCTCTTTCTATGTAGGGATTTGTTTGTGCTTATGCATCAGAATGATGGAAGTGTGGGATGAAACCCAGGCATGGGGAATGGGGAATGGCTGCAAGCCTGAGTGGAGAGAAAACAGTGCACACCAAAATGTTTTGAATTGAATCTCAGAGATTTATTTGTCCCTTTTTTCCCCAGTATAAATAGCTTGCAAGTGGAACTGAACAACATTTTTATGTTGAGAAAACAGCTGGAGGAAGATGTTTTAGGTAACAGGAATCTCCAGAAGATTTTACAAGATCAGATTAAGGACATGAAAAATCACAAAGGTTTGTATCCATGCCCACCTCAACCCTCCTCTAGCACAAAGGAAAAGTGGTTTTATTGCAGTCAGTTTGCTGGCATGGAGATAAAATATTTGAGAGTAAAAAAAGATGTGAAAATATTTCTTTTTGAAAGGTGAAAAAAGATTTCTTTTTGACTTTCTATACAGATGATTTGGTGGATTTGTAACAGAATGCCTTGGAGCAATCAGGGCACATACAGAGGGAGAGTTTCTTTCTTTATTTCCATGCAGCAAATGTTAGAAATTCCATGGCAGTTCTACTGCAGGGATCATTTCATGCTGCCTGCAGCTTTGTACCCACAGAATTGACTGTTTTCCACAAAAATCAGAGATTCCTGCCTTGGAATCACCTGGTGGCCATGGGATCACTTTCTGACCATTACACCATGGGATGTAATCACTTCCCAAAGAGCTTGTGGCTCAGGGATTGGTAACTTCCTCCTAACAGAAGCATTTCCAGAGAAAGAAAAAAAATACCCAGAAGTTTTGTTACTTAGTAATTCAGAAAAAGTAGAGCTTTTAAATATAGCTTAGCTTCTGGCTTTTTTGCTGTATGTCTTGGGAGGTGTTTTTAGTATATTCTTAGATATAGAAAAGAATAATATAAGTGGGTATCATTAAATAGTTTACTGCATATGTACAAGATGTTTCTGTTTTATCCCATAGGGGATATATAAATAACAGTAAAGCCTGTTCACTTCCCCTTTCAACTTAGATTTTCAATTTTAGCAGCACTTGACAGCTCTGATAAGTGACAAAAGGTAAACTTCAGCTGTTTCAGAGTTTCCAACCTCAAAAGCCCAGAGATAATCAACAACCAGGCTGGGCCAAAGGTTCTTGTGGATACTCCAGGGTTCTCAGGAGCTGTTGTGCTGAGGGTGAGGCTGGTGGGAATAAAGGTTGGAAAATTAGTAATGATTTGTGACTTTTTGGGTCTTTGCAGCAGCCACGGGATCAGTGTCAGAACTGGGAGAAGGATTTGCATGTCTCTTCTTTGTCCTAATTTAGTTATGCTTTCTCCCTATCTTAATGAGATTTATTTCTAGAATTGTCTGCCATTTATATTGTAAATAAACAGGTGTTTATTGAAACATAAATAATTCCTGCAGTTATAGAGGCAATGAATAAGTAACTATTTTCAATCCAATTACTGCATTCTTTTGACCCAAAAGCGAAATAAGTTCATTAACTTTGTCTAACCTGGCATTTTTCCTTGAGACCTTGTTAAACTATAGTTAAAATAGAATAACTATTCATGCCTAACTTATCCTTCCTAAAAATTATTTCTAATTGTAATGCTAAATATGTAAATTATAATTCAGAATAACATTCACAACTCATGCTGATAACCACAGAAAATGCAGCCACAGAAAATGCAGCAAGTCTGTGTGACAGAAGCACAAAGAAATATGAGGACAAATTTTTTTCAATTAAACAGAAAGCTTATTTTGGGAATGAAACATTCTGAGTGGCCTCCCACAGACTTACTGAAAGGTTCTTATTGGAAATGTCCTGTGCATTCTGTGCTGTGTTTTCCTGCAAATGGAATTTCTGAAATAACGTCTGTCCTTGGCTGTTTTGGCAGATGAAACTCTATCTTTCTGTGGAGATCAAACATCTTATATGAGTATCTGTTTAGGAGAACAAGACCATTTAAGCCTTCAGATAGACCATCTGTCTCTGGAAGAACTTAAAAAAAAGGTATTGATCTTTTTCATTATTTACTGTTCCTAATGGCTTAATTCTGCTTTGTTTCTAGTTTCTGTGTCTCTCACAGGAGCATTTTTCTAGGTGCAGTTGGGTAGATCTGCAAGGATTTGAAGCTCCCATCTCTGTGGTTTGTGACCCACCTTTTATGAACTATTTAGACTTTGTTACACCCATGGGCTCCAGAACCAGCTGAGAGCTGAGTGATTTCCAGCCAGGGTTTGTGATCTTGGACACCTGGACTCAAGGCTTTGACTCAGTACAAGTTTCAGACTTCATCTACATCATCTCCAAAGAAAGGTTTTGCCTTGAGCATCCCACAGTGTGTATTTCATGTACCTTTATTAATCATGGAGGTGGTGGTGTCTATACTCTATATTCTGTATAGCACACTACACCCCAGGATTTGCAAATCTTTTGGTAGATAGGGCATGTTATAAAATAACCCTGGGATAAGTTCTCTATTCTGTGTAAGGAGAACTGAAATTTAGAGATGAAATATGCAGCCCAAACAATTAATCAGTATTGAAGTTCAAAAACTTCTCTTTCTCTTGATCCTGCACAGTGACATCTGATCCATGCACCACGTCATGACAAGGAATAATTTTGAATCTGGTTGGTTGGGAGTGAGCATAAGTGAAGTTTTTCTGTTTCTCAGGGACAGCTGAATTGTAGGCAGGTGCTCATGCTCTGGAGGTGGGTAGTCTGAAGAAAGGAAGTTTGTCTTACTTGGAACAGGTGTCCCTAAAAAAGCCCCAGATTGTGTCCCAGTGCCATTCTGGGGTTTCACCACTTTTATCTCTGAGCATGTTCCTTCAGTAGGCTCAGGGACACTCAATAGCAGAAGTTATTTATAGGTAATTTCTTACTGGAAAATGGGTGTGACTGAAAGCTGACCTGGTTTTCCAAGTATATTAATTGGTCTGATGAGAAAATTTCACTTTTTTCTCCAAATTTCTTGATACACTTCATGGCTTTGTGGCCATGAGAGTTTTGAACCCAACTGCCCAGTCAGATTCTGTGTCTGTGAAACTGCTCAGAATGAGCTTTTAAAGGGGCTTGGAGAAGGAAGAACATCTTGTTCCTGAATGCTGCTTATTTCCAGTAATGCTGTTTTTTATTACATTAAATGTTTCTTTTCAGATCAGCTGTTTGTGTGAGTGCCCTCAGGTTTGTTCTTGCTACTGAGTTGTGAAATTTGTTACCTAAACTTAATAAGAATGACACAGACTGTGAACTACAGTGTTCCAAATGAGGGTCCCTTGAACACTAATTCACAAATACAACCTCATGTTTCCATACCTAGGGAGATGAACACAGAGCAGATACAAAACCCAGTGCAGTTTGCATTTAGCTGGAGATTCATCTGCCATCATTTGTTTTCCCTCTAGTTTGGATGTTACCAGTTCTGCTTGTTCTTCCTTTGGTTATTTAGGTTGCTGACCTGCTCCTGATGGTCAAAGAGCTGCAGTCAATTAATCAAGAGCTTAAGGCAAGACAGTCTGGGTGTTGTACAAAGGATTCTCAAGGAAAGGAAGCCCTGGAAATACTAAACCACAGAGAGGTGGGTTTTCTGTTTTAAAGTCTGACTCTCACATCCAATCTGCCTTTTGGAGTCGTTTACATCAGTGCAGGAGTGTAAAGCCCTTGGGGCTGAGGTTGCTAATTCCTTATAATAACTTTTTAAATTAATGATGTAAACAACTTTAACATGTTAGCATGACAGAGAAGCAGCTCAGTGCAAGTGTTCAGTGATGTGTCAAGTTGATTTTAGGGAAGCAACATCCTCATTTAAATATTAATTGGGTCTGTGATCTGTTTGTTTTGTCAATTGAAAAGGAGGGAAATAGTTAACTTTACAAAGAAAGCAATATCTTAAAAAACATTTTAGTTATTCCTGAAAGTCTGTTTTTATTGCATAGTCATTCTCAGGTTGTGTCTAATTATTTAAGAGTTTCCTTCAGATCTCTGATGCATCTTCAAAATAGGAGGGTTCAGTGTAGACAAAACCCAAGGAATAGAACTTCAGCTCACTTAAACACATGGCTGGTTCTTCATAAAAAACAGAGAAGTGCCTGAAGAAGGGGCCAGCACGGTAGTGGGTTGCTGAGAGGTGCCAGGAAATGAAATAATCCCTGCTGGGTGTTTCATTCATTTCCTCAAAGCTGGGACTGGTCTCAGCTGTGGGCAAAATCCTTGCACTGGGAGCATTTTGGGTGCTGGGTCCCCACATGTGTGTCCAAGAGTTTCTGGGTGACCCTTCCAGCTTGGAAAGTATTACTTGAAATGTGGTAATTCAAACACTGTGGTAATTCAAACACTGGTAGTGTTTGTCTTTATGTTCCTTTGTGGCTTTTGCTTTCAGTTCCATCCTTGTGCAAAATGTATTGAAGAGGAAGGAAAGAATACAAAAGGAATGATGATGGTGCTGGTACTTTGTGTCTTGAATTCCTGAATTAAACTCAAAAGAGCAAGATTAGAAATAATTTGAATCAGTTCTGTGCAGGACTGGCTGATTCAAGAACTAGGACTGTGGAATTAATGTTTTTTCTGCAGAACTCAGGAATAAAGCTCCTGTCTTTTCCTGGATGTGCTGCAGGTATACTGGGATAGTCCCAAAATATTTTTGCTTCTTCAGTTTTAAGACACAATCATGCTGTCTTGAATTAAACTATATTTAAAATTAGAAACAGACCTTTAGGTGTGCCATGGTTTTATTGAAATGGTGAATTTGTGTGTCAGTGAGGTTTGGGAGAAGAGCTGGTGGGTTATCCCTGTCCAGGTGCCTGCACTCTCCATAATTAACATTTTTAGCAATTTGTCTCGTTATCCTGCAGAGGGCTCTGCATCCCCGTGGATGCCACAGTGAATTCCAAAGGAATTCCTGTCCTGTGCAGGATTATCGTGACAGGATCCCCTCGACATGACAGGTACATCCAGGGCTGCTCACTGAAGAAACTGCAGAATCAGATGTGAAATGACACAGAGTGAGGCTTGTAAAATATAAATAAACCTCAGCGTTCTGAGAACTGAAATAGGAAAGTTAAATATGGTTTTTAATCAGTGCCAGAATAACTGTGGTACTATGGAGCTCAAAAATGAAAGGAACTTTAGTTAAAAGTTGTTAGTTCAAAAGCTAACATGTGTGGCAATAAGGGGATATTGAGTTATGGGTGTCACAACAGTTTGTTTTGCATATTAACAGCCACTCTCAAAAACCCCTTACATTCTTTTTTTGGTGTTTTTTGAGCTAGAATTTGTTGGCAGGTAGTGCTGGGGTGACACTGACATCTGTGTTATAAGAGGAATTTGGATATGGGATCTTCCTCAGGTTCTGACAATGCTGCCATCCTGCTTTTCCTTCCCAAAGGCAGAGCACAGATCAGGAATGTGCACATTCCTGACAGCCCCCTGTCCTCTGCTCCTTGGCTTCCTGCTCGTGCTGGGAGGGAGAAGGAGGAGAGGAAAAGGTTGTTTTTGTGCTGTCCTCTGAACATCTGCCTTCTCAGAGAGGAGCAGCCTCAGTGATTTCAGCCTTCAGGGCTCTGGGGAGCTTTGCAAACCAAGCACATCAGTGCTTCATTTAGGAGAAACATTCTCCTGGTTTTCAGTCTCCACGGAAATACTTGCAAACAGGCAGCTTATTTTGGGTAGAATTATCTTTCTGGCCTTAAGACACTTATTTTCTTTTAATATTTTGTTGCACATGAGGTCATATTCCTTGGAGTCCAGGATGTGTCAGCCTCTCAGACACAGGACCACAGTGCAGTGATTTATTGTCACAGTGTATTTACAACCTGTTGGTCTTCTGCAGTAATTTCATTAATGAATCCTCACTTATTAAACCAAGTACTAGCCTGGGAAAAGCTGATACTAAATAATGCTGACCCATAAAATGTAGTTGAATTGCATGGATAAGTTGCATGTGCAAATAAGTTAATTTTTTATACACAAATGTAGGGTTTGTCCTGAACCTGCAAAGGAGAGATTCGACCTAAATAGGTTTTTTAAAATAATAGTTAACATTATTGGACTTTTGGCATCCCATGATTACAACAAAAATTATTTTGTAATAAATGCATTTGTTATATACCCTAAACCCCTCTGTGTCTTTCACCAGCTTTCAAATTGTCTTCACTTTGTGTTGTCCTACAGAACCAAGTCTGAATGAAAATACCAAGATAACCCAAACATGGCTTGAAAGTCAGTTTTCCATATAGAATTCTAACTGTAAAAGGCAAATATATGAATACTCTGCACCATCCAGTTTGTGCCTTTTAAAATTCATACCTAAAACCATGAGCCTTGCTTATACTGCAAGGGGTTGGGAGATGAAAGGGGTTTTCTCATTAATTTAGTATATATATGTATATTTTTATATATACATATATATGTATATAAAATATACATACATGTATATTTTATATATATTTTTGTATATATCTATATTTTTAAATCTATATATATGTATTTATATATGCATACATTCAGTGCATACTCAATTAAAAAATCAAAATCAAACCACACACATCCATTTAATTCCCTGTGTTCTGAGGAAGCAGAACTAACTCTGTCCCACACAGGTTGGGATCCTCTGTGCCAGGGCTGTGTCCTGCCCATGGATTGGGCATAATTATAATTATAATAATGTTATTGAGTTTGAGTTTCCAGAGGAGTTTCCAGAGGAGCCGCAGAGATGCTCCAAGGGCTGGAGCCGGGCTGGGACACCTGGGGGTGCTCACCTGGACAAGAGAAGGCTCCAGGGAGAGCTCAGAATCCCTTGCAGGGGCTGAGGGGGCTCCAGGAGAGCTGGAGAGGGACTGGGGACCAGGATGGAGGGACAGGACACAGGGAATGGCTCCCACTGGATCCCTGGAAGTGCTCAGCAGCATCCAAAGGGGTTCTGCTCCTGCTCTCAGTGATGCCGATATCAGGGATTTGGGTGCTGCTCCTCAAAAAGCTGAATCCTCCTCCTCCTCTTTGCTCAGGCAATGAGGTGGGTTCTGTGGGGAACAGGGACTAAAAGATGATTTGGCAGCATTTGCTGCAAATGGGCAAATTCAGGCGTAGACACAGCAGATTGTAACCTTCAGTGGCACAGTAAATCTTTCTAGTGTACAGCAAGCCACATGTGCTTAGTTTTAAAAGCATCTATTTCTTGAATGCTGGAGAAGAGCCCAAATTGTGTAGCAAATAAAAATAAATTCTGGAAATAGGAAAATAAAATAGGCAGAATGGGGACACAACTGAGGATGCAGAGTTCCTTTGCCATGAGAGGTTAAATGGTTTTTATATGTTCTATAAATTCTGAGGAGGAAGGGTTAAATAAAAATGAAGGAATATATAATATAAAGTTTCACTTTGTTTGATATGAGTCATTCCTGGGGTTTATATTAATTTTCTTTGATCTTGTTGAAGGAATCTAATTCAGTGTTTGTTACTTTGTATTACAGGCTTTTTTATTTTTCTTTTAAGACATATCACTGACTTATTTATGCACGTTTCATATCACAGTATTTTTTTTGTGCTACATTTTCACATCATTCCATACTTTGTGTAGTGTCTTGAAACCCCAGAGAAGCCTGTGATGCAGCCTGAAGATGGTGACAATGACAAGAAGGTGCAGAACAGTCAGTGTTGTGAGAGGGTCAGTCAGGTAGGAGCATTTTGGGACAGTGCTGTCTTCTCTGCATGCCTTTAAAATGTCTTCATTCTCTCAGAGCATAAAGTATTTTGCAAACAAAACATACTTTTCTTGGTTTCTGATTTTGTTTTCAACTAAATGTTTTCTTCTGGAAGCTTTTTCCTGTATTTCTGGGCTGGTTTTGCATTCAAGATTGCTTTCATTGTTTTATGTTTGAGTACTCACAGTCACCCTGAATGGGGGTGACAGAGTCCCTTGAAATTGTGTTCCTTTACATCCACTCAGGTTGATCTCCTGCCTCCATTGCAGGCAGGCCTGGAGTACAAATTGTGTGAGATTCACTTGCTGTGATTGAGGCAAAAATCCTGTAGATCTTTAGGGTTGTGATGCTTGATAACTTGGTAAATGGTAAAGTCCATTTTATACAACCAGGAATCTGCTGGCCTCTCAATCTAATCAATGTGAGATAAAGCATCAGGGAATCATAAAATAACTCAGGTTGCAAACTGGTTTGTAATGTTGAAGAAGGATGATATTTTCCTCTATGAAATCTGTAATTTCTCTGTTTACCAGGTATGCCTTCAAGTATCTTTGGATTTTCCATGTGAGGTGGATAAACAGGTAAGTGATGTATTCTAAAACTCTTTTGGCTCTTGTTGCTGATGGGAATTGTGCCCAGATGGGCCCAGATTGAGTTCTCATGTCATTGCTGCAGATTTTGATTGTTTAATTGGGGTTTGAATGGCTGTGGAGATCCCAGGTAGAAATCCCTTGGAATTTATATAACACATCCATGCTGTTTTATACAGAAAGTTGGCAGCTTGTGAATGCTTCCAAGTTTTGTCCTGTCCCAGCCATCAGGGCTTGAATCTGGAGATCCCAGGACAGAATCTGTACTGTAAATACAAATTATTCAAAGCTGAGCTAATAAAATTGTTAGCTGCAGTCTGCAGGCAACATTCCAGAAGTTTCATACCTCTTGTTAGATAAAGACCTTCAGGGAAATCTTCTCACTCCTTACTAAACAACTGATCCCTATGAATTAATCATATGAAATAGATGGTAATTAGTTTTTCTATTAATAAATAGTCAGCAAAATGTCTGTGGGTGCTTCTTAATGTAGATAAAGAGCATCAGGAATTACAGAACCTGATTACAGAAAGATTACAGCCCCGAATTTAATAGAACATTACATACCTGTGTAATAAGACAATGTTTGCAATTTTTTAACAGATAACTCCATCAGGCTATTCAGAGAGTTTCTGCAAAGACAGACATTATAGGAGCCCAATTAAGCCTCAATTTGAGCATGATACAACTGACAAACACTTGAGAACAGGAATGAGTGAACATGAAACAGAAGAGAACTTGCTCACATCTCCTCTAAGAGAAAATAGAACATCTGTGCTGGAATCTACGTGAGTATGAGGGATATGCACTGCTTTTGACAGTATTTCTATTTGAGAAGAGAATAAGGTAATTTTGCTAAAGTGAATTTAGATAATGGCACTGTCTAATTTACCTGAGAGATTGGCAAGGCACCTTCAGAGCCATTTTAGTCTATCATGCAATTAAGTAATTAGGAAACATACTATCAGTAGAAATCCTTAAAAAAAAAACCATTCCAAGAAAGAAACTCTGCAAAGTTACTGATCCATGAAGCTTTAGTGCAGGGACTGATTGTTTCCAGGGTGAGGTCTAACAGAGTCAAAGGGCTTAGTTGACAGTAGCTGCTATTTTTCTTGAAAAAAACCAAAATATCTGAGAGCACAGGCCAGTGAAGAGTGGTGTGGTGGAAGGGACAATACTTTACTGCTGTAAAAACAGAATGTAAAAGGATCTAAGGATAGAAGAATTTGAGTTGGTTTTACAGGGATAATTTTGAATGGATGGTGCTGCACATCTGGACAGGGCTTTGCTGCTCTCAGTTTAGGGGCTTGGGGCTCTTTCCTGCACTTGACTAAGGGGTTATTCCATGTGTAGGACTGGCTGAGCTATGTTCTCAGTTCTTGGGTAACTTTATGTAGGAGAAAACACTTGTGGACCTAAATCTATCCAAGCCCTACTGGCACCCCTGGAATTCAAGAGTGTATGTGTATGTGTGTCACACTGGGATTTGATCCATGCCCAGCTGAAATGCTCATTTCCATAGGAACTGGGCAATGCCATGCAAGGAAAACCACACACCCTGACTAGATTGACCCCAGTTTCATGCTCACACCATTTAATCTCCTGGTTGAGCACTGAGTTATAGTTTGCTGTAGATCATTCTCATGTTCCTTTCCTTGTCCTCTAGCTCCTTTTCCTTCTCTAGTTGCTTTCCTGGTCTCTGGACTGACTATGTGCAGAATTCTGTGACTTTTCAGTGCTGGGAGCAGAATCTCCAGTGGAGTTACACAAGTCAAACCCTGATTTCTGTGTTCACCATGCTGCACTTGGCTGCACTCAGGCAATTCTGTACTTTCACATTACTATTTAAAACTCTCCCAACAGGCATAAATTGTCTTAGTTGTCAGAGGAGTAGTTAGTGGTGAATGAGGAGATAGTACTCCCTTAGAAATGAAAACATTGTTTATTTGTTATCTTTACTTAAAAGTTGGCTAATGAGTAATTCTCGCACCGTCATCTTTACCACTCTAGTGTGTAATTTTTCCTGTGTTCAAGTATAAATGACCAGGCTGATGGGTGATGAGCCTGTGCTTTGCACAGCTGAATTCTCACTAATGCCATTAGATGCCAGAGGAAGCCATAAAAAGCCTAGTTAGCTTCTACCATTTCAAATGCTAAATGATACAAATGCAGTTGTTTAAAACTCTGGTTTATATGTTTAATGGCACAAACAGCTCTCTGTTGGACACATGAAATTGTCTCTAGAAATTCAGAGCTTGCTTGTGCTTTAAATGCCTCTTATTTGGCTTCAGTTTCTCTTAAAACATTGCTGTCCATGAGCTGCTAGTTATCCATAGGGCAGTTTGGTGTCTGTAATGAGCTGGTATTTGCAGGCTTTTTGGCTGATTTCTCACTTTTCATCTTCCCTGTTCCATTAGAAACTCATGGAGGAGGAGATTTGCACACAAAATCAACATCAGGGCTAGGAATTACAATTTGATGGTCCTTGTGGGTTCTTTCCAACTTGGGCTAATCTATGATTATATGGTCCAGAGTCTGGTGTGCTGTTGGTATAAATTAACTTTTAAGGTAGAGAGTAAACTTTTTGAAAATCCATTCATATTTCTTATATTTCTGTGTTAAATAGGAGAAAAACCATCATGAGGCAATTTATGATATAATTCATGTTGTGAAAAGGTTCCAAAAACTCTTTTAGTGAGTAATTCATTAGTGAGTAAAAACAAAACCTCCTGGGAATTTCAGATATGTCACAACACAGCAGAAGGGTTTCTTGGAAGGTATTTTTGTTTGCTTAAATAAAAATCTAAATTCATGTCTTTTCTCTCCTCTTTCCTGAGTGTAGCAGACAAGAACAAATGAAAATTGTAAATGAACTGTTAGATCATCTGAACACGACAGAGGAAGAATGTTCAAGTGAAGATATAGAGAAAAAGGATGAAAAAGATCTTAGGCAAATGATTATTCAACTAAGAGCTCAACTCAAACATTTCAAGCAGGTCACTAAATTCTTAAAGCAGCGAGCAGAATTGAAATCAGCTTTTGATGGGGAGGAGAAGCTTTATCCAGATGCAGTGCCACAGATTAATAAGGCGAGTCAGTTGTTGAAAGTGGAATTGAAAGATGCAGCTATGCAAACAATGACTTTAGAGAGTAATGTCATGAGATTCAAACATGAAGGCAAAAAAGGAGCCTCAGAAGAAAAGTCAAAATATTCAAGATTGAATGCAGAAGCAGAACATCAGCAAGAAAATGTGTATAAGAAGGGTGAACAGCATGAAAGACTTTCTTTTACTAGAACAAATGAAGTAAGTTTATTCTCTTTTTTGTACTCAGGGAATGGATGTATAAAAAGGGGAAAATATGTTTCATTTCTAATATTAAATCTTGCTTTTGTATGAGTTTTAATATTAGGAAAAGAGATGTAAGCCAAATATATTTTAGATAATTGTTCTTAATGTTCAGAGCTTTTCATCTCCTACTTCAGCATGCTTTAGAACGTTAATTAATTGAATTTCAATTCTCCCTGGGACCACACACTCGTAAATATTACAGCTTTTGGAAAAAGAGAGTCTGTGTTTCTTGTTCATAATGTACACAACTAGAGCACTTGGAACTGATGAAGTCTAAATGGCAAAAGTGTTCTAGAAAATTCCAGATTTGCATCACATCTGGGAGCAGGCTGTGGAGGGGTCAGTGGGACACTTCCACAAACTCAAATCTCAATTTTAGGGTTTTATTAACATCCTCTCATTGTGTCTTGCTTCCTGAGAAGTGTGGCCAGGGGTGCCCTGTGGCACGGGGACAGTTTGCTGTGTTTGCTGTTCTGGGAGTGCAGGCTGCCTGTGCTGGGGCCAGATGAGTTTTGAAGCCTCTGTCTGCAGGCAGACTGTGATCCCAACCAAAGAGGTGGGAAAACAGTGTCTGCTAAAGAGTTCTGTGTATTGTTTCAGCAGCAGTGATAGAAGTGAAGTTGAAAACTCTTTGAAGATCTTGGCTCCTGCAGAGCAGACAAAGGGGAGCGTTGCTTTTGATTTTGTGCACTGCTAACAGGGAATGTTGTAGCACCTTCTGCAAAGAGTGGTTTCCATAACTTTAGTGATCAAGAGGTTTCTGAGAGGTAGCAATTAGGAGTGGCTCATTTTTATTCTGGCTTGTTCCTCTTGGGTTCATTTTTCTGAAGGAAGGGGCTTGTAGATGAAGGGATGTTGATAAGGCTTTGTTCTGGGCATGAAGTGACAGGACAAGGGGGAATAGCCTGAAGGTGAAGGAGGGCAGGATACTGAGATATTGAAGATGGGATATTAGGAAAAAATTCTTCCCTTTGAGGGTGTGAGGCCCTGGCACAGGTGCCCAGAGCAGCTGTGGCTGCCCCTGGATCCCTGGCAGTGCCCAAGGCCAGGTTGGATGAGGCTTGGAGCAACCTGGGATAGTGAAAGGTGTCCCTGCCATGGGAATGAGGTGACCTTTAAAGTCCCTTCCAACCCAAACCATTCCATGATTTTCTGATTCTTTCTGCAATTTTTTCTCTTTTTCAAGTTCCTGTTTTCCCTGAGTTTGCTGTTCTTATTCACCATTTTCCAGATTCCTCTCTGGTTTAATCAGTGGCACCCTCAATGCAGCCCCTGAATGAGTTGCTTTAAAAGCTTTCTTGTTTGGACTAATGCACTGTATCTTTAGCTTTGGAATGGCTTTTATAAATAATTTGATGTAGCCAGCTGAAGTGGCCTTTGGGTAATCTGGGTGACAAATGTGTCTGTGCCACAGCCCTGAGACAGCTGGAAATGGTTTGGTGTTATTAAAGCAGCTTAGTTAGCTGGAAGTTCTGGATTTATTTTGCAGCCTGTGAAGGATACTGTTCTCATATATGTACAAAAGGAATTGAGGGTGGCATTTGGAAAATGGAACTTGCTTTTTATGATTTTAAATTGTGTAAAGACTGTAATTGCTGAGAAGTGAATGTGGAAAGGTATTTCAGAATGCATTGGGTGGTGAAAGAAATTAGGGGACTTAACAACACTGGTGGAGCAAATGAACAGCAAAATTATAAACTAAATCTATCTGAACATGCCATTATTGGTTTTTATTATTATTACACACAATTCCATAACTCTCATCAACACATGGCATGCTTTTATCTTTTTGGAGACAGCTCTGGTTTATGCTGTGGGGTTTAAACAAGGAACATTTATTTTATGCAGAGTCTTCCAAAGGTGAGAGGCTAAAATGTAGTGACTTAAGAAATGCAGCTTCCCCCAACTCCAGTGAGGAAATGCCTGTTACAGCAGGAAATGGGAATCCTTCAGAAGCAATTTATAGAGTGGATGGGTGAAGAAAATGGTTTTGTTCGTAAAGGATTTTTCTGTGGCAGAATAAATGTCCTCTGTGGCTGATGCAAAATTATGCTGATTTTCTCAAAGCTGTGGAAGTAGGACATGTTGGGTGGAGACTGAAGGAAGAAAGGAAGATAAGCTTAGGAGTGTGGAAAAATGAGGAGGATCCTCAAATTAAAAAAAAAAAAAAAGAGGTTTTAAGGGAAAAAGTTGCTGGTCTGGCAGACATTTATGATTTAAATGACAGTGGGAAGCAGCAGTTAGAGAGGTCAGTTTGGGTGAGAAACTGTTTTCCTCAGGCAGCCACAAATCCAGAGCTAATTGATACACCTGGTGGTTAAAGCCTTTGGTGGGCACTGCTGGATTTGCTGTCCTGCTTCAGGAGCTGGAAAGTTCCAGATGCATGAACAGCTGGGACTTAGAGAAAATTGTACCACAGAAATGGGTGTTTTGCCTCTCTGAATGTTTATTTCTCATGTAGCCAAGGGTATTGCAATTTTATTTTCAAAACTAATGTGACAGCTGCCTGATTTTACAGGAGAATTTTTATTTTTCCTGGCCTGTTTATACTTCCTACACTTGGCTGTTACCCACAAATCACTAACTCCCTATTTTCTTCCATCCCTTTTTCAGGCTGGCTCTGCTTCCTTGCCCAAGAAATCCAGGCTGCCTGTGCTTGTGAGATCCTGCAGGGCATTAGGAAATGTCCCCTTGAGCTCCTGGCTGCAGAAATCAGCTCCAGGAGCACAAAATCCTTCCAGGGCACCTCCTGAAGGTCTGAGAGCGTGTGAAATACAAACCAAACCATTTCAGGCACAACCTAATGGAGAGTTACTGCATGAGTCTGGGGCTGGAAACCTTCCAGAGGAGCCTGCACAGGGAAACACATCAGGGAGAGGTAAAAAAAGAACAAATCTGGTGACTCTGGCCCTGCATGGAGTAGTGGCAGCTTCTCTTGCAGCAGAAAGTAAATGCAGATCATCTTTATATACAACAATACTGCTTAACCTTGCAAGTTTCTTGAGTAGACAAATATGTGTAGACCTTGGAAAAACACCTTTTTTTCTCTGTTTGCCACTAAGATGTAAACCAGATTTTGGTAGGACAAAAAGTGCTCTGTACATGCGTAAGGTCTGTAATAAATGGCAGAATACAGGGTGCTACATGTGCACACATATATCAATGTTTGGGTAAATTAAAAATTCCCTTAATAAGATGCCAAATTTAATGAAAACTGCCTGTAATGGAGAAAAGAGAGTATAAAAACCCTGATTTTGTTTATGCTGGATAATTAAACTTTTCCAATATTCCACTGATCAGTCAAGTCAGCTGTGTCTGTTCCCACTGTGGCTGGGTTAATTTAAACTCAGTTGTTGACAGAATACTATGATCAGCAAAGTATGACAAATTGTAAGACAGAGCAATGGGTATTAGATGAAGATTTGGGTGATAGAAAAATAAAAATAAACTTAGCAGTTAGATTAAAAACTGAGGAGGGGTGTGAAGGATAGGTAAGGGAGGGTAAATATAAAAATAAAACTCAGACCAGTTGTGAGTGAGCCACTGTCAGACCCAGAGGCTGCAGAGAGTCTTGTTAAAAATAACATTATTGTGGTGAGGCACAGATATGGTACAATTTGTTGTAAATACTTTGGGTGATGGGACTGGAGCAGTTAATTCAGATTGGTGCAAAACCCATGGAGAATCCTGAAGGGCAGGGCTTTGAATTAGATCCTGAAGGAGTCAGGAGCTGCAGAGCTGTGATTTCCTTTCCTCTCTGGTTTCTTCCCCTGGGTAACAGCTGTGCTGCACACTTGCTGATTCTGAGACTTGCTGCAGTGATTGCAGCAGATTGCTTTGTGATCAATGCTCACACTGGAGAAACTTCTAAGCCTTTTCTCTAAGCTGAACATAAAACATTTAAAAATGCACTAGAGATTGATTTACTGTTCCATTACAAAGGGGACCTACAAATGTTTGTCTTCATTTGTTAGTGGAAGCCTTTGCAATGAATTCTGAAGGGTTGCCCTTATAATTAGTTGAAGTATTTAAAGATACTCATATTATCAGTAAAGATTTTCCTGTTCCAAACTGTCAGAGAACCAGGTTTGTGTTTATGAGATGTGAGGGTTTTTTTACTTTTTTTGATTTTATTTATTGATTTGGTTGGTTGGTTTTGATTTGGTTATTTTTAAACTATTCCCACTTACATTTTTTCAGTCTCTTACTGATTTCTCTTTTACCTTTCCCCACTGTTGTCTCCATTTTCTCTTTTACCTTTCCTCTCCAGTTGTCTCATTGCCCAAACAGGATGATTCTGAGACCCAGGTGGAGTTCCATGATGTTGATCCAGGTACAGAGGACAAGAAGGAAAATGTGAAGGACAAAAATCAGCAGAACTATCAAGGTAGAGCATTTATATGGTACAGAATTAAAAAAATAAAAAAAAAGGAAATTTAAAAGCTTCAGTTTCTTCTGAGTTATACAAAATTGTAAATTGCTTCAGGTAATCATCTCCCTTGCTGTTATTTGTGGATTTTAAATCTGGTTTTCTTAGCTGCCATGGATTAATTGCTCCAAGAATCCAAGTTGGTCTTTCAGGGTTGTGCTTTCAGAAGGGCCACTGGGATTTATGAGTCTGGTTTCCAGTAAAAATAATGAGTTGTATGCCTGACTCTGATCTCTGTTGCTAATGACCTCACTTCTGAACTCCTCTCTGAATTAAATGTTTGTTACTGCTTCTCCATCTAGTTCTGAACTATTGGAATGAAGCAACTGAGTGATAGAATTTTGCTTATCTGAATTATTTGAAGGCATTCAAGTAGGCTGAAGCCTAATGGAATCATTTAATGAAAATGTAAATAGACTCAGTGCTGTGTGTTCCACGTTTGTGCATCATCCATTAGTCTTTTTGGGAGGGCTTGAGTAACCTGGATAGCACTGGAGAGTGCAGAGGATTTGGCCAGTTCTGTAATGCTTTGGTGTGCAGGGTCCTGCTCAGTACACCCTGTGGGGGTGTGGACACAGGGAGCTCATTAGTTCTCCTCTTTAATTAGAGGCACTCTTGCATTATAAACCATAGCCAGTGCTCTGATCTGGAATATCTTTGTTAGGATCTGGTTTTATTTTCTCTGTTTATTACCTGGAGTGATGCATGGAGTCAGGGTTTCAGAGTTTACTTCACCTGGTGTTGGGGATTTTTGCCATCTGTGTTACTGCAGCAGAAGTTCATGAATGCAGTGTTGCATTCCCTCCTTGTGTCCTCCAGAATCCATACACAGGCATTTTCCTGGAAACACTTCTTTCCTTTGGAATGCCACACAAAATGAGTGCAGAGAACATCCTCTAGTCTTGATATCAAATCAGAAATGGTTTGGGTTGGAAGGGACCTTAAATCTCATCCCATTCCCTCCCTGCCATGGCAGGGACACCTCTCACTGTCCCAGCTGCTCCAAGCCCAACCTGGCCTTGAACATCCCAGGGATGAGGCAGCCACAGCTTCTCTGGGCAGTGCTGATATCCCACAATCACAGCTTCATTTTATTCCAGCTTTTATATAATATTTATTTTTATTCTCCTGGTCTTGGGCTTTCATGCAGAGCTGCTCCCCCTGAGTTTTTGTAGTGATTTACAGCTTGAACCTGGACATTCAAATTCTCCATGGAAACCAATCTGAAAGTATTGCAACCTGTCTGAAAGATCAATGAATTGGCTCCCAAAAGGGAAGTTCTAATTCAAAGTGATCTTTTGCAGAACTAATAGAAGGGGAAAATTTAATTTACTGGTAACTAGAAAATAATCATTTTGTTGGCTACTTACACCTACAGCCCTCAACATGCACAGAACTCTAAACATGGATCATCTGTAGGAATTTATGGCTTTTATTGGGCTGAATCTGGGGTGATTGCATTACTTAGGGATGGCAAAGTCACCTGAGAATGTGATGTTCATATCAAATGTAAAACCTTTAATACCAAAACCCTTTAGTGGGGTTTGTTTAGAAGACCTTTTAAAAAGAAGTTATTATAGCCTCCTTTTCAAATCTGACTATTTTGTTGATAGTCCTTTTAAAATTCCACTGACTTTATGCTCCAATTGATTTTGTATAGATTTTTGAAGTGAGGAGAAGAAGAATATTTAATTAGAAGCTTTAGGAGGAACCATGTGAAATCAGAGTCTCCTTTGCCTCATGTTTGAGGTTATAATTTTTTGTGGCTGGAAAGGTCTGGGCTTGATCAGTGCCTGATTCAGGAGAGCATACAGCAAAAGAAATTTTCAAGCATTTGGGAAGAGAAAGTTGGTTGTATTTTGAGTATTGTTTATTTGAAAGGTAATAAAGGTTTTGAAGTACTTGATGTGCAAATTGAATTAATGAAAAATCATTAAGAGAGGTCAAAAGTCCTAAACTAATAATGTATAGCTTGTAATTACCTACATTTTGATTCTGCTGTTATAGAATTGAAATAATTCATCCTAGTGCTGTTAAGAACAGAATGTCAGATAAAGAAATGCTAATATTCACAGACAAGCCTCCTGTTTTTCAGAAATGCAAAATCATCATAGCATTAGCAGTGGGAATATCCAGAGTTCATTAAAAGAGGTGGATGAAGAGTTTTATCCCATGGGACACGAGGACACTGACTCTGCCCCTGCACACTCAGACTCCAGGTGTCTGTGTGCTCACCCAGGGAGTGGAGCAAGAGCTGATGAACTCCAGGGCTGTGGAGCCACAGAGGACATAGAAGAATTGAAACAAAGAGTTAAGAATATGCAGTCTGAGCTTGAAAAGTACAAAATGTTCCTGCTGCGGCTGCAGGGCTCTGAGCAGCTCTGCTTCAGTGCTGGTTCCAGTGGGGCTGTGAGGGATGCAGCCCTGCCTGGGGAAGGGTTTGTCACACTAATACAAGGTACAGCCATGGAAGGAGTCCAGACATCCTCTGGTGTCCCTCAGCTGGATTTGGATGAGATCCACACCAAAACCAGGGATTCTGAGTCTCTGCAAGCACCTGATACGTGGGCAGCACAAAACCTTAAGGAGCTGCTGTTGGCCAATGAGGCAGAAGCTGACAAAGAGCAAATTGTGAATGTGCATCTTGATGAAATGTATCCTCTTCAGAGCAGTCTGAGGGCAACATCACCATCCAAGTGAGTAAAACTGCTGCGCTTTGAGGTTCCCTTTTGTAAACAGCAACACCAAATAGCATAGCAAGGTGAGATGAGGATAATTTTGTTCACAAATGTTGTTACAATAAGGGCTAAATTTCACTAACATTAGCATAAAGGAACTGAAATGTTTTGTTAAAAGACCCCCTAAGTACAAAACTGATAAATCTGTGCCATCATCTGCGCCAGGCACATCTGTCTCTCCCACACCTCAGGCCCAGAGCTCTCTCTGCTGTGAGAGCTCCTCTCTGGAGCTCAGATCTCAGTTACCTGTGGGACAGGCTCACCTCTGTCAGCACAGCACCACTCTGCAGCACTCAGGGTGTTTTCAGGTGCCAAATGTAGGAAAATGGAACACCTCATTTAAGACAGAAATGTTTTTGTGGGCAATGGGCTGGCAGATTGGTGCTGGTCCTTCTGTTTGAGTGCCCAGACTTGATGTGTAAACATAAGATGTTCACGCTCTAGTTCCAATTTATTTTGCAGTTGAGGGCTGTAGTGCCTTCCTGTGAAGGATGTGAGAGGAGATAAATATAGAATTAATGAATGAAATTTTATAGCATAAGCTCATAAGCTGGAAAATCATTTATGGGAGGCTGAAAAGAATCAGTCTTGGATTTTGTATGAGACTTGGGGCAGCATTTTGGCTGCATATGTAGAAATTGCAAACATACAATGGGGGATCATAAGAGTGAGCCTTTTTTAACATCCACCCCCCTTTTCTCCCTTTTAAATATTGTTATTGTGCTGAGAGCCTGTGGAATACCAGAAATTGTAACAAGGAAAGGCATTCAGCCTTGTGCCTGTCTTCCAAATGCTTGAGTGGAAATATTTGAGGACAGTGAGGAACCACCAGCATGGACTATTGTGTGTGTCTGAGCCTCACTGGTGTAAAATACAGTGGTATTACAGAGTCCATAGCAATTTACATCCCTTAAAAATATATCTCATCCATTTTACAAACAAAGATCCAGCTGTGAATTAAGGGATGAGACCCTGTGGATCACTGTGAGGATTTTATGGCCACTGTCTAGGACAATGTCATGAGTCACAAATGACAGACCCCAAAATGAGTTATGCATCTCTTCCTATACAAATGACAGTAAAAATGCTGTAACAATAGATTCGGTTTGATTCCCTGCATCTTTTAACATCTTCTTTTTTCCCTGCTAATGGATGATTCTGGAGAAAGAATTCTGCCTGTGGTACAGACAGTGGCAGTACAAAGGGGATGCCTACATTTGCAAGTGTAAATTCATAAATAAATTCAGTTGATCTCACTTGAAATTTATATCCTGGCTTGTGGAGTACAGGAGTTTGGGCACCACAGTGATTGTCATTGTTTCTTGCAATACACATGCAGAGATGTGGAGAATTTTCAGACTGGGTGAAATCATCAGTTCAGAAAGTCCAATACTATGGTTTTGGCAGGAAATAAAGTTTCAGAGAAGGGACAGTTGTCTGCTTCCATAGGGAGTTAAGAAAACCACAAAACACCAAGCCAAAAAAAAAAATCCCCAACCAGTCAGGAAAAATATGTGTATTCTTGAAAACAATTTGCATGTATTCATTCTTAATTAGTTTAATTTGGCACCTCTGCTGCCATCCATGTTCTTTCCAAGCAGGCCATCAAGTCTTGGCCCATTTTATAAATGATGCAGTTAAGTGAAGGAGAATAATCTCTAAATACCAAACTCAACAAGCAGAGACAATACATCTCTCATTGTGGCTGTTAAAAGCATTTAAAAACCAAATTGAACCACATAAAATTATAGTTTAGGAATATAAACTTAATTCCCATTTTATTTATACTTAAATGTCATTTATGGCCAGCAAGGCTTTACAGCTAATTTCATTTTCTCAGATATGACTCGTTGGTTCACTCACAAGTTCGGGAGCTGAGCTTCCAGTGCCAGCAGATCAAGGAGATCCGCTGTGGCTGTGCCACCTACCACCAGCACCTCAGCAGCCTGGTGAGGGCCTTTGAGGAGCTCCTGCAGGCCAGTGATGTGGATTATGATCTGGCTGAAGGCTTCCGTGAGCAGCTGAACCAAAGTGTGCTGCAGTTTGAGAAACTGGAGATGAAATTCCTCTACGGTGAGCAGCAATGTTTGTGCTTCTTGTCAGATCTATGAACGCCCTGGAAATGGGATTTTATTTGGTTGTTGGTGAAAGGAAGCTTTCCTTGCTGTTGGTTGCTTTAGGATGGGTTATGGGGAGGACTGTCAGGGAAGGTAAGATTTCTGTGATACACAAAGAATCACAGAATTGGAAGAGACCTCTGGAGATCATCTGTGGTGATGTTCAGAGGGATCCCAGGATGAGGGAAGAGACGAGGATCTGACTCCATGTTTCAGAAGGCTTGATTTATTATTTTATGATATATATTATATTAAAACTGTTCTAAAAGAATAGAAGAAAGGATTTCATCAGAAGGCTGGCTAAGAATAGAAAAAGAATGATAACAAAGGTTTGTGACTGACTGAGACAGTCTGGACAGCTGGGCTGTGATTGGCCATTAATTAGAAACAACTAACATGGGCCAATCAAAGATCCACCTGTTGTATTCCACAGCAGCAGATAATCATTGTTTACATTTTGTTCCTGAGGCCTCTTCTCTGGAGAAAAAATCCTAAGGAAAGGATTTTTTATAAAATGTGTCTGTGACAATCATCCAGTCCAAGTCTGTGCCAAGGCAGGGTCACCTGGAGCAGGTGACACAGGAACATGTCCAGGTGGGTGTGGAATATGTGCAGAGAAGGAGACTCCACACCTGTTCCACCCTCAATTTAAAGAAGCTCTTCCTCGTGTTTAGGTGGAACTTCTTGTGTTTTACTTTATGGCCATTGCTCCTTGACTGGGTTTTGCTTTTGTAGCTGTACTCTTTATGACACTTGCTGTTTGGGGTCACCTCAACACAAGCACATTTTAACTGCCAAAAATATAGTGGTTGTATAAAAGTTTTGTTACACATAGCTTCAGGTTTTCCTGTTTCAGGGAACAGCCCAGCTGACTGTTGAAGACACCTGAGACATGAGTTAGTGACATGACATGACAGGACATGAGCCTGGCAGAGCTGGGGTAACAGCTGATCTCAATGATCTGAGATGTCTTCTCCAACCTAAATTATTCCATGATTTTCCTAAGGGACCTGCATCTTGCTGCCTGCTAGTCTGGCTGGTGGAGAAATGTACACTGCCTTTCATAAGAGAGCTAAAATACAACCATGTTTTGGAAAATGAGCATCACAATTGACATTTGGCCCGAGAAGGAAGAGTATAACCTGCTTTCTGCCTTCAGTCTGTAGTTTGGAGGAAGTTAGCAGGAAGGGGATGGAAAAGGGATGCTGTTGGGAGGAACAGCAAGCAAGATCTTTTCCTGGTGTCACAAGTGCTGCTCTTGCTGACCCAAACAGCCAGCAATCCTTCACAGATAGCAGCTGCAGGAGCAAAACCCCTGAGGAGCCTGGATGGGGACTGACCCTCCCATCCCGCTGGAGCTGCCTCTGCTCAGCCCCATGTGGGGCCCAGCCACAGCATGGTCTGTGTTCTGCCTTTCACTGCACATCACGGCAGGATGTTGCAGTTTTGATTGCTCATATAAAGCAGCTGTGTGTGAGAAAAAGGTATTACAGCCTTGTGTCATGGCAGGGTAATAAAAGATTGAGTGTACTCAACGATTTCGGTGGCTACAGAGTTTCCTTGCATTGCAAATGAGAAGACTGTAGTGAATAAACATTAAATGCCTTTAAACCAACAGATGGTATCCTATATACTATGAAAAGTCACTGACAACTGAGACAATTCGATATATCTAACACAATGGTGCTGCATTGAATCACACATTAAAGTAAAATGATGTTTGTAGGGTTGTAAAGAACATCCAGTGTACTAAGAATTGACTGTAAAGAAGAAGCATGAGCAGCTGTCTGTCTCTGCATTTCCATCCTGACCTTCAGTTCATTCCCCTGAAATTTCAGCTGTGCAACTTTTCCCTGCCACTTTTGCTTAATTGCACAAAAATTTTAAAATAGGGGGAGCCAAGGTGACACCACCAAGCTCTTATTTCTTTATTAAAATTAGAGTCTGAGTCCAGATCTCTTGCACTGAATTGTGCCTGTGCTCACACACAATTCCACAGAGAATGTTGCAGGCAAAATCCTGTATGTGCTCCTTCATTAAGGATGACTGGTTAGCCTGACTCCAAACCCAGCACAAAAAATCCAAGTGCAATGGAATTTCTTTTATATAAATGTTATTGAAGAAGTAACAACATGTACCTGTAATCCTTTTGCCATGTAGCACAATTATTTCAAATAGGTATGGTAATTAAAACAGCAAGGCAGTAAAATCTGGCATCTTGGTTGGTCCCTGATAATTTTTTTGTGAGTTCCAGAGCAAAGCTATTGCTTTGTTGCTGGGCTGTGAATGGTTTTGGTCATGTACAGCATTTGACACTAATACAAAGTGTGCTGGTATCTGTTGACTCCTCTAATTTCTCATTAATTTAACACTCTGTATTTAAATAGAGTAAGATGGAGGGGGAAAATTGTAATTCTCAGTGTGTGTTTTTAATCAGCTGTTTCTGCTTTGCAGGAGAATCCATAGGTACAGAAGTCACTATACTTTATGAATTAGCTCAAAGGTAAGAGTGCAACTGAATGTTTAGCAAAAATATGATTGTTTCATCAACTGATAAGGATACTCCATGTTCTGTGGCATGTTTAGCTGTTTGGCAGGGCTGTGCTTATTAATATATATTTTGGTAATAAACCACCCATTGAAAACAGATTAAGGCTTTTTTCCCCACTTCTCACCAAGCAGGTGAGAGGTTGAAAGAGAAACACTGTGCCACCAGGATTGTTCTTTTCATGAACAGCAATAACCATGTCTACAACCCAGTGTGGTGCATGCTGAGACATCCTGGTGCAGGTGCCAGGGGGGACAGTCCCTCCCTGAGGGTCCCCACGCCCTTGGGGCTGGCTCAGGGTCACTCCTGTGCAGATCTGCTGCAGTTCATTGTTGTCACAGCTCCTTGCTGCTGAAGGTGAAGAGAGCAGGTGTTGTTGTGCTGTGTTTGTTGGTTTTCTGCCAGCCTGGGATTCTTCAGAGCTACAGAAATGCTCAGCTCCCTGTTCAAGGCAGCTTGAGGTCCCCTGAACACAGAGGTGACTGCCTGGTGCTGGAAAATGCAAAGTAGGCTGGAGGGCCAGTGATTGTTCCTGCTGGATTTCAGTCTTGATACAACCTCTGATGTGCAGTGGTTTTTCATGCCCTGTCACATAAATTTACCTGTAAATCAGTGTAAATTTGGCATCCTCTGTTCACTTTCCAAAGTCCTAGAATAACTTTTATACTTTAAACCATTTTATTTGGCACAAAAGGAATAATGAGAAGAATGCCACCATGTACCAACATCTGCAGGATGAGTCTCCTGTGCCATCTGCTCTTCACAGCTCATCTGACTTTGATTTGTCAGAGAAGTCTCCTCTTGGCTCACCTGAGCACAGGCATGACCTGGAAGGCCAGCACAGCACACTGCCACTTCTGCCAAGCAAGTTTCCTCCAGGTAATGTTTTTCCCATGGAAGATTTGCTGGATATTGGGAAAAGCTGATAAATAACACACAAGGGAACTAATTAAGAAATAATGAAGAAGGTTTGTCTGCCTCAGCTTTCCAGTTCCTTGCATAATCATTGCAGTTTCAGTGATGAGGCACACAGAGATGGCAGCCATCTGAATTACCTTTTTTGAGGCAATATAAAGTGTGTTAGTTTGTGTCCTTGTTGTTTTAAGCTACCAGCTTTTACTTTGCTCCAGACACTCTTTAAATAGACAAGTTCTAAGGTGAAAATAGACAATTGTCAAGAGATTATTATGTGGGAAAGGAGAGATTTTCCAATTTTATAGGAGCCAGTGTTGTGTTTCCTTGAGAATTGTTAAGTGCTGCATAATTAATAAGTGGTGTCATGTTTGACCTGGATAGTTCCACTAAACACAAGTGATGCTTGCAGTACTTTATCGGCAGCAATGAAAATTTAATAGCTGAGCTGGCACATCCTGTTCAGGGAGAAATATTGCAGAGCAAACCAGGAGTGTGTGACATGGATAAACTGACACATCACACACTGACAGGTAGAACAGATCTGCTCCTGAGGAAGGATGAAACTTGCAGCCAGTGGAAGAAAAATTATAGAATAGCAAAGCGAGAAGGAAAAGGTACAGTAATGAAACTTGATACAGGAGATTTCTTTACTGTGGAGTGCATTGTGTAAGTCAAAGTCAAATTTCTCTCTGAGTTACTCTGGGAGCTTCCTATTGTTGTAAGGAAAAATGTGTGCTGGTGGTGTGTGGAGCTGCATTGCAGACCTTTGGATTCTTTCCTCAGTACAGGGAATGTTTAAGTAGATAAAATTGTTATCTATTCCACTTTTGTAGGAAGAAGAAATCTGAAGAGCCTGAAGTTAAAAAAAGTTTAAAAGTTAAAGCTTTAAAGTCTTTAAGTTAGAATGTAGAGTAGGAGTTGTCACTGAATGCATGGTTTGAGCACTGTATAGGAAAAGAGGTTGTGGAGTCAGATATTCAATATCTGCCATTTTTAACAGCTCTGTGTCATCTTCTAGAATTAACACCCATTAGATTTGACAAGAGTACATAGTGTAAAAGAATACAATCATCTGCTCTAAATAAGAAGTGGTCTCTTGCTTTATTTAGAGTTATTAATGGAGCATCTGCAGGAAATTAGAATCCTGAGACAGCGTTTAGAATATTCCATAAAAACTAATGAGAGGCTGAGGAAGCAGCTTGAGAGACAAGTAACAGACAAGGAACTAGATCAAGGTAAGAACTCATTTAATGAGAAACTGAATCCATCTTTCCTGCTGAGAGCCTGAGGGATCAAATGCCACTGGAAAGGTTTGGAGCCAGTGCTCTCTGTTCTGGTGTTCAGCATCTCTGAAAGCCAAGCTCTGAGGTGGATTTAAAGCTTTTCACAAGTAGCCAGCTTTCACTAAAGATGCTTTTGGAACACCTTTTGAAGCATCTCACCCCTTTATTTTTCTGCACTTTGCTTCACTCTCCTTCCCACCGTTTCCCCCATAGGAAAATTGATTAATATGCAATATTACTCTGACTGGAAGCAGGTTATAAATACAGACATACTTTCCTTTTCCTCAGTTCCACTGGTATTGACATTAGATTCATTATGTTTTACATCATCCCCATGATCCATTTCTGTTGTTGTTTAAATGGAGGCAACCTGCACATGGCAGTTTGCTTTCAGGGATAATTTACAGTGATGGAAAGCTGGATAAAAAGCATCCATTTCATTCCTGAAGTATTTACACTGCTGGAAAGGCATTCTGTGCTTGTGAAATAACCACACTGAAACACTTCCAACTCTTTTACAGCTTCATAAAGATTCTGGCAAGGGCATCCATTAATGCAGTGAAAGTATATTTTCTTTATAAACTGTCTTAAGCCTTCCATCTGTCTTCTTGTTGCCTTTGCACATCTACCAATGTGTGCAGGAGAAATTTGGAAAAGTAAAGGAAAAAAAGCAGCTACCTGTTAGAACAGCTCCTTTTTGTCACTGTGTTCTTGCTGTTCTTGTTTCTCTCTGTATCAAAGATCTCTTTCATGCTATCAGATATGCACATGCTCTCTTGCTAGTGAGGCTCCTTTTTCCTGATAGATGAGCTTTCCTTGACTTTTGGTGTAAAAAGAAATCCTGAAGTGAAGCTGAGGGAATTCCCAAGGGCAAGTGGGAGCGGCTTTAAGCTGAAGAAGGGCAGGTTGAGATGGGAAATTGGGGAGGAAGATGGGATATTGAGGGTGTGAGGCCCTGGCACAGGGTGCCCAGAGCAGCTGTGGCTGCCCCTGGATCCCTGGCAGTGCCCAAGGCCAGGCTGGAGCACCCTGGGACCATGGAAGGGATTGGAACTCATGGAACCTTAAGGTGCCTTCCAACCCAAACCATTCTGTGCCTTGCATTCAACATTTTTGCTTTTAACTGAATGTCCTTAGTTTGTTTTCCTTTAAAACAATTAAGTTGTAACATACTTAATTGTTTATGGCAACCTGCTGAATTCATGATATTGAATTGTTTGTTCAACAGAAGTTATTGCATAGATTTATTCTTATGCTAAGTCTCATAAATATTGTATGGCTCCATATACACACATCTGCCCACTGTTCTTGCCATGTTATTTTTAATATTTAGATTCTTTAAGTATTTAAATGCCTCTGGGCTTCCAGTATCCTATAAATGACTGAAATGCTGGTAATGACTACATCATTCTTGTAGAGCTGGGGCTTGCAGTGCAAGTAGAACTAAAATAATTGCTTCAATAGTTTCAAATGTTAGGCTTCAAAATAAAATCAAAGGTTTAATTTTGAGTGTCCTAGGTTTCAAATGTTCTTAACAGCAGTGAACATTAAAAGGGGGTTTGTTTGCTGTTTTTAACCCAAGAGTAGCTGATGTTTCTACTCAGACTTCTTTTCAGCTTTTGAATGCCTTTATTTTGCTTTCCCTGGGACTGAATATCTCCTTCCCCATTGCTGTGATTTTCAATAGTGCCTTTCTTTCAGTCAGTGTTTCCTTTGAAACCTTCAAGGTGTGCTTCCTTCTCACTCACTTTTTCAGCACAAAACAGAATGAGAACTCAAGTGTATTGCAATTGTGGGCCCTGATGCTCCACTTTCCTCTGGTTAGATGGACCTTTGCCTCTGTGGGGAGAGTAATTGATGTCAGCAGGGCTCTGCACACAAGTAGCAGCCTCAATAGTGGGTCAAATTGTGGGATTGTGGCCCTATTACCACTGGCTCTCCATTATCCCTTATTATGTAAGATAACCAATAGTTATATTCTAAAGCCTTTCAGTAGAACTGCAATAGCATAACTTTTCAAATTGGATAAAGCTGGGTGATGGGCAATAAATTAAATTAGAATCAAGATGAGACCATCAAGCCTTACCACTTCAACTTGGATTGCTTTGTTAGAGTCTGAAAGGAGAAAGCCTTTTGAGTTCACATAGCTGCCTCAACTCTTTAACATACAGATAGTAAAATGCCATTAGTGCCAGGCTTCCAGAGCCTTTGAGTCTTTCAGCAGTGACAAGAGGTTCATATCATGGCACACTACATCCCAGTTAGGTAGTGGGTAAAAGCTTCAATTGGGATTACAATAAAATGAGATTACTCAGAGGAAGTGCAGCACATCAAATTGAATTGAACTGCCAGAGCTGAAAGGCATCCTCCTCGTACATTCAGCTAATTTTTTCTGCCAGCTGGTTATTTCTCTATTAACCAAATAGTTGACACTCATGTACTTATCTCAGGCTTTAAAGTGTGGGAGATACTGGGATAACCAATCAGCTGAAAAATGCTTAATTTAATTTAATTCTGGTGGGTCCTGAAGTGTTTTAGTGGCCATGAGAAGGTCAATAGGGCAATAACAATGACTTGAGTTGCATTTCAGTGGCAGCACCTTGGGAGTGGGGTGTGGCACTTTGCAGGCTGTGCTGCACCAGTGCAGTGCACTGGGGATTGCCTGGGCTGGGATTTAACTGCTGGGTACAGGATTTAACACTTAGAGTCACCTGCCTCGTGCAGCAAGGTCCTCAGAGCAGGATTCATCACCCTTATGTTTGTCAAAGTCAGATATTTCACTCCTGCCAGTTACCCAGAGCTTCTTGTGGAGGCTGTGGAGGGAAATCCAGCCCCTGGAGCACAAGGGATCTCATCCTCAGAGATGAGAGGAGAGGAGACACAGGGTGAGCTCAGCTCTGGAGGGGCCTGTTCCTCCCATGGCTGCTGATGGGTGATCAGGACTGGCTTATTTATCTAAATGTTAGAAACACGGATTTAAGAGGGACAAATCTTCATCCCTGTGATCATAAATGGGCTCTGAGTTTGTAATGTGAGGCCAGAACAGTGACTCCAGCCTTGTGCTGGATCTCTCACCAGACTGCTTACAAGCCTCCCTGCATTAACCCCTGTGGATTAGCTGGTGGAATCCCATTGTTCTCTCACTAAATACAATGGACCATGAGCAGAGCAAGACTAAAATACATGGTAAACCCTCCTACAGTTTTCTTTTCAAATCATGGCAATGTCACAAAATACTCCTGCATTTTGTCCTGTTGGGATTTTAGCTGATAGGTGAAGACTGCCAGGGATAATTCTGCAATTTTAGTAATGGTTGCCCAGCAATGAGAGGCACTTGTGCTGCACAGGGCTTTGGATTACTTGGCATTAACCTGAGCTGACTTTTAGCCTGTAGTGATAACCTTCAAAATATATAGGGGAGAAATAGCTTTTATAGCATGTTTTTCTGCAATTTTTTAAATTGTTCTTGTCTGGAAAGTTTAATCTTTAATGACCTAGAGATGACTCATAAATCATCTTTTATGTATATATTTATAGGTTCTGCAAACATTTTTATCCATGGCTCAGAGCAGCATAATTCCCTGACTTCTGAAATACATTTCCTGAGGAAGCAAAATCAAGTTCTGAATGCAATGCTAGCAAAAGGATCTAGAGGTAAAAATGTAAACTGTTCTTTACAGGAGTAGCCTGCAACTCATCCCGGATCAGGAAACAATAAAGTATTCACAGTCCACTTATTAAATTGACTTAACCATTCTTTGCACCCCTGAAATTCCATGCTCAACCATAAACATTCAGGCTGGGATTAGCAATAATGGACTAGCAGCTGGATAGTCTCTGAAAAAGCAGATTTAGTTAAAAATCATGGCCTTAGTGCATTGTGGGCATTGCAGATACCTTGTGTTTTTTCTTGTTTCAGATAAACAGAAGGAAAATGAAAAGTTAAGAGAATCTCTTTCTAAGAAGGATGCAGTCATTGAGCATCTTCATGAGGACCATGAATGCATGAAGAAGGAAAACGAAAAGTTGCAAAAACAAATCTGCCAAAAGGAAGATGAAATCAGATACCTGACATGTCAAATTTACAGCAGTCGCAATGAACTGAACAGGTATTGATTGTGTCCACATTTAAAAATTCATTTAGAGAAGAAATTGTCAGTGTGATAGGCATCTGTTTAGCCATAGCCATTAATATTAATGAGGGGCATGGATATATTCAAAAGGCAAGGGAAGAATTATGGAGGGAAAGAGGAATGGATTTTAGATTTTGAAAAAAAAAAAAAAAATCAGAATTTAACCCAGCTGTTTATTGGGACTTAACAGGTTGCAAACAGAAATTAATGTGAAGCAGCATCAGATCTCTGAGAATGAGAAGTTGCTGCAGTCGCTGCGGACGGAGATCAAGGTGTATGAGAAGCTGGAAGAAGCAGGAAGGAAGGGGACAGGTACAAATGCACAGTTGGCTCTGTGCCCTTTGCCCTTGCACCTCCTCCCTCTGAACATGCTCTTGTCAAGGGCCAGGAGGGCTGGGTCACTGTTCTTTGCTCCTGCTTGTGTCTGCTCTGCAAAGAGAGCTGACAATGTGCTGCTCAGATGCTTTCTCCTTGGGGTGGCTGCAAGCCTGAGCTGTGTCAGATGTTGAGCACACCCCCCCAAGTTTCCTTTACCTTTTTAGCTAAGCTAAAAACCAGAATTGAAGAATTAGTGGCTCAGGCTGGATGAGTTTCCTGGGGATCTTAGATATTTATTTGTTATCTAAAATCCTGCTGCTGCATCCTTGCAGGTCCTGCTTACCCAGGTACCTTCTGCTAAAGATGGAGGGAGAGGCTTCTCCCTGGGGCTGGCAGAAGTGCTGGCACTGCTTTCTGAATTAGGTGTTTAATAATTTCATGTCCACTTTGCTGTCCCTGAAAGTGAGAGGAGGACTGGAGCTCCCCTGAGTTCTCCCTCCCCCTTGGAAGCTGTGCCACCACGTAGCTGTTGGTGTGCTGAGGTAAAGAGTGGGATGCTTTCATTGCTGAAAAACCCTTACCACATCCAGCAAATTTCCCACTGGAAGTTGTTAAAAGTTGAATTTTTCTCCCTGCTGCTCCATGTTATGCCCTGCAGCCACTGGTTTTGCTGCCTGGCTGAAGCAGGAGAGCCCTGTGGGGACGGGGCTTTGAGGCAGAGCTCAGGGGTGGAAGGGATTCTCCTTGCAGAGCTCCTGGTGTCATTAGAGAGTGGCAGCACCCTCCTCATGGAGCTGAGCCCCTTCCCTGTCTGGAGAACACCCTGAACAGTTGGATTTCAGCAGGAAGCAACGCAGGGAGTTGTTTGTGTACTGATCTCTTTCTGTGAGAAAGCAAACACAGCCCTTGCTTTTCTCAGGTTCAGATTTCTTCCTCTGGTTGCCAGGTGATCACTTGTTTTCTTTTTCCTTTGGTGTACAAAATTAAACTCCCAGTTCTACTCCATCCCTCCTCCACACTCTGATGTTTCCCATTCCTTTTCCTTTCCCCAGAGTGTGCATTACTGCACTTCACATTTTGTAAATCCTCTTCATTCTCCTTTTATCTCATTTTTTAGCTTTTGCCATGAGACATAGTAGCTTTTATGGACAATGTAAAAAAAATGTTCAGCCCTTTAAATCTTTCAAGAGTAGAAGCAATTAAGACATGCTTTTTTTTGTCAAACCATTATCTTAATGCTGTTTGTAGTTAATTCTTAATATTGAGGATAGCACTGACTATAACTTACTTGCTGAGTGATCTGGTGGGTAATATTATTTAATTGTTAGAGATGTTTGAGTGTTTCTTTTGAAATTGCCTCAGATCCCAGATGTGATGCCTCAGAAGAATTCCAGAAAGATCAGAGGAATCCACTGGATTTACACGAGCTGCTGGCTGAAATCCAGAGCCTGCGAGTGCAGCTGGAGAGGAGCATCGACACCAACAAGTCTTTGCATGAAAAATTGGAGGAGCAGCTTTCCAAAGGGAAGAGAGAGGAAATGGGCCCAGTGTCAGCTGTTAATATCAACTGTGTGTTGAAGGCAGGCTCTCAGCCCTGTGCAGGACTGGATGGTACTGTGCTCTGTGTGCTTTTGGCTACTGCACAACCTGTGCCTCTTACAGGCTCAATCAATGTCAGCTCTCCTCAAACCCCTCTGCTGTTAGAGCAGGGTGTGAAGTGCACACTGCACTGTCCTAGAGCTGCTGGTGCTTCCTTTGCACCCCAGCAAAGCAGAGTCTCTGGGCTGGGAGGATGCCTGCAGTAAATTGCCAAAAATTCTGCTTACCTGGGGGGTTCTTTTTTCACTGCTGAGCTCTGTAGTGTTTGCTAAGGGTGAGTGTGTATTACTCAGGAATGATCAATAAGTGCACTAAATGGGCTCTGGATAAATCAGTTGTCCCCTCTTTGCCCTTGAGGAATGTTTTACCTTTATTTCAATCACTGTTAAGTGATGCTGTTTTAGCAAATAAAGGGAAGTGTAATGTTTACACCCAGGGTTAGGTTATTGTTCCAGTATTGATGTTCATGGCATACAGAGGGCACTGGAATCTTCCTCCTTAAAGTGCTGTGCACAACAAAAGCTTTCCATACATCCAGATAAAACCACATGGACCAGAAAGATTCCTTGCAATGTCAGCAGCTGAGTTTTTCAGATCTGCTTTTCTCCTAGGTGCTTAGGGAATGTGGAAGTTCTGAAGGAGGAATAGAGAGACAATCTTTAGTCTGGTACAGCTGAAAAAATGTGTTCTACTTCTTGTGGAGTTAATGGGAAGCTTATATTTGTTAATGAAATATGTTTATCAGGATGTATTTTAGCTTTTTTACCTATGGTTTGATTTTGGGAGATACCTAGAATTTGGATGGATGCTCAGGTATAAAAGTAGGTAAATACTGGAAAAATCCATGGCATGACACTAGAAAAATCAGCTGGTTTTCCCTGCTTCCAGAGTCAGAGTCTAGCATCAGGATAAAAGAACTGAAGAGGTTGGAGGGGTTTTAAAAATCTAATAATACAGCTTTCCTTCTCCCTTTTTATCTGTAGAAAATCTCTGCAACTGCCCTGCTGCCAGGAGGAACATTGGTGAGCAGAACGGACGCTGCATTTCAGCAGAGAACCCAGGTACACCCAGCCCCATTCAACAGCAGCCGAGTAAAATTAAATTTTTTTTCTTTTTGTATGAGGATAAAAACCTGTAGGAGCGTTGGGGGGTAGAACAGCGGGATAGATGGAGATGAGAGATCTCTGGAGCCAGGTCTGGAACTTGTGGTTTATTGCAAAGGGCCTGGGTGCAGGGCCCTGCTGGGAGCTGCCAAACACAGCTCAGAGCAGGCCCGAGAGAAGAGAGGGGGAGAGAGGATGAGAGGGAAGGAGAGTAAGAGAGCAAAAGCATAAGAGAGTAAAAGGGTAAGAGAGTGAAGTTCCCGTTACAATACAATAAATCTTCTTCTGTGTTGAATATTATAATTCTCATTAACTCCTCTACTACAATATACAAATCTTATAGCATTTCCATACAGCCTATAAGAATCATTATATCACCATATTGTGTTACATTTTAAACCCTACAAACTCCTCTTTGGGCCCCTTCTGCCAAGCTGTAGGGTCTGCTCTGACCCTTGGGCCTGTCTGCAAGCAGAGGGTGTTGTTCCATCAAAAGGGGATTACTTTCAGCTGGGCACACCATTGTTTTCCAGTTGTTCAGTAACTGAGGGATCTCAAAGCTTGCTTTCATTTCAATCTCACTTACAGTTTCTATATTCTCAAAATCTTTTACCAGACAATCATATTTATTAGGCTTTCCTGTTTCATCTTCTTCAATAAAAACCAACCTGATTTTTGTGTCCCAGGTGCTCAGGCAGCCCCTAAGGGAGATGTGGACAGTGCCTCTGTGTGCAGCAGCAGCTCCAGCAGGACGTGCACCCCACGCCTGGTGCCTGGGCACCGCATGTGGGCCGACAGGAACGGGCGGCACGTGCTGGGCCTCATCGAGGACTATGAAGCCCTGAGGAAACACATCTCAGAGGGACAGCAGGTGCTGGAACACATGGAGATGGCTCTCAGAGAGCTCACTGGCACCCAGCTGCAGGAGCCTGGAGTAAAGGTGAGTGTTGGTTTCTCTGGGTTTGGATTGAGGGCACTTGAGATGGTAGTTCATGCTCGGACTCGGGTGTTTATTATTTCTTATCAGTAAAACAGCCTCACTGCTGTGAGTTTGGCAGCTTTTCATTAGAAGGCACAAAATGGCTAGTCATCTCTTGTTACAAGGTCTTTTAAGACTAAACTGACACCTGGATTATTTTCCCTTTTAACCCAGTAACTGATCCCACAGAGCTGCAATGGGAACTTTTCCTCCCAATTACAAAATGCCACCCAAACCCATGAAGAAGAAACCCAGGATGACATCCTGTGCCCTCCATCATGCTTCCACCCACAATATACTAAAAATCCCCAAACCTAAATTTCTCACCAAGTGATACACCCACACTGCTCTCTATAATCTATTTCACACTTTTGTGGGTTCTAGTTTATCTTGAAATCTGGGAAACTTTCTCCATGAATGAGGGTTAAAGTCAGTGCTGCCCTGGGGGTCAGGGTACCCCAGAGCTGACAGGGAAATATTCCCAGTGCCCTGGGTTTCCACAGGTGAGCACTGAACTCCTCTAAAGGAGGGTGAATTTTACCCAGAGTGGTGTGAAGGGAAGAACTGACTGAATAACTCAGGATGCCTCAAGCTTGGCACTGTCATTGTCTAGATGTACTCAGTGGGATTCTGAGGTAGTTAATTCTAGGCCTTTAAGCAATCTCACTTTCAGTTTTGGCTTTAAATGAGGTAAAACTGCTTGGTTTTGCTGTGGAAGTTGGTGTTTGTTGTGCTGGAAATGATAAAAAAGCCAAACAAAAGCAGCAGCAGAAAACCCCAGGTAAAAATCTAAAATGCTGTAGAGAGTTTAAACTAGGAGTGTGTAAAAGTAACCTAAGAATAAAAAGAATTAGGATTTTCATATAATGAAGGCTTGAGCTAAACCCAGGAAATATGAGACAATTAAAAGAAATGTGATACAGAGCTGATAAAGTTCTCCCCTTAGTTAAATTCAGCCTTTTAGTAACACCAGGTTATAACTGTACATTAAAGATTGATGTATGCTGATGAGGCTTGTTTCCTATTACATTCATATTTCAGGGAAGATTTTTTAATATTTTTCCACTTCCTGGTTATCAGTTGAACATTTAACAATATCATAAACTTGTCCAAAAACCTGAATATTTCATTAATGATCAAATACTGTCTTGTAGGACTCAGAGTAGCATCCTTTCTTCATTCTCTGACAGTGTTAGCACTCATGGTGCTCTTGCTGCATCTGAAGGATGTTTAACCAATAAAATGTTTATTTTGTCTTGAATAACCTCAGTCCTTTTTGTCTAAAATAGTGTTTACTTCTGCTAATTTTTCTCTTACATAATATTAATTTTTGGACACAGTTAATGCTGGCTTTTTTGGGGTGGTTTGAAAAGACACATTTGCCTACAAGCTTCAATTAAAGGGAAGGAACAATCTGTGCACATCTGTGGCATCTAATAAGGAGCTAAGAAACTTAAACCCCAGCAGGAAGGGCCTGGATCAGGCATGGAAAACAGCAGCCAGTGGTAAAAATAATGAAGCACTGGCATGGAGGGTGCTCAGAGACACTGACTGGAGGCAATTTTGAGGATGGATTATGCCAATGTTTAAAAAATTCCATGTAATGCTTTCCTGCCTTGGAGAGGGACAGAAAGCTAAGTGTCTAATGAAGGTCCTTTTCACCCCTATGATTTTATGATAATATAAATGCTGTAAAAAGCATGCTTGCTGCTCTTCAGAAAACAGAACGTCTTAACTGCAGGGATAAATTTGTGCTACTTATTTCTGCAGTTATAATTAGTGAAGCTGTTGAAGGTGCAGTCTGCAACAATTCTGAAATTCTTTTTGTGATATCACATGTGTGCTCACGCAGTCAAATGATGCCTGAATGACACTTAAGACTCTCTGAAGTATCATATATTTCCCAATGACCTAGTTAACATACTGATAATGACTGAAAAAGTGATCTCTCTAAGTTTTTAACTTGTTTTGTTGGTGTACAGATAAAAGCAGTAAGTTTCACAATTTGCAGTTTCCCATCAAGCCTTACATCACTGAAGTTTCAGACTACTTAGCAAATGGGATATTTTATGTGACAGGAGGATTCTGGTTTGATAACAATGCTAAATAAATATTCAGATTGTATCCTGCATGGGGCAGGAACTGCAAATGCTTTTTTTTCATTACCCTTCCCCCTTCTGTAGCACATTGCTTTGGTAATTCATTTGCTCCCCTCACATTCTTTCCCTCCTTTATTTCACATTTATGCAATTTCTTCCATTTGGTTTCTCATCCGTCAGCAGAGGAAAACATTTTATGTGTACCCTAATAGTTATTTTAGCATTAAATGGAACAGTTTAAAGGGTCTGCTAAGGAAGAAACATCTATATTGCTTAAATTGATGTCTGTAATCATTGACTTTCAAATAACATGACACAAAATGCAAATGAAGAAAGAAGAGAGTTGCCAAGTGTTACCATGTGGCATAGCAAATCTAGTAAATATAATCTATTGTTAATCATGGTTATTGATTAGGATAAATCCCCTCCCTCACTGAAATTCTCAGATAATACATAATTCAGCAGCCTTTGTTAACTAACAGATTAGTTTTTATGGCACACAATGGCTGTGTACATTATCTTAACTCTGAAATCACACCAGCTGGATTAAACCCATTAATTAAGATTACATTTTCATAATGGTTTAAGTATAAAATATAAAATGTCTCTAATCCTGTGATACAGGTACCAGAACAGGCATCCCTGCATGGCTTTTCCACAAGCACCCACACAGTCCAGCAGATTTTGGAAGAGGCCTCACGTTCCCTGAAGCTTCTCTGGAGAGTTTCCCTTCCCCTGAAAGCTGCTCATGGTCCTGCTCAGGGCATCCAGGTACTGCTGGGCTTCACCTGGGCTGGCCTGGGGGTTTGGGGTGGTTTTTGGACTTTGGGAATGTCTCCAGGAAGATGCAGCAGTCACAGATGTGTCATTTTGGAGAATCATGTCCCCAGTCTCCAGCCACATGGATTTAGTGTAAGGCTGAGCGTGTCCTGGTGATGTTGCTTGGCCAGGTGTTCATTTACAGCATCCTTTTTAATAAAAATGGAATATCTAATCCTGTTACATGAGATCCAGGAAATCCAGGGAGGTGGCAAAAGCTTCACCTCAACAAGAAAAGGTTTGGGCTCCTTTTACTTGAACCAAATTCAATTTGATTCTGTGTGTATTGGTAAGAAGAGAAACATCAGCAACTTTGATGTAATCTCAGCTGCATTTTCTTTTATGTTTTTGATGCCAAAGTGGTAAAAGGAGAAGCTTTTGTAAAAGTGTGACAAAACCCCAAGACATGTTTTATAACACTTTAACTAAAAAGGATTGCACTATGCAAATGCATGAAAGTAAACTAAATGAGGAATGAAATATCTCTGCTGTCAGCATACCACCACTCAGCATTGAAACTGTTTCAAGCCCTGGCTTTAAAATAAATCTAAAGTGATTTCACTGAGGTTTTTCTATGTGTTTATTAAGGGAAGCAGGATATTTCTGAAAAAAACCCTCAAACTTTGGGAAAACAAACACTTCTATATAATTTCATAACATTTTTGGTGATATTTTTTAGCATCCTTAAATATATAAAATCACAAAATCAGTGGGAGTGAAGTTTGCTGTCTGACACATCCACTGATGCTCCAGCTCCAGATTTGGGATGCCTTGGCAAGAGTGTGCACTTCCATTTTTATCCCCAAGTGTGTAATCCATGCAGGCAGCTCCTGCTGGCCTGGATTGCAGGCACTGAACATCCCTCACCCCCACAGGGCTCTCAGGATGTGGGGGAAGCATCTCCTGCTCTCCTGTCACTGATCTGAGCCTTGACTTGGATCAGTCACTTCTGCAAGTCTGATCTTAATGTGTGTGGGGGTCTGAATTCCCAGCATGATCCCAATTAGAGCCTAATTGAATTTTTTCTGGAGTTTCTTATCCAACACCCCCTGATCTTACGGATATTAGATTGCTCCTGATGTCTTAAATGCAGATTGTGCAAGAATCTCTCTCTCTCTTGAAGTTTGGGTTCTAAAACACTCTGAGTGTTCAGTGCCTTCTGTGCAGCCCCGCAGGAGTTGAAGTATATCTGATACTTCAGTTTTTCTGCAGAGATAAATGGTGGGAGCAAATTCCAGAAGTTTTATTATTTAACAACAAGAAAAAAAACAGGTCCAGGTTTAAATCTGCACAAGGACCCAAATCAATGACACTGGCAGGTGTGCCAGGGCTTCTCACAGTCCTGTTTTACAAGTCACTGACCAGAACTTTGTTGGGATTAGTGGTGAAAACTTAACCTTAATGATGATGCTGTCAAATAATTTTGCAATTAAACTGTCCCAGTGCCTTTTAGCCCTGTGACAGAGGCAGCATCAGCCATTAACAGAACACAAGGAGGAGGCTGGAATTCTGAACCTGGCACACAGGGCACTGATCCCTTGGCACTGATCCCTTCCTTATCTTTTCTAGTTTAGAACAAAAATAGTCACCTCTCTGATAGACTTCCCTCAGACTAATAGAGAAATTACTTGCTCTAAATTCCAGCTAAGAACTGGAGTTGTATCACAGAATCTCATGTCATGGGGGATGTGAAGGAGGAGGGACAGGACTCAGTGGTGATCCTTCCCTCCTCTGAGCTGTTGGTACTCCAAGGAATCTTGAGGGTACTTGTCCAAAAGTATTGAGCAATTCCCAATGTAGAAAGTACTTTTAGCCAGTAGTTTAATATCTTGCTTTCTTCTCTCAATTCAGGATGAAGGAATGAAAGCAGAAATCTTTAGGTTACGTAAGAAACTGTCTGAGCAAGAGAAGAAGTTGCACAGCACAGTGAAACGCCTGCACTCCACAAACCAGCTGAAGGAAAACATGGAGAAAGTCATCATTGACCAGTGTGAGTGTGTGCTTTAATAATGATTCTGGTTTAATAATGACTCTGATTTTATTTCTCTAGGCTGTGGCTGCCTTTAAAATTGGTATTCCCTCATGTGCCCCAGCTGTAACAGACAGACGGACAGGCTCAGGCTGTGTGAGCCTCATTCCAGTGGGTAGAAGTTGCCCAAAGTACAAAAGGCTGTAGAAAATATCATGGGAATCTGTTCATGTTTTTACACAAAGCACTGATAATGTGTCAATCCATGCAGCTGCCACTGATTCCTACTTGGGTTGTTCCATTTTGGATACTCCTGTTTCTATTTTACAGCAGCTCTGGACAGAGGCAAAGTTTCTGATTGCTGCAGTTTTCAGCCAAAGGTTTTGACATTGTCAAAATTGTGATTTTGCCTGTGTCTTAATAAATGTGGAATTAGGTTTTAAATTTTCTGAGGTAGTGCCCTGCAAGGAGCTGTCAGTTCTCTGCACTCTGAGAAGTGCAGGAGAGCAAGCTCAAAATAAGGGAAACAAAAGCTTGCTAGGAGTAATATTTTTAAGAAAAATTAGGCCATGCTGTGGAATTATATTTTACCCTTTGTGGCCCATGACTAGAGAATGATCTGGAAACATGAAAACAAGTGGAACATAGGGAGTTTTGTAGCTGTGTTAAGCCAGGTGTCTCTTTGAAGAGATCCATCTCTGCTGCTTTAGACTTTAATCACTCACCAGAAGAGATCTGAATGGAATTCTGCTTTGCTTTCCTGCTCCAGCAGTATGTGTGTTGTGGGAGGAACAGTTAATTTTCTTCTGTAAAAAAATAAAATGAAAAAAAAATCCATTCTTGCCTCCTCTGAAGTGGTGGGACTGAATGGCTCATTAGTCCTTGCTGGAGTGGCACTTGTGTTATCAGTAATTAATCTAGACTGGAAGATTTTCCTCACCATACAAAGTGATAGAAATATCTGTAATATTATATGTTACTCAAGTCAGTTAAATGGAATGTAGAGTGATAAATTTATTTTGCTCCACAGCCTGTTATTTTTATATCTAAGGCCCATATATCTTCTGCCTGCAGATTTTTGTTGTTTTAAGCATTTATGGGCTGGTGTTTGGTCACTTCTTTCAAAATTGCTATATTATATGCACAAATTATATGCCATATTATATGTACAAATTACTTGTATTAAATCATAAATTATGTTTTGTTCAGGTTGTAGAGCCAAATAGCTCAGTTTGGGGTTGTCATGTAAAAATCCAAGCCATTCCATTATGTATATAAATAATATCTCTGGGGTAGATTGACTGGTTTGGTTTGTCTGGTTCCAGTGTCATGTCAGTAATTTCAGAGCTAGGCTGGGTATAAATCAACAGATTTTACCCTTAGAGCCAAAATGTTATCCCTGAGCCACCCACACTTCCCTACAGCAAACAGTGCCTGTTGCCCTAAATTTGCTCACTTTTTTTTCAGGGCATTCAACCTCCTCTGAGTGAGGTGCTGAGAAACTGAAACCTGCATTTTCTGAAATCTCTGTAATGCAAAAATCTCTGCTTGGAGAGCAGCAGCTGTGCCAGCAGTGGCACAGCTTCCAAATTCTTGTCATTGGCTGAATTTAGGAGTTTTGATATAGAAAAATCTAGTTTGCCAGGTAAAATGAGTTTACTAGCAGAGCTCTTCTGAGCAGTGAGCACTCTGCCACACAAAAAGACCTGGACGTGATTTTCTCCAGGTTTCATTGATTATGGGAATTATGGATGTCGGGTTGCCTTTGTCTTAAAAGAGCAATTTCAGAAATGTTTCTAATTTGCATCTGTGCACAAATTCCTGGCCAAGCCTACAATAAAACTGAGGGACCACCTGAAGCTGTTGGATTTTATCAGGTGGTTTCCCCTTGGTTTTGAGATTTCTTCCCTTCTCCTTTTGCTAGCAAGAAAGGAAAAGCACTGCAGTGGGTGACCTTGCCTGCCTTCATTCTGCACACATCCTGTTACCTGCCTGCTCCAGTGAGGATATTCAGGTTCCCTCTGTTATGTAGCTGAACATTCCTAAATATATTTAGAGGCAGAGACTGGAACATTCTTGTGGCTCAGAGTCTTGTGTGTGCTCTCTCTGGTGAGAGAGCTCATTGCTTATAAACCTCATCTGAACCTCTGAGCATGGAACAAAGCAGTGCCAAATTGCAGTAATCTGCCAGGGGTGTAATTATCTGGTGACAGCTCTACCCTTGGAGTTGTTGGCTTCTTATTGTTGTAATGAAAAATCTTTATTATGGTTAAATTGTTTATTTTTGAGACTGGAATATCAAATTGGTGATTGTGAGTGGTGCATTTCAGCAGTTACAGGACTGACACAGATTAGAGACTCACATATTTAACCTGACATTTCTAAATACCAGTTGTGTTTGGAAACACCCCCTCCTCCATTCTCAGGTCTCCTGCTGGCCCCACAGAGCCAGGCTGGGCTGGATGAATGGAGAAACCTGGAACCCTTCAGGACAGGCCCCTGCTTTTTGATTTCCCCCTGGCACAGAGAGGTTGCTTTGTCCTTGAACTGACTCCTTTTGCCATCTACCCTCTTCTCCCCCTCCTAACTGCCCTCCCCAGCCCAAGTAGGATCCTTAAAGGATCAAACTGGAGTTAAACCATGCACCATTTCCCCTTGAAAGAAACAGAAAATCTTCCTGGATGGCTTGGGTGGAGGGATGAGCAGGGGCTGTGCAGATCTGGGGCTCCATGCAGGGCTGAGCTTTGCCTGTTTCACGTGGCAGAAAAACTTCCAAACCACTCCCAGGATGCTTAGGTTTGAAAAGCAGATTGTGGAGCACAGACATCAGCAGGGAATAACAATCCAGGGGTGGCACAGCTCTGGAGCTGCAGTCCTGAGGGAATCCTCTGCTCAGACATGATTTCATGTTTGGTCATAAAACAAACACAGGGAATTTACTAAGACTTCCAGTATTCTTTTTAATATTTTTTTCTTTCTTTCTTTCCAGTGGTTTTAACACATGATGTCTTGAAGAAGGCTAGAGGAAACCTGGAAGTAAGTAAAAGTTTTGTTTGTATTGAATTCCTTGGTCTCTGCTAGTCAGAAACACACAGTGCTGTGTCAGGAGTATTTGGCAGAATTAGTCTGATTTGCTTTAGGTTTGCTACCTAATCAAGCCTGGGTGACAGCAGTTTAGTGTGATAAATAGCCTGCTGTGTTTGATGGCTGAATTAAGAGTTTTATGAATGACCACATAAACACCTAAACCCTCTCCTTCCTGATGCTTTCCCCAGATTAATATTCATGTCTGTCATCATCTGAGCAGTTCATTTCCAGGAGATCACAGCCTGATAACCTGCCTGCTGTAGAGACACCCCTGTTCAGAGCTGGAGCCTGTGTTTGTCACTGCTGGTGCTTTTATTTTTCACCCACACACCCAACAGGGGCAGCTTTGGCAGCAGCTCTGTGCTGGTGCAGTTCAATCCCTGGGAGTGTTTCAGGAATCCCTGCTCTGGTTTGATTTCTCTTTTTCAGACTTTTCTCCCTGAAGGGTGCAATGCATTCCTTGACTGTGAAATCCCACCCTTCCCCTCTCACTCCTCCACTCTGAATAATTGTACAATTCCCAACCTCTCCCTACATTTTCCCCAAACCTTTTCCATGCATCCCTTCTCCCTCCTCCCCATCGGCTGCAGCTGCTGTGCTGTTCTCAGCCCTACCTGAGCTGACACAAAGTGATGACATAAAATAATCAAACAATCTTTCTGCTCACAGAAGTCTTAGCACTTTAATTTGAAGATCTGATGAACACAGGAGCTCCTCTTGGCACATCCTTGTGCAGCAGGATGGGGTTGGACAAATTGTGGGCTTTAAAGCGCTGTATGATAATTATAATTATTGCTTTTCTAACCAGGTCCCACCAGCTGAGAATCAAAAATCACCTTCCTACACCAGCAAAAAAAGGATTCTCTGAAGGAGAAAGTTCTGCTAACAGAGACTGGTTTTGTGAGTCTTGTTTGCTTTGTGCTGCCTTAATATTTATTGATGTAAAAAATGTTTGTTCAGCCATTTTAATGGAATCAGCCTTTGACCAAAAAAAAAAAAAAGGACAAAAAATGACACCTTTTGGTAAATAACTTATTTAACATTTTCTGTAATGTAAAGATGGTTTTTAATATTTATTACCAGAAGCAAGGTACTGCAGATATTGAGAAAAATCAAGATTTTTTTAAAGTTGGCACATTTGAAATTTTATATTTGTACTTGCCATGTTGTAAAACTATTTGTTGTTGTAGTCAAACAGGTCCTGAAAGAATCAAGGATGTGATCCACCTTCCACTGTTTCTCTCCTGCTAAAAGAATGTAGGTTAAAAAAAATACTCTGCCAGTTGACATTGTTTTGTAGCAATGTGAAAAAATGTTAAATATTTTAAAGCATTTTAACCATCTCTGGAAGGTTCTTCTGGAAGCTGCCTGATGCTGGGCTTTGTGTTAGGGACTTAGATTGATGGTGTGTCTGAAAATGTTACTTAGAGTCAGACAATTAAAATGAAAAATAATCACAAATGTGTTTGTGTTATTTTGTTTAAAGCCTCAGACTTTGGGCATAACTGACCAAAGGAGCCACATCACATCATTTATTTGTGACACAAAGTGAACTGGGAAAATAGTTCCGTTTAACATTAACAAGACCATAATTTGCAGTGATTTTACAAAAGCAGAGTTTGTGGTGCAAGCATGACTTTATTGAACTGATTTTGCTCAACACACGATGTTTTTTCCCTCTCAAGCTGAAGACATCCCCATTGCACAAGGAAATTTGCCCTTGGCATACAAACACCGGGACTGGGAGATCCTAATACAGAATTGGGGTTATATTTGTTCTTTTGTAATGGGTGCTCTGAGCGTGAGGAGAGCTGGAACTTCACCAACCCCTGAGCTGGGGCTGTTCCCTGCACAGCACATGGGGGGAAAGGATCTGAGATCCCATCCCATCCCAATTATCCCATCCCACCCCACCCCTGCCATGGCACTGACCCCTTCCTCTGCCCCAGGGTGCTCCCAGCCCTGCCCAGCCTGGCCTGGGACCCTTCCACAGCTTCCAGCTTCTCCCCACCCTCATGGGGAACAAATGTTTCCCAATATCCAGTGTAAACCTCCTCTCTCAGTTTAAAGCCATTTCCCCTTGTCCTGTCACTTGAGGAGTGACAGGAGCCCAGCTTGCAGACCCTATGTCCCTGAGTTTTTCTGGAATTAATTCCTGATGTCTGGGAGGTGCTCTGTGCCCTGCAGAGCCCGTGTCCCTGAATTTTTGGTAATTAATTCCTGGTACCTGGGAGATGCTCTGTACCCTAGGGAACCCATGTCCCTGAGTTTTTGGGAATTAATTCCTGCTCTCTGGGACATGCTCTGTGCCCTGCAGAGCCCAGCCTGCAGAGCCCATGTCCCTGAGTTTTCCTGGAATGAATTCCTGGTGTCTGGGAGGTGTTCTGTGCCTGCAGAGCCCATGTCCCTGAGTTTTGGGGAATGAATTCCTGGTGTCTGGGAGATGCTCTGTGCCCTGCAGAGCCCATGTCCCTGAGTTTTCCTGGAATTAATTCTCAGTGTCTGGGATGTGCTCTGTGCCCTGCAGAGTCCAGCCTGCAGAGCCTGTGTCCCTTAATTTTTGAGAATTAATTCCTGGTGCCTGGGAGGTGCTCTGTGCCCTAGAGAACCCCTGTCCCTGTGTTTTTTTGAATTAATAATTCCCAGTGTCTGGGATGTGCTCTATGCCCTGCAGACCCCATGTCCCTGAGTTTTTGGGAATGAATTCCCAGTGTCTGGGAGGTGCTCTGTGCCTGCAGACCCTGTGTCCCTGAATTTTTTGGAATTAGTAATTCCCGGTGTCACATCCCAGCAGCGCTCAGCCCGGAGCCAGCAGGGGGAGCCAGCCCCATTCCTCTGGATTCGGGGAAAACGGGAAAAGTTAAAAATAAACTCCACGAATTGGGGAAAACGGGGGGAGGTAAGGGAAGAGCGTGCAGTCAAACTTGTTCTTCAGTCTCTTCACACATTATTGTCCTCACAGCTCACTAAAAACGTCAAGTTAATTTTACTAAGTAGCTAAATTATAGACACTCAGATGTAATCAGAATCCGCTATACATTTCAACTTTCAAAATTAATCATCCTGTGTTTCTGAGTTATCACACCTGAAGGAAACAGCTGTACAGCTATATATAGCACTCCCCTGACTCTTGGTCTTCTTGCAGCCTTTTATTCCCCCCACACCATCTGCACTTCAAAATAAATAAATAACCAGGTTAAATGTTTCCCTTTCCTGAGATGATTTGCCACTTACTTCTTAATGGTCTCTGTTGTGCCCTCTCAGAGATCTTCTCCTGACCCTCCTTTTTATTTTTTGATAGGCTCTAATTGCTGCACCCAGTTCACACCTGAGCAGGTCTTGGTTAAAAAAAAGATGCAGGATATCATTACCTCTTTAAAAACAGATGATCCTACAAGATCAAAGTATTTCATCTTAATGAGAAGTGCCTCTTAACCACACACAATTTACTGGGCTGGTTTAAAAATAATTAGGAAAAAAAGTCCAGGAAAAAAAAGCTCACCAGATGGTGGCTGTGGAAGACAAAGCTTACCAAGTGTTAAACTTTGTACCCATTAAACAAAATTAAATTTTCCTTTAAAAATAATTATGCAGGAGAAAAATAAGCAGCATAAGCAAATGGAATTATAGGAGGGGCTCATTTGCTTAGTGAGTTGCTGCCTGTGCTTTCATTCTGTGGGCAAGGTGAATGGAAACATTGCTGAGAGAGTGGTTCAGGGAGGAGCTGCTCTCACCACCTGTGACCTTGAACCTCCTGCTCATTCCCCAGGCTCGCAGGCACTGAGCAGGCTGAGGTCTTCTCAGAGAGGATGCTGAGGGCCAGTTGAGACTAAGGAAAAAAAGAAAGGGGGGAAAAAGTTGAAAAAACAAAGACAGGGGTTATCCCAGCTCTGTAGGCCCCCTGCAATATGTGCAGCTGTGCAGTAGCACTGGGAAAATGCAATATTTACTGTCCTGGGGGCAGAGCAGGGCCTGTGCCCACCACTGAACACCCACCTCTGCCAAAGGGAACAACTACAAACAATACCCAAAGCTCCCAGGTCGCTGCTGTATTAAAAATAAATCAATGCAAATGCATTCAGGTGTTTTTAAAAACAAAACCACAGCAGATTTTGGGGTATTTTAATCTCCACCAAAGCTGCCCATTCATTGGGAGGCTTTGCAGGGTGCTGTGTGCTGGGGTTTGAGGCTTCCTGGGGCTGCTGTGGGATCACAGGGAGATTTGGGTGAATCTCCATATGGAACCACAGAGCAATTTGGGTGAACTTTCCCCATTCCAGCCTGGCCCAAAGAGCTGAGCACACCCCTCTGTGCTCTCTGGACATTTTGGGTTTATTTTAAACACTCCTGAACCAACAAAAAGCAAATCCTGTCATCACTCGCAAGTTAAATGACAACATGGGAAGAGAAATATAAAAAAGGAAGTGGCAACACTCTGCAGCTCTATTGGTACCAAATTCCTGAGGTGCAAAGAGCCCAAACCTGACCCTGGTCCCTTGTGGTCCCTCCTTGGAGCCCAGAGGGTCCCAGCACAGCAGGGCAGGGACTGGGGCAGAGCAGGGAGGCCAGGTCTGTGCTGTGGGTGACATCCAGCCACTCCAGCGCCAGTGAGCCCAAGCTGCTCCTGGTGTTCAACCCCAAGAGCCACTTTCAGTGGCCATGCAGGGCAATTTGCACCTCCAGCCCTGGCTCCTGCTGCTGGCAGAGCATTTTTGGCCTCTGGATGCTGGGAACAGCCATGTCACACTGAGGATCCCACACAGCAGGGCATCTCAGGGCTGTAACAACCTGGGCAAAACCTGCTTGAATAGCACAGACCCCCTCCATGCATTGCTCCCTTACCTCCTTTCTCTCATGAGCTGGCCCTTGGCTCCTCAGAGCGGGAGGAAAAACCTTGGGTGGTTGTGCCACTAGATGGCAAGAGCAGGATGTGCTGGCCAGGGCAGGATTTGCCATCCCAGACAGGATTTGCCATCCCAGGCAGGATTTGCCATCCCAGGCAGGGTGTTCTGGCCAGGACAGAATGTGCTGGCCCAGCTGTACCCACAGCTCCAGGGGTGCTGCAGGACCCAGCAGAGCCGAGCCCAGCTGGGCTTGAGCTCCTGCCCAGCTCCTGCCTGCAGGGAGCTGAAATAAACCCAAACAGCCCTGCTGGATCGGGCTGGGCTCATTAGTGTGAGTGACATGAATAAGATGAGATTTGGAGCCTGAGTTATTACTGAAATTAGGGGAAAAAATCCCCAACCAAGCCTGTTTTCAAGCTGTGCCCTGTGTGGATCACAGTGATCCAGGAGCCCTGGGCATTATTGTCAGGGGGAAATGATGAGTGAGTTTAGTGCTTGCTGAAGTTTTGGGGCTGCCTCTCTACATCCCTGGAGGCAAATTCCTTCCTCTGATCCTTTTCAACAAGTTTGGCCTCCAGCTTGAACAGGTTTGGCTTGCAGAGGAGCAGAGTCCCAAGGGTGCCCCATCCACCAAACCCCTCTGTGCTGCCTTATCCTCCAGAGAAAAGGAAAATTCGAGATGGACCCCTCACCCTCCAGAGGGAAGGAAAAGCAAACCAACCCCCGTCTGCTCCTAAAATACCATTTTCCTCCACCTCAGAGTTAGATCCTGGCCACACAGCTCAGCTCCCAGGGCTCATGGCTGCTGAGGGATGGGGCAGTGGGTGGTCCCTGTCCTGCAGGGGATGATCCAGCCTTAGCAGGGGCACAGGGAAGGAATGTGGTCCCTGACTTTGGCACCTTTTGCAGCAAACTCCTCTTGCAGGGAGCAGAGGTCTCATCCTTGTCTTGCAAAGCAGCAGTGGGGGAAGCCAAGGCTGCTCCCGGGCTGGTGACACTTGAGAAACAAGAAAAGTTTTGGTGATCTGTCCCCATCTTTCTGTCCCCCTCCTCACCATCCTCCACACCTAAAATGATCTCCCACACACAAAATCTGCATTTTTATGGCTTCTGTTTCCAGAGAAGTGTCACCAAGTCCAGTGTCACACAGCAGCACCGTCACAACACATTCCTGCAAACCCAGCACACTGAAAGCAGAAAATAAACCCAATAGTCCCTTTTCCTACCTCTCTGTCTGGGAAGTCACTCCTCTAATAAGTTCCCAACACCAAACCAAGCCCTCAGAGACCTCCACAGGCAGCTTTGGGCTCCCCCTGTTCTCCAGGACCTGCAGCTGCCCCTGCCTCATCCCCAGCCTGCTGCTCCACATTCTCCAGCCCCATCATCCTTATCTTTAATTTCTGAATTGACCCCCTGGAGAAAAATCTCTGCATGCCTATTTTTTATGTGTTTATCTTGTCATTTCTTTAGAAAGAGACTTGTTACAAATATATTTTTCCCCTCCTTCCCCCCAGCCCTGTCGGAGGGATCTACTTGGGTAATTTGTTGAGCGGGTTGCTGGGCCATGCATTATGCATGAGATGCAATCTTGATTTTTGCACTCCACTGTGTGCATTCAGAAACAGGAACGGCATCGTGCCCACACGCAAAATGAACATTAACAGCTAAAAAAAAAAACCTCTCAAAAAAACAAAACAAAACAAAAAACCAAACCCAAAAAACAGAAAATGCCCATTTATTTAAAGGAAAATGAAAAAACATTTTTTCAAGCTGTTCTCACTGGGATTGCTCAGAGCAGTCAAGTTGTTCCCATGTAAGCTCTGCCGGGGAGTAACCGGGCTCAGAGCTGCTGGGTGGGACAGCGCTGCAGCATCCAGGGATGGGAATTGGGATCCTGGGCTAGTGGAAGGTGTCCCTGCCATGGCAAGGGGTGAAATGGGATGACCTTTAAGATCCCTTCCACCCCAAATAATTCTGGTGTCACCATCATATTTCCTGGAAAAATCCCTTTGCCAGGATTTCTCTCCTGGGAAGCTGAGAAGTCTCAGAGAAAAATGCAAACAATAATTACGTGATTTTCTTCTCCTGTGTTTGGCTGCTTTGGAATGAGGTAGGTGATTGTTTCATTTGTTGCATGTGAATTGTTTTTACTCATTGGCCAATTATGGGTCAGCTGTGTCTGGACTCTGAGGAGAGAGTCAGGAGTTTTTCATTAGTATCTTCCTAGCCCTCTGTATCCTTTCTCTGTTCTTTAGTATAGTTTTAGTATAGCATTCTTTAATATAAAATAATATCATAATATAATAAATTAGCCTTCTAAGAATATGGAGTCAGATTCATTCCTTCCTCCTCTATCCAGGGACCCTGACAATATCACATTCTGGGATTGTGTGTGAGCCCAAAGGCAGCAGTGGAGCTCAGCTGGAACATCCTTGCTCAGAGGAGGAGGATCACCCTGTTCCTCCCTCCTGCTGTCCACACACACTACCCACACAAACATGGACACTTCCTGCTCCCAGGAACAAGTAAATCCTCTCTTACCCACTCCTGTTCCTGTGTCTTGTGCTGCAACAGCTTTTGGAGCACCATGGGACCAAACATTTTGGGTCAACCTCCAAAGGCCACCATTCACTGAAGCTTTTTGCCAGGTGTGCCCTTGTTAATCCTCCACTCCTCAGCTGGAAGCAGATGATTTGGGGGCATGGTGGGAGGTGGTGACACAGTGAGGGAACAGGCTGCTAAGTGTGGTGTCAAACCCTTCAGGTTAAAGACACAAAACAGAAACACAGACACAAGAAAACAGAAGCAGAAGGTTCCCAGCCCATCCACGCTCTGCCCTGCAGTATTTCATGCTTGGAGGCCATGGAGTATTCCAGAGCAATCACACCTGTGGCTCGTTTTAAAGTCCATTTAAAATCCAGTGATGTCCTTACCAACCTCTGCTGGGGCACCTCTGTCACCTGCCTGGGCAGGGGCTCCTCCTGCAGCCCCTCAGGGTCACACAGCCAGCTCAGGCCATGCTGCTCCCCTGGACACAGCTTGGAACACCTGCAGGAGAAAATAGGACAAGAAACCATCTGATCATGAGAAAAGAATCAGAAAGTGGCCCCTGAGCAGGAATTGAAAAGGGAAAAAAATGTCAGAGAATGAGTAAGAGGGAGAGAGACGACAGGTGGAAAGGAAAAAGGAACAGGATAAAATGGGGACCAAGATATAAAGCCAATTATTTTTGATTCTTTGGCTTAGGGGCTAATTTATTACAGCAGTAAATCATGCTTAGGACAGGTAATACAGCAGCCAGAGCATGGACATTATTTAGACAGTGTGATCATGGTATTAACACTCAGAAAAGTGGAAAAATTTAAATTTTAACTGCCTCCAGGCCACATCTCACCCTTTACAGTCACCTCTTGGCTCAGTGTGAAGAAATATGGTATTTTCCCAGAGCCAGAAGGGTTTCATGGGAAAGCACAGGGCTCCCATCCCATCCCACCCTGAGCCTGTACCTGGGTCTCTGCACCACTTTTTGGGGTGTTCACCCCGTTGCCCTCCTGGCCCTGGTGTGAGCATCCCTGTTCAAGGCACAGGCAGGGACCTGAGGGGCAGAGAAGGATGTTGGCAGCCCTGAAAAATGATGTTAAAGATGTGAGAAACCCCAGCCTGCCTCCCCTCAAGTCACTGCAGCAAATTCTCCAGCAGAATTAAGTAACCCCATTATTGGATTTGCTGGGAATGCCCAATGAAGGCAGGAATGATGGATCTGACTCCATGTTCTCAGAAGGCTCATTTATTATTTTATGATACTATATTACATTAAAGAATGCTATCCTAACTATACTGAAGAATACAGAAAGGATACTCACAGAATGTTAAAAAGATAATAATGAAAACTCCTGACTCTTTCCAGAGCCCTGACACAGCTTGGCCCTGATTGGTCAAAGAGTGAAAACAACTCCCAGCAGAATCCAATGGAACAATCACCTGTGGGTAAACAATCTCCAAACACATTCCACATGAGCACAACACAGGAGAAGCAAATGAGATCAGAATTGTTTTCCTTTTCTCTGAGGCTCCTCAGCTTCCCAGGAGAAAAACCCTGGGTGAAGGGATTTTTCAGAGAATGTGAATGCCACACTCCATGGTGCAGAGACCTGGCTGTGAATGGGAGGAGAAGCTCTCTGCTTCCCCCAGTGCAATCTGAGCCTGTTTGCTCTGATTTCACCTGCTGGGAACCCACAGTGAATTCCCAAGGCACTGCTTGGCAAACTGACACCAGGACAGGCAGCTGCTCCCTGCTTTCTCCTGCTTTCCCCTGGCATGGAGCACGTGGAGACAGAGATCCACCACCCAGCCTGGGGCTCTGACTGTCCCCACCAATATTCTGCCTGCCTAAAGCCACACCAGGATATTTTTCTTTTTGTAGATGGGAATATATTTAAGAAATGTGTTTACTTCTATCCTGTAAAAGCACAATAAACTTATCTCCAGCCATTGCATCAAAGAAACATCGTGATTTTAAAAGCTACTTTGTTCAAAAACTCCTCCAGGCAGGAAAGATTAAAACTGGCAGGGTAGTGGTGGCAAAGGAAAAACAGAACCATGCTGTTGTAATTTCACTGTCCCTAACAGGGCAACACACGCAGGGCACATGTGGGATGATAAGTTAAAATAACTTGGAGAAAGCTATTAATTTCTAACAATGGCAAACACGGACAGCAGAGGTGCTGTAAAGCACTGTTCAAGTTATTGAGCCCAGCAGATGCCACACAGGCACTTTGAAGCCTCAGGTGGTTGGAAATGCAGCACAGATTGTCTCGTGTTTGATCTGCCACTCCTGTCTCACTCCATCACCGTCAGTGGATGTCAGGATAACTGGGGCCAGCATTGATGGGGCCTGATTGGTTTGTGTTGGGCCCAAAACCTGACATTTCTACCTCTTCTGTGGGAAAAATGTGACTTTAAGCAGAAACAGGGCTAACTTCCATCCCAAAGCCAACCTGCCTGATGGAATTCAGGCTGCAGGGCAGGAAGGATTTTTGTATTTCCATCTGCCTGAATGCAGGCTGCACCCACCTGCTCCTTGATTGTTTTTAGTTGCAGCTGATGGTAATGCAGAAAGAAAGATCAATATGAAGTGTGTTGGCCTGGTAACCTCCTGAAACTGCAGAACTTGCACTGAGTTGTGACAGAGGGAAACTGGGAAGCAGCAGGAACATTTTATGCAGCCAGAGGAGCTCTCTGAGGATCTGCTCCCCATGGGCCATGAGCTCTCTGTGCTGGGCTGCTTTTCCTGACTGCTCAGAAGGGATTTTGCAGCTGCTGCTGGAGTTTGTCAGCTGTGACAAACTGCTGGAACACCCAGAGCAGAGCCTGACCAGTCCCCTCCATGATCTCCTGCATGGATGGGAGCACCCTGGACCTTCTCCAGCCTCAGGGTGGTGCCCAGAGCAGCTGGGGCTGTCCCTGGATCTCTGGCAGTGCCCAAGGCCAGGCTGGATGGAGCTTGGAGCACCCTGGGATAGTGGGAGGTGTTCCTGCCATGGCAGAGGTGGGAGGAGATGGGATTTAAGATCCCTTCCAACACAATCCATTCAAAAATTGTATGGCCTGGATGCACCCTCTGCCTTTCAAAGGGCTGGGCCACCCTTGCTGCAGCTCCTCCCCCAAAGAAGCAACCTTCAAGCCTGCTTGAGTTGGTATTTCTAAAAGATCGAATTTTCCCAGAAATTGGGCTCCGCTCCTCTCCTCAGCAAGAGCACACATCCACAAACGAACCAGCCCAACCCAAAGCTTTGCAGCTGCACTGATTACAGGCAGGGGCCTGCTGAGCCCACCAAGCCCCTGAGCTCTGCAGGGACGTGGCTGGGGGAGCCTCTCAGAGCCTGGCTTGGCTCCATCCCAGGGATCAATCACCTGGCTGAGGGCACCAGGATTTGGCTCAGGGGACCACAGTGATGTGGTGTCCATTAAAGGTTTTATTAGCACTGGTCCTGTGGCTCACCAGTGCCAATAAACCTCTCATGCCACACCACTCACTGCTCCGCAGATGCCACATCACTCTTCTGTAAAATACTTCATAAAGCAGTTGAAATTTTTCCACTGTCTTTTTTCCTCTTGGCCATAAACCCAGGCTGGGTTTAACAGTCCAGAGCTCAGCTGAGCAGAGCTGGCTGGGATGGGGAAGCCATCCTCACCTTTTCACTTGTTCCACAGTCTTAAAAAGTTTTTCTTAGCTGGGAAAGCATGAAATTGAGTAAAAGAAGGCAATGTGTAAAATACAGCACCCAAAGCAACCCTGCAATTTCTCCTTAGCCCCATGGTGAACACAGAACGAGGGTCTGGAAAGTTTTCACAGAATAAGGCAAAGGGTGCTCTGGCAGACTTGGATTATTAGTCTATTTTAACTGAAGACTGCAAAAGACAGATTTGAACACAAGGACAGGTAAAAAGAGGGGAACTAATCTCCAGCAGTGATGGGAACTGTTTTCAAAACAGGGAATTCAAAGCAACCCCCAAAGCCAGCCCAGTGCTGGGAGCACATGGTCCAGCTGATTGCTCCCAGCTTTCCTCAGTGGGCACTGAATTTATGGAGATTCTGGGCATAAGGAGCCCAAACCCAGCATAAAGTCAGTCAGAGCAAATCTGGCTTGTTCTTGAGGGATAAGGAATGAATTGACATTAGGACAAAATATGTTCACTTCAGCTCAAACCTCAGCCAGGATGGTTTTCTGTTGATGTGGGAAAAGATTAACATTTGGTCACTCCTAAATCTCTAGGAAAGGGGAAGCTGCACAGGGCTGGCAATGAAGATGAATCCTTTCAAAAAAATCAGTTTTAAACCACTTCCTTTTTGTAACCTTGAACTTCCACTCCTAGGGTGTTGTTTTAACTCTTTTCTTTTTTTTTTTTTTTTTTTTTTTTCCTTTGTCCCTTCAGGAGTTGACACAGTTGAGAGAGCAGAGAAATTAAACTGTGCAGAATTGCTTCCTGCATTGATAGACTCAGATTCTTATTCATGCAGAGACTTAAAAAAAAAAAAAAAGTTTAAAAAATCACTGGGATCTCTCTTTGCTCAGAAATCTGTATTCCATTAACTCTGACATAAGGCACAAAGTAAACCAGGAGAAAGAGAAACTCACCCCAGTGGGTGGCTGGAAAACAGAGGCAGAGCCCATTAGCATTCTCTGTGTGTGCAGGGAACAGAGCTTGGGCACACAAAAAGTGATCCTGATGGAAGGAACAGCTAATCCCTCCTTGTAGCTGCAGTAAAAGCCTATGGCCAAGAGAGTCTGCCTGGATTTGGTAGCAGAGATAAGAGGGAGCCAAATTCCAGTGAGCATCCCCTTCCTGCAGCTGATTAGCAGCTGCACTCCAAGATGGAGAACACACCCCAAAATCCTCTGAGTGGAGAGCACCCTGAGAGCAGACACGTGGGACAGAGCTGGGAAAGAGCAAAGGCACAATAACCCCATTTTCGGGGACTAAAGTTTGGTTCTGTCCTTCAGGGGGCAGGCACAGGAGGAAAGTGGAGCAGAGTCCATCCCCACCTGGTGGAGCATTGGCTCCTGAGCTCCTCAGGGAGCTGCAGAGCCCAGGAAGGGCTGCAGGAGCACCCCAGGAACCTTCCAGCAAACCCTGCTCCACCCTAAATCCCAGCAACACTGGCCCTGGGAGCTGCCTGGGCTGGATTTTAGTAGTAAATAATTTTAAAGCTAAGGCTTTAAAGGAACCAGCTTGCAGGTGAGTTGTTCATATATATTTCCAGAGAAGCTGTGGCTGGATGCCTGGGAGTGTCTGAGGCCAGGCTGGACAGGGCTTGGAGCAACCTGGGATAGGGGAAGGTGCCCCTGCCATGTCAGGGGGTGGGATGGGCTGAGCTTTAAGGTCCTTCCAACCCAAACCACGCTGTGATTAATAAAAACAAATTTAGGACATTGTCAAACTGGGATGAAATCCAGCAAACCCATTCAGATGTGTGTCCATACAGGTAGAGACTTACCACATCAGCCTGTTTCCTAAAAAGATTTGCCTGCAAAAGATCCTTTAAAAAACAACATTTCCCCAGCCCCTGCAGAGCACACCTTCCCTGCTAACAAATCCCCTTCATGCACAGCACGTCAGGCCTGGGGCACTTCAAGGGAATTCTGCACAGGGCTGAATTTCACCAGGAGAGAAAGGAGGGAGAAATACTGCAAATCCCAGCAAGGCTCCCTCAGCCCCAGCAGCCCTTGTGGGAACCCTGTCAGAGCCCAGCCAAAAAGTAAAACCCTCACAGAAGCCAAATGGCAGAGTTTGAATGGTCCACACAGGCAGAGGTGATTATGTGATGCAGGCATGGATCCTTCCAGCTGGAGGTATTTTAAACACCCAGGAAATAATGTCAGAATCATAGGACTGCAATCTTTAAATTATATTCAAAAAAGATGCTCAAAGCATATATCATTGAATTATGAGCAGCTTTGGCAGCTTTATTGATGATGTTGAATCTGGTTGACAGATGCATTTACACTGCATAAGCATTCGAGATGCAAGAGTAATTGCTTATTAGTCTTGTTGTGAGGCAAAACACCAGATTGAAATAAATAGGAGCTCATGAACACAATTTTGCTGCCTCTTTGATTATTTTTTCAAGCTAACCATCTGCTAAGCATCTGGGATTCTTAGAATCCAAGATCCATAGCCCCCACACAGGTGGGAATTAAAAAATACAAATAGAGGGAGCTTAAGAACCCAAACAAACTATAAGATGAAATTGTCCAAAATGACTGGGGAGGTTCTTTCACAGCCTGAATACAAATGTGGGGAGTTTGGTTCTTGCAGGATACATGGAGCAGATGCTGCACTGGTGCCCTTCAGCTCAGGCCAGAGCCAAAAAATGCTCTGTAGTGACCCCAGGGAGGGGTGTAGGGACCCCAGAGATCAACTGAGCAGGACACTCAGCACAGGGGTCTTCCCCACACATGAGATAGAGTGGGACCATCCAAGTTCCCTTGGGGCCTCCAGGAAAACCTCCAGGACTCTCTGGGGCTACTTGCAAGATTTTTGGTGACATTGTAAGACTTCAATTTCTCTGGTCCTTGCTATAGGGCTTTTAAACTTTCATCAGAATATAAAGAAAACACAAACAAGGGAAGAGAGAAAACACAAACAGAGGAATGAGGAAAAGAAACAACATAGGAAAGAGGGGGAAAACCCCCCAAAAATAAAGAAAAGTGCTGCTAGTGAGGGAGAGGCTGATGAATCCCCTCAGCACTTTGCTCCAGTGATTGCTTTCCTCTGCCCAGCAGTGCTGGGTGCCCACACACCATCCATGGGGACAGATCCAGCCCTTTCCACCCTCTGTCCCTCCCTGGTCTCACAGATTCCTCATTTGTGTCCCTATGGGGGTGGTGTCAGCTCTGCCACCAGCAGAGGACAAGGACAAATCTCCACGAGGACAAAGCCAGGAGCCAGAATGAAGTTTGCTGCAGGGTTTATTGCAGCCTGTGGGATGGCAGCTTTGATAAGAACATAAAATTGATATTTGAATTTTCCCCAGCTGCCAATGCACTTGGTGCTGAGAACATGAGTTAATAAAAACAGCCAGTTAAATAACTGTCAAACTCAGGCAAATATCCATAAAGCAAATGTTCTTTTAAAAAACCAAATTAGACATGCATTTTCCTCCATGAAAAAGGGCAATTAGAGAAGCTTTATAACTAATATTTGGTTTTGGTTCTAAAATATTAAGGATCTTTCCTAAACACAGCACAGTGAAGGGTTTCAATTAATCTCCTTTGAACACACACATTCAGGTGGTTAAAAAGAAAAAAAAAGAAGAAAGAATGATTTGTGCATCAAGATCTGTCATCTCCAAAAAGCTGTAAACAGAATCTTAGAGAGCAGAGTTTGTGTGACAAATTCGAGATTAGGCGGATTCTGATCTAAAAATTAACTTGCTTATCAGAGAAATAATATTAGAGTAAAATAAATTAGAATCTCTACTGAAGACTCTAAAAGTAATTTTTAAAATTAATTAGAATCAAAAAGATGGATCTCAAAGGATAGGACAACTCTAATTTAGACAGACGGTAATTAATTCCTTATTTCAAAAATTCATTAACAGGCTGTAAGAGCAAATCATTCCTTTGCTGGAGTTGAGCTCCAGAGGGAAAGATTCATCTGGAAAGGGGCTGTGGGAAGTCCCCTGCTGCTGGAGGGCAGGGGAGCCTCTCTGGCAGCAGCTGGGGCTGAGGAGGGTCATTGGGGTTTGTTTGGGGTGGAGGTTTGGTCCCACAGCTGCTCACACTTCAAGCACAGAGGCTCAGCTGAACCACGGCCCTCACAAGGATTTGTGGATGGGGAAAACAAATAAACCACTAAACATTGCTCTGATTTGCCATTAAAGGTGATAGGATGTGTTCCACATTCCCTGTCTTGGTTGGGGCAGCAGCTCCCACACCTCCACCTCACCCACCACAGGTCCTCAGACCTGAGTGTGGGGACACAACCCGGAAGATTTGGGGAATTTCATCTCAGAACTCTGTCCTGCAACAGCAGGGAGGTGATCTCAGAGCAGACACATCCCCCTTTTTCCTCTGCTCCCACATCTGTCCGAGGAACCTCTCCCACAGCCCTAAATCCCACAGCCCCACCATGTCCCAGGGCAACACCCACAAGGAAAACACCAGCCCTCACAAGGATTTGTGGATGGGGAAAACAAATAAACCACTAAACATTGCTCTGATTTGCCATTAAAGGTGATAGGATGTGTTCCACATTCCCTGTCTTGGCTGGGGCAGCAGCTCCCACAGCTTCCACCTCCACCAAGCCCCTCGCAGACCCACCACAGTCCTCAGATCCTCAGGTGTGGGGACAAAATCCTGAAGATTTGGGGAATTTCATCTCAAAACTCTGTCATGCAACAGCAGGGAGGTGATCTCAGAGCAGACATGTCCTCGCTTTTCCTCTGCTCCCACCTTGATCTGAGGAGCCTCTCCCACAGCCTCATATCGAAACAGCCCCACCATGTCTTAGGGCAGCACCCACAAGGAAAACAAACACCTCGTGTGAGTTTGCAGCCCTAAATCCCAACACCCCATCTCATCCCAGGACAACATCCACAATGAAACACCTCACATGAGCTTGCCCTGGCCCTGGGGCCGTGCCTGGTGTGCTGCCATCCCTCAGAGCACTCCCAGTGCCACTCCACACCCCTGGCGAGGCCAGGCCAGCCCTGGCAGTGCCAGTGCGGCCTGGCAGCTGCATCCCACTGATAACTGGGATAAGCTTGGAGCTGATCCTCGGAGCTGGAGGGCTTGGCAAGGGGAGGATAAGCCATGCAGGAATCTGCACCCAGCTGGAGAGGAGCCCAAAATGAAATCCTTATCTGAGCAGAGCTGGGCTCTGGATGCCAGGAGCGTCCTGCGGCCTTCCCATCTGCAGCCCAGCCCCAGGGCTGAGTGAGGTGGCAGGGAGGGAGCCAGGAAAATGGATTTATTCCTTTGGACTCAGCTCTGCCACATGCCTCATGGCTCTGGTGGTCCTGGGCTGGGCTGGTTTCTTGGCCAGTCACAATTTCCCACAGGAGGAGCCCTGGTGACCCGTGCAGGGATTGACAGACGGCTCCCAGCTCTTCGTCCAGGAGGAAGGAGGCAGGAATACAACAGGATTAGCTCCTGCTGGCCCCAAACCAACCTCCCTCTGAGGGGAGAGCAGCTTCCAGAGGGGCAGACAGGTCACCTGGCAGCAGGATCCACCATCTGGGACCAGGGAGGAGCCACACAGCCGGACACAGCAAAATCAGTTTAGCACCAGAGCCTGCTCACAATTGCTCAACATTTTGCTCAGAATTCTCTCCTTGAGGACATGTTCACTCTTCCTCACCATAGGACATGTTCACTCTTCCTCACCATGGTTCTTATAAGCTCAGTTTTATTTCACATAAACAGAGGTAAATGTCTGCAGTTTCTTTTTGCCTAAGTCACAAGTCAGCCCAAACATAATTTGTTGGAGAAGGGAGTTGCTCCGGGTTGCAGAACACTCAGCTCCGAGCCCCAGGGGCTCCAGAAAACAAAGACAATTAGTTGCTACTTCTGAAAAATTAATTTAAGTGACAGACTGTGAAGCTGCCAAAAACTAACAAGCATGTGAAAACTGACTTAAAAAAAATTGCAGCAGTCTGTCTGTTTTTCTTTTTTCTTCAGGAAGAGCCATTGCTCCCTTGAAAGTCATTGCTCAAAGCAAAAAAAAAAAAAAAAAAAAAAAAAAAAAAAAAAAAGAAAAGCCCAAACCCAAACTACTGATTAAGAAAACGAAAGTCAAGCAAGAAAAGATCTCTTTTCTCCCACATTTTGTCTATGAAGTTTCCTGGGATGTTTTATCTGGAGGCAGGCACACTGGCACAGACTGGTGAGGATGTAAAATTGATACAAAGCATGAAAATGAGAAGGTTTTGGGGACAGGTGGGATGCTCCCATGTGCACAGCATTACGTGTTTGGAGCAAGGTCTGTGTGCCGGAGAACTTCTTCTCCTTTCCAGTGGCATTAAAGTGTAAAAAACCTCACATTATCTTCCTGAAAAGTCTTGCTGCAGGAGTTGCACTAATGCAGCCATGGACCTGCTCATAGTGAAGTCCCTCTGCAGGAATGAGGAAAAGAAACAACATAGGAAAGAGGAAAAAAAAAAAAACAAAAAGAAAGAAAAATGCTGCCAGTGAGGGAGAGGCTGCTGTATCCCCTCAGCACTTTGCTCCAGTGGTTCCTTTCCTCTGCCCAGCAGTGCTGGGTGCCCACACACCATCCATGGGGACAGATCCAGCCCTTTATGCCCTCTGCCCTTCACAGATTCCCCATTTGTGTCCCCATGGGGTTGGTGTCAGCCCAGGCTGGCCCCAGGGTTGTCTCTTGGCACCTCAAAAACCCCACTGCTGCTTCCATCACCTGGGTCCTTCCCAGCTCCTGTGGGGCAGGAGACCCCCAGAAGATGCTCCAGAGCTGGCAGAGGTGGGTGGAAGAGCAGCTGTGACCCCAGGGGAGGTTTCCAAAAGAACTGAGAGAGGAGCTGGGTGGGTTCTGCTGTGGTTCAGGTGCCAGAGACACTCAGGGCATGCAGTGACACTGACAGTGCAGGGGCTGGCTGGGAGGTCACCCCTCCACCATGCCAGCTGCAGCAGAGCCATTCACATTCAAAACACACCTCCATCTATCAGACAATGGGCTTTAAACAAGATCTGTGCCACAGATTTAGAGTCTTTGAACCTCTCCTGATGATAACCCAGCCTCTGTGGCACCTCAGCACCTGCTGCACTGAGCAGGGTTGGGGATGCCATGGCACTTTCCTCCTCTTCCTCCTCCCATCAGTTTATTCACTCCATTTTCTCCCTAACAAGCCCTTGAAGGTGGTGTTGTGGGCAGCTGCCTCCACAGCCCAGAGAGCTCCACACTGCCTGCTGCCACCTTGTCTCATTCACTGTGACAAATGCCTGGCACTTGTTTGGTTTCTGTCATTATAACACAAGGATATTAAATTTACATCAACCTGACAATGAGAGCAGGGCTGAGGACATGAAGTGCTGCCTCCAGAGAGAGGGAAGAGGACAGGCATCCCTTGGAATGCACAATGTGAGGGTGGGATTCTGCTTCTCCTCTTCACCATCTCCCAGGCTGGGCACAAACAGTTTGTGTTTTCTAGGAGAGTGGACAGAGGTGGCAGAAGAGGTGGTGCTGGGGTGCCTCCCTCTCTCTGTCAAGCTCCTCTCAAGCCTGCAAGCCCCAAAGTCCAGGGCACCATCCACATCCCTGGTGACCAGAGGCACATCTGGACTCTGCCCCTCATTCCCTTTCCTGTGCCTGTCACTCGCTGTCCCATTTCCTATCTAAGGCAAACCTCATTCCAAGCATCAGGAGCTGCAGGGGTTGGTCCCTGCCCACCATGGCCAGTCCAGCACCCCCTGCTCCCCTCAGCAATGCCCAGGTGCCTGCTCAGCTGCCTGCTAATCCTCAGGAGGCCTCTCCATCCCTGCATTGCCACCAAAAAGCAGTTCCACTGCAATGTAAGCTCATTATCTCACCAAAGAGTGTGCTCAGTGTCTCTTATCCCATTACCAAACAGGAAGAACTTCCATTCTTTTTCACCTACCAGAAAGAAATTTTTGTGTGTGTGTATTTACAGCTTTGTTACCCAAATACCTCCCTCCCACCCACATTTCCCTGATTGTTGATAAACATGAAAATCCATTCCCCTCCTAGCAAGGGGAACAGGGAATCTTTTATCCTCCCCTGATAAACAGTAATAAGCTTCTTATCCTCTTACCAAAAACCGAGAGCGTTGCAAATCCTGTATCAGGCACACTAGGGTTAGGGTTGTTTGCATTACGTGGAGGGATTTTGTAAAGTGGCAAATAAAAGGCATATCATTTTGTTCTTTTATCTGAAGCTTCCTTCTAGGAGGGAAGGCAGAGCTGTTTAGAAGTACATTTAATTGGGTATTATTCAGTATCAGGTTGAGGCAAGTTCTCCTGTCTCCCACAAAGAACTTCTGCACTAATTTGTTCCTACTCGTGGATGAAAGGTCATTGTGCTGACTAGGAAGTTAAGTAAACAAAATTAGCATCTGATTTAAGAGACTTCTTATTCCCTCTGGTGTAAATTAGTGTAAAAATTAGCAAGACTTTCCGTTGCTTCTGTTTTCTGCATTTGAAATGCATCAGCCGCCTGAATTTAATGGTGTGGAGGCTTATTATTTCTTTATCTATGGAAGTGCATACAGATGGGTGGGGAGATGGAAGGGGCTGTCAGCTTCAGCATCAAAGTCGTTCAAGGTCACCAAAAGTGACACAGAAGAGCTCCCAGCAGCTCTGACACCTGGACACTGAAGATGCCACAAGAACTCACAGATGGGAAAACATTTTAGAAAGGCAAAGTGGGCTTCAGCTGGGAAATTCAGCACCACACAAAACCCACCATCACTACAGAGGACACAGGGAGCTTCAAGCAAAGGTTTGATTTTTTAAAAAATTGAAATAAAAAATAGCCTCTCAAGTGTTCTTTCAAATCTGAGAGTTTTCTAGAGATCAGAAAAAAAAAAAAAACCCAGGCACTGCTTGGGATTATGGTAAAAAATCCCAACAAATGTTCCAGAAGCTGATTTCTGATAAGTTGCTCATTAAAAACCTTTAAACTTTATCCAAAACATCTATTCTTTATTATTGCTGCCTATTCTAACAAGTAACCTGATGGCACTGCACTCCTGAAAACACACCGGGACAAAAGGACATAAAAGATAAAAAACACATTGGAAAAAGGCAAAAATGCATTGATAAAAGGCAAAACCCACGTTGGAAAATAACCTCATAGAAGGGAGGTGATGAAGGAATATTTTTCTATTTTGCTGGGAAAAATGGTCATCCGGAGGAGGAGTTGGACTGGCAGAAAGGGAGCACCTGAGCCATGCTGTGTCTTCCAGCATAAGTGTGGGAGAGATTTTTCCAATCACCACTTCTGTGGTATAAAGACTATCCCCAGTGAGCCACAGACTGCATGGCAGCTGCAGCTGGGAGGGATGAAGGCATCTGTTGAATTGGAAGGTCAGAAAGGAAACCCAGGAGGGAGATTTTTGGGAGTTTCTTTGACAGAAATCTCCAGCTATCCTGTAATAGGGGCAGCTGGAACTCTGGGGTCCCACAGATACAGAACATCTCTCCTAAGATGTTCTTGCTTGGAAAAGAACTGGAGGAAAAAGCTCCAAACCAAGTCAACCTCCCCAAAACAGGATTGGTTTCAGGTATTGGCCAGAAATGGTGGAAATTCTGTATTTTTTTTTTCCACAAGGCAAGGAATGATACTCTGATCCCACCATAAGCCTCCCCAAGGACAAACAAAGAGGGCAAAACCAGCTCTCCCCGAGAGCCTCTTGAGCTGAGGGTTACACTGGTCTCTGGTGAGGTCCCACCATTGCATCTTTAATCTTACACACTGTAAATTTGCCTGTTGATTTTTTTCACTGTGCAGATCAAACATATTTCCACTTTAATTGGTAAAACTCACATCCCCAGACCCCAAAGAGAGGTGCAGCATTTGCAACCATGCTCATCATTTTGAGCCTGCAATTGCTTGTTAAAGCAAAAAGATGTGGAACTGAGAGCAATATGTTAAACTTAATAACATGAATATTAATTCCCTGAAGAGTTATGGAATATATCTATTTCACCAGCTCAGGAAAGGTAACACTCCTCCAGCCCCATAAGAGAAAGGCAGGCACTGAAGTAAAAGTTTGCATTTCTCACTAATTCAGCTTAAAACATGAGCAGGAATGTTTGGTTTATGGTTAAGAGAGCAGATATTGCACTGCCCATGGAGGGCTGGCTCCAGCAGAGCTTTGGGACATCCCAGCTGTGGCTGGGCACAGCAGGGAAGGGGCACTGATGCCTCACTGAAGAGGGCAGATCAGACACAGCCCCTCTGGTGGAATCCCCAATGTCAGGAATCACACACCTACACCCAGGCCTGAGTGCCCAGAGTGCCCACACTGCCTCGTGTGTCATCACACAAGGTCCTTTCCTCCTGGGCTCCTTTTCTGCACAAGCACACCAATTCTTCCAGGAATACTCCACCATGGACTTTTCCCTCTGATTACAGAGGCTGGGAACACCAATTTTGCCCAGTCTTGTTATCCATGGTATAAAAATGCCAGCTTCCTCAGAGACTGAAATGAATAAACTCCCAGGCCATGGGGTTCAGACACCTCTAGATGCAGCTGACAGCTGAGCAGGAAATAACCTTAAGGAAGTGGGATCTGCAGTCCACCCCAACCATCCCTGGGGGTGTGTTCCTACACTGGACCCTACACCCACAGTCATCAATCAAATAATTTCAGACACTGAAACCCTCAAATTTGTCCTCTCCCATGGGGACAACAGCAAACTTGCAGCTGGAAAAAAAACCTCAAATTTGTCTTCTCCCATGGGGACAATAGCAACCTTGCAGCTAGGATATTTTCTCCTGTTGCCCAGCTCATGTTTGGATCTATCAGCCCCCTCTGATGGGTCTGGCCTTGATGCCATTTTGAGACAGGGTTTGGTGCTGTAGCTTTTTTCCTGTCCGTTTTATTGCTCCTTGCAGTTCTCCAGCCAAAAGCAGTGCTAGAGAGGAGGACAAAAGTTCACAGCCTGCCACCAAAGGCACCTCTTGCCAGAAGGTCAGCAGCCCTTGCTGGGCAGGGGCAGTTTGTGCCTGCTGTGGCCACAGTGCTTCCAAAAACAGTGAGGAAAACCACAGTGACAGAGATGAACAGCAGAGCCATTAAGCATATGCTGGGCTGGAGCTCATAAACACATAAACAACAACAATTCTGGTTAACCACAGGCAGAACTTCCGACGAGCCGCAGGTACCAGGCACAAATTGACAATAATGAGGTTTAATGGGGGTGGTTTACAGTCTCCCTGGTTTGCATGTTTTATTGTTTCCTGCAGAATTAGCCAGTAAAATAAAGTCTCTCTGCTCTTGCAAATCGGTTGAGGTAGGAAAGTCCCAGATGTTGGAGTCGTCATTGTCAATATAGATCCCCAGGGACCAGGACTTTTGTTTTTTTCTGTTATAGCACTGAGGCCTCAGGCAGAGGGTGAAAAGCACAGCAACAAGGAGGAAATTTGGATCCAACCCAGCTAACAAAAGTTCTCAAGTCCAAGGAAATAAAGTTCATCTCTGGATGTGTTTAATAAAGGGGTGGATGTGGCACTGGGTGCCATTGTTTAATTGAGGTGTTACGGCTGGGTTGGACTTGATGATCTTTAAGGTCTCTTCTAACCCAATGATTCTGTGAATTCTGTCAAAGTCAGACTTTGGTTTCCATTCAGATGGAAAGACCTTTGTACTGGAAAAATACAAGTGGTTCCATGCAGAGGGATGTGTGAAATACAATGACTATGTTTTCAGCACAGAAGTTGGAACTTTGATTGTCCTAGAAATGGAAATAAAAGGAGCTCATTTGGAGGAAAACACAGCAACTTCCAGCTCAAGCTCCTGCAGGGGCTCAGGCAGCCCTCAGAGGCACCACTCTGCCTGTGGCACAGGGAACTTCTCAGGATGGAAGCTTAAGGGAACACACCATGGAGGTAGGAGTCAATGCCACAGACACCCATCAGTGCCATTTGTGCACCAGGGGTTTGGGTTGGACTCCCCAAACTGCAGCAGAGACTCTGACCAGAGAACAGGGCAGGACGCACACAAACCCCAAAATGCAGAGGTGAGAACAGTAGGGAGGAGAAGAAGATGGAGGAGCAGGTACTCAGCAGAACCTGAGGACATTTCCAGCTTGGTGCCTCTTTTATCAGCACATGTTGGGCAGCTTTGCTGCCTGAGTGCCCCTGGAAGCAGAAAGAAATAATGCCACAACTTACCTGGTTCCATGAACCAAGGGCAGGTTTCAGGCAGGTCCTTGCCCCAGGCCAACCCCAACAACCATTAAATGGAGGAGAGCACCAAGGAGCCCCTCTCCCACAGCTAAATAACCTTATCCCCACCTTCCCCTCCAACTGCTCTGCCCTTTGCTGCCTGATTGCCCCCAGGAACCTCACACAGCACCGTGTGGGGAACTAATTACATCCTCCTAAAGACTGCTGATTAACATTTCCATCACATGCTAACGAGACACTTCCTGGCTTCAATCTGCTTTCCTTCATTATGGCTTTCTGGAGACAAACTTTATACGTTTATGAGAGCATTAAATGCACAATGGTCTGACTACAATTTATTGCTGTCCTGGCTCTGGGGTGTTTGTGTAAAGACTGAGTATATTACAGCATGAAACCTGCAATGGGATCCTTAGAGCACACAGCTGCTCCTTAGGTCACTTTGGAGGTTGCCATCACTGAAAAAACAAAAGCAAACAAACCCAGAGGTGTGGAATGATGCACCTGAGAAAATGGGAATGCCTACCTCAAAAACAGCAATGAAGAAAATTACCTTAGGTCACCCACCAAAATCACAGGGTGAGCCAAATACTAATTGTACCTCCAATAGAAAGAGATTATTGAGGCAAAAAAAATTAGAATTGTCATTTTGGGCAACAGTTTAAAATGAGACAAAAATAATAAGCAAAGATGACAGAGTAGAACTTCTAAAGATCAGAATGAAGATGGACTTCTGGAATATTTCTTGCAGTTAATGCCAGAGAAAGGTTCCAAAGTTTGAATAAAATTACTCACCCTGCATAAAGGGCTTTGCAATCACTGCAATGTTTAGAAACCCTTACATACATTCAGCAGCCCAAGCCTCACTCCAATACATAATACAATAAATACACAGGAAGCTTATTGTAATAAACACAACACCACCACAAATGAAATTGTAATTAGAAGCATAATTCAGGCAGATTTTAGTTAATACCTGTTTGCTAGGAGGTGCTAATCTCCCAGATAAATGTCCAAAGTGTACAAACGGTGCCTCTGTGCTCCCAGCTCCCCTCTGCCAGAACCTGCTCACCCCCTAATTGGAATTTTAAAAATTACCCCATATTTTGGAGTGTGTTGGCAGCTTTTGGAAATTAAATGTGGCCAAGTTGAACCATTCAGCACCTCACTTGTGAGAGCTGCTGTGAGCAAAGCAATCCATCCACCCTGCCCTGCTCCAGCCAGGCTGGGATCCCTCACACCACAACTCTGGGATAAAAGGTGCTGACAATCCTATATCACCTTTTCCTGCCTGTTTCCAGTGTGTGCCCTCTCCCATGCAGCATCCTGCAAGCCCATGGAGCTGAGGAAGGTGCAGGGTGACCTGCAGGGCTCAGGGCAGTGTGGCATTAACCTGGCACTGATACTCTGTGGGGTGGAACAGGGGCTCCTCTGCCTGTTCCTGTGCCAGAGCTGCACCTCTGCTGGTGCTCTGGGGGGCTCAGCTTCCTGGCTGAGCTCTGCAGTGAGCCTGGGAACTCATTACAGATCTGGAGCAAGAGGCACTAGAGGGGAAAATTGTTTATTCAGAGCAGAGGGGAGCCCAGAGGTCCCAGTGTGTCACAGACATTCTTTATGAAAAGTCCTTTCCTTAGGACTTTTTGTCCTGAGAAGCTGGAGGCCTCAGGAACAAAACGTAAACAATGATTATCTGCTGCTGTGGAATGCAACAGGTGCATCTTTGATTGGTGTCATAGAGATGTTTCTAATTAATGGCCAATCACAATCAGCTGTCTTGGACTCTGTCCGAGCCAGAAGCCTTTGTTATTCATTCTTTCTTTTGCTATTCTTAGCCAGCCTTCTGGTGAAATCCTTTTTTCTCGTCTTTTAGTATAGTTTTAATATAATATAATATATATAATAAAATAATAAATCAAGCCTTCTGAAACATGGAGTCAGATCCTCATCTCTTCCCTCACCCTCGGACCCCTGTGAACACGGTCACACAGGGGAGGGAGATGTGTCTGCTCTGCCAACACCTGCAGGCCAGGCAAGGCCAGGGGACAAGGACAAGGACAAGGACATCCCTCTGCCTCCACTTGCAGAAAGGGAAGGGAATCAAGCCTCCAAGTCTCACTCAGAGGCACAGATAGCCAGCCCAGGGCAGGCAGGGGTGCAGCTCTTCCAAGCTCCACAACAGGATTCACACCTACAAATTATTGAAGTTCTCAGTGAGGCAGTGCTGAGCCAGCAAAACTGAGCTGCAGCCCTTGCCCAGGACTTGACCCTTGCTCTCCAGAGGAAAGAATTAAATGAGTAACTAAAAATCACTTTTCTGTCTCCTTTGCATGTGGCTGTGATGGCTCTGGAGTCTTGCCCTGGCTGGGAAGGAGCACCCAGGGGTGCTGTGGGGGCCAGAGGAAGGCTGTGCTGGCAGAGGTGGGAAGAGAAAAGGAGACCCCAGGGGAGCTTACCAAAGCTCCTGGACAATGCAGATCCCATGAAAAAGTCCATCAGCCCTATCTTGCACTCTCAAGACCTGAAAATCCCCAAATCCCTCAGGTTGGAGGTGGAGCAGGCTGGGCTGCAGGCAAGGCTCCAGATCCATGGGCAGGTGAGCAGCAGCAGTTCCCAGCAGCCCTGGAGCTGCACCCAGGAGCACCTGCCAGCCCTTGATGAAGCTGAAGCACAAAGCACCATAAGCTGTGACAGCCCAGGATTGATCTGGCCCTGAGGAGACTCATGGGGGGAAAAGTAGAGAGGGTTTGTCTACAGAGACCATAATTCTGCAGCCCCAGGCTGTGCATTTGCTCGGCATTCATTTCTCCCTCCATCACTGGGGTCATGTGCAACAAGGAATTTTATCCTGCCAGCCTTTTATTCCAAGCTGTTCATTTTCTCCTCAGAATCCATCTCCTGGCCCAGGACACACTAACTGTGAGCCTGCATTTCTGATAAAGACCATGAGACATAAATATTTTACACTGGTAATGAGATATTTAGCATTGATATAGAGCTCAAAGCCCAGTGCAATTCCAGCTTTGTTAATTATAATGAACTATTGTGGGGCTCGATTTCATCTGCTCCTTGTAAATCTTGCAATGTGCTGGTGGCTCCTTTCCAGGGGAGGCTGGAGCTCAGCATGGACAGAGTTTAATCAGAAGTTGGTGCCCACCAGAGGAGCAGTTTGTGAATGGTGTGCTGGTTGTGAGGTGCTGCTGCCTGCTCCTTCCTGGAGATGCAGAGCTGCTCCTGTGCATGGAGCCCATGGAAATCCTCTGTTCTGCTCCCAAGCAGGGATGGAAGCTGCCAGCTTTGGGGTTGTCTTCTACCCACTAAATTACCATGATTAGCAGGACAGCAAACCAAATTTTCTACCATTTCACCTCTGGGAGGGGAGATGGACCTCACCATCACTGTTTTAAGTACTTGAACACCCTTCTCAGCTGCCTGCTCTTCAGGTGGTGCTGAAATGTGAGAGCCTTGTGTCTCCTCCCAGAGCTCTGTCCCCACCTCGGGCCCCTGCTGGAGTTGGGATATATCAGTGTCAGGAACTGCACTAGGTTAAAAATGATGCAGTGGGAACTGCTCTGTGCAAATGGCACAGTTCTGCCTTTATTTAAAATTAGTGGATACTTCAAAAAGTAGCTTAATGTTTTGTCAGATGCTGAGCATAAATCTGGATAATAATTCACGCTACACTAGGCTCTTTATAACAGTAGTTTGCTAAAACAAATTGAATTCAAACCTATATTAATTTACTAACTTAATGCTTGACATATCTGTGAATAATTTTTCATAGCCTAAAAAAATTCTAGGCACAGGCTTAGTTGGAAAAGGGCAATGAGATCTAAAACTAATGTACATTAAAGCATAGCTGGTACTGTAAGAGCATTTGTTATATGCAGCAAAAACTGCTTTAAGCTTTTTTTTTTGTTTTATTTTTGTTGGTTTTTCTTTTTGAGGGAGATGATTGTGTAAGGGCTGAAGGAAGTTTAGATCTGAAAATCCTGGGGTAGAATGAAAAATGAGAGCTTCTTATATTTCAAACTGAAGTTGTGTGAATTTGGGAGGAGGGAAAGACCCAACCAATTTGGCACTTGGGAGATGCAGTGTTATTAATGGAACAACTTAAAGAGAAATTTTGCCTTTTTCTTCTCAAATTGTTGCTGGGAGTGGAGGAAATGAAACTTCTTTGCTTTTGAAGATGTGTTGAAACATCTCCACTGTCTTCCCACCTCTGCCTCAGTTGAAAACATGACTTAAAATAAAAATTTTCACTTTTATGCATTACATCCCAAAAAGAAACTATTCCAATTTCATTTTATTTTGAATGTAATGGGGAAAAACTGCCAAGTTTTGTTAAAGTGGGGGCTCATTCCTGCACTGCTTGCCCACAAAGCCCATGGATTTGTATTTCAGGGAGCAAAAGCCCTCCTGGCACACCCATCCCAAGGCTGCCTTACATTTCACCTCTGTGTCATCCCCTCCAATGCACATTAATATTAATTCCTTCTCCTCCCTGTGAAAAGTGCATATTATATGGCTCTATGCAGATATTTACCATATGTAAATATAGTAAATTATAGTACTATTAACATTTTAATAGTATGGTAAATGTAGTTTTTTTAATTAAAAGGTAACTTTTGTAGTTAAAATAGGAACTGGGATTTTTAAAATTGGGATTTTTTTTAGGAAATGTAGATGGGATATTTTTTTAAGAAAAGAATGAGGTACTTGCACCAGATAGCAGCCACAGGACACCCAAATCTTTCAGAGAAAGAGAATTTATTGCTTCATTATCAGAAGAAATTAACTTCTTCCTGCCTCACTCTGCCCTGAAGAGCAGTCAGGATTCAGAGGAAGAAGCTGACACTGCCCAGACAGAATCCTGTGTTTGAATGGAATTTATGCATAATGTATGACATGTATGAATATTCAACAGGTTATTGTTTTTAAGGGTTAATCCTCTGTTAACGTGGGTCCTTTTTTGGGCTTATTTTGCCCAGAAAAAGGTACCCAGACTGTCCGTAACTCTTTGTTTTCATTGCCTCATTTTGTCCTAATTCAAATTGCCCAAAATTTTTATTACTCTAATTACATTGCTATTTTTATAACCATTTTATTACTGTTAAACTTTTAAAATTTTAAAAATAAGTGATTGGCATTTTTCACATCCCCCATCCCAAGGATGATTTACTTACAGAGGATTTACTGTGACACTTCAGCTGAAGGCAATGCTTATAAGCCCCACTCCTGCTGTACGAGAATTAATTTTTAGCATTCTTAATTTATTACCAATTAATTTATTCTAAATTATAGGAGAGACAACCCGCTGTAGATAACTGTTTCTTTCTAATGCCTTCCTAGAAAATCTTTCAATAATGAGCCCATTAATTTGATGGTGGCAGGGGCAAATCATGCAGAGAGGACCCTTCAGTTGCAATCTGTGTGTCCCACCCTGTATTCTTGAGAACATGGCAAGAAGAAAGCTGGGTTTGTTTGCAATAAATGCTGGTGTAAAATATGCCTGGATATGTATGTATGCAAATAGCCTGATCTAGCATCATTAAACCTCTTAAGGAAATATGAAGTTTTGAAGACATTTCCCACTTTAGAGCTCAGGCAGTGACTGGAGCATCTGCATTAAATGTTTAATGTTCAGCGGAAGTGCAAATCACTATTTAATTAACTCCTTCCATAAAATATGATAGTTTAGTGAAGTGAACACAGATGAATTATCATTATTCAGGAGGATGCTGAATGTGTTGGTGAATACCAGACTTTGCAGAGCTGACAACAGTGGATCAGGAGGTTTCTGGTATCTAAAACAGAGTGGAGGTTTTTTTTTTCCAAGGGAGCATTTATTATTCATGAAACTGCATTTTTCCACAGCAGCCACTGTTATCAGACTCAGGCATGTGAATGCACAATTAAAAGCAAAATAACTACTGCCAACAGCTGGCAAAAATAGCTTCCTTGAGCAACCATTCATTAGCTGGAGCCTCTGCACAGGCACTGCTTGATGCTAAAAATGCTGTCTTGAGAGGGAGATCATTTGGGACCTGTGATGAGGGACCAGATGTCCTCCACTTCCCTCCAAAGGCCACTGTCCCTGCAGGAGGGATCCCATGGAAAGGCCACCACACAGAAAGCAGAGCAGGATTTCTCCTTGGTGCCTGGAAAGCGTTGGGTTCCTGCTCCAGGCAGAGCTGCAGCTGCAGCTCCTCTGTGCAGAATCCATCAGATGAGCCCAGGGTGTACAAATGGCACCAGGACTGGATGTCCTGGCCCTGCCTGCGTCCCCTGAGAGCTGAGCTGTGCCAGCCTGTGCAGAGATGTGTCCTGTCCCCTGAGCTCTGCAAAGCCCACCTTCCTCTGCTCCAAGAGCCCCTGTGCCTCCATGAGCTCTAAAGCCAAAGGGTGCTCACTGATCCCTCGCTCAGGCTCCAATGTTGTGGAATTCATCCCCCAAGCCATCTGGAAGGGATTAGCCACTTTGAATGGATTAATTTTATCTGACTACTGCCATCCACCACTATGCTACTCATCCATTCCCCTCTACAGCCCGTGAGATGAGGAGAAGTCCATTGAGCAGCCTTATCTCAGACACATCTCCTGGTGAGTCACTCCCTTGGAATACCTCTCCTTCTCTCTGTTGATTACAGATGAACACCAGCTGCTCATTTTATTTGGAACAGTTATTTATTTGTTTTTAAATGCTACTGCTGTACTACACACTGACAAACATCCAGACAGGGCTGTGTCTGGTTTCTGGGGACTGCAGAAGCTTCCCTACAATATGTCAGCTTAAAAGGCAGCACGAACGTGAGCTAGTTCAGAGAGTGTCCCTGTGGAATAATGTTCAAAATAGGAGGAAAAAAAGCCCTGTGTGAAGATGACTTGAGGCAGCTCTGATTGTTTGAGGAGTAATGAAGAGTAATGAAGCCAAATGTTTCAAAGTTGGAGTTCTCCTATTTTATTTCCAGTCTTCCACTTACAGCGATCCTGCACTTCATCTCTCGGGTTCTGCTCTAACAGTGCCTCTGCTTGCTGAAATTTTGTTTTCCCTTTTGATAGATGATTCCTTGAAACAACCCTTCTCAATATAAAAACACATTCCATTTGAGCAGTCACTAAAACTGTCTCCACTCCTGGCTTGAAGACAAACCCCAGCCCCAGCGAGGTGATCCTCTGCTCACAGAGGGGTAAATACATCTGTGTCAAAAGCAAATTAATTTAACGTCACTTCAGCAATCATTTAGCTCTGGGTGGCTGTCAGAAAGCATCTCCTGTGCCTTGAATACTCGTGATTAGCTTCTCATTGGTGATCCCCTGACCTGTAACAGCCCTGTGCTTTCCCCCTGTGCTTTGCACCAGCCCTCCCCTCCTCAGGCTCTCAGTGATGCCCTGCAAGGAGGGCTCACACACAGCTGACAGGGGCGACAGGCTGAGAGCTGGCACTCAGCTTTTGGACCATTTTTTGATGATTATTTTGATCCTGTGTGCTGCTGACACACTCACATGTACGCACATATTTATACCCTGCTTCTGGCTGGAGGAGGTGTCACCCAGATGCCCTTTGCCATCTTGAGCTGAGGTGTCTAATCTGAAATTAAAAATGGTTTCTACTGAGAAAAGACAATCAGTTGGCACACATGGGGGCACAAAATTGTTGGGTTTTTTTTTCAGTTTGTGAACAGGAACAGATGGAAAGAGGGTTCTGTGCCCAGAAAACAAAGTGTAACAACAAATGTGTGTTTCAGCTCTTAGACAGGAGCATCCAAGAGAACCCTGGCTGGAGTTTCCACAGGCACACTGGGTACAGGGACACTCAGCTGCTCTCAGAGGGGATTTACAAGCCCCAGCACACTAAACCTGCTTCCTGCTGCCAGATGAAAACACCAAAATCCAACTAAGTGCAAGTCAGGGATACCCTGTTGTTGCAGTGTTGTTGTGAGGGTCCCCAGGACAAGGTGAGAGATGAGAATCGACTTCAAGTTCTCAGAAGGCTGATTTATTATATTATGATATTATATTATAGTAAAAGAAAATTATATACTAAAACTGTACTAAAGAAAGAGAAAGGAGACATCAGAAGGTTAGACAGGAATGATAATAAAAACCCGTGACTGACCAGAGTCTGACGCAGCCGGACTGGGATTGGTCATTAATTAAAAACAATTCACATGGAACCAATCAAAGATGCACCTGTTGGTAAGCAATCTCCAGACCACAATCCAAGCAATCAGATAATTATTATTTACATTTATTTTCTGAGGCTTCTCATCTTGCCAGGAGAAGAATCCTGGTAAAGGGATTTTTCATAAAATATCACAGTGTCACAGCAATTCCACAACTGACCACGACAACAAAGGGTGTGAATTTTCCACAAACACAGAACAGAGCAGTTTTTTCAGCTCTGAAGATGCCAGAAATGCAATCACCTGAGAGGAGCATGAGAGGGTTTATGCAGGTGGTGGTTTATCAATAAATCATCACTTTCATCAACAGCTTTTCATCCCTTGTTCCCATCAGTTCCCGTCTCAGAAGGTTCGTTCCGATCAGGGCACACTAATTGCTACCAGAAAGTTCAGTGTTTGAAGATCGTATGATTAGGGAAATGTACAAATTCAATTTCTTTCAACCAGATTCAATTCTAATCTAATCAGAAAGATAGAAAACTCCAGTGTAATAATGACAAAGAAAATGACTTTGTTTCAGGCCATTTAAATGTCCCTTACTGCAAACATTCCAACAGAAGAGCCTGAGTTTAGAGTCAGAGATGGGGTATTTGCTTTGAATTCAACAGCAAATGGGCCATTTTCTGTCTAAATTAAGATTCTCCCTTTTTGAGAGAGAGAGAGGCAGACACCATCTAAGTCAAATGAACATTTGTGACATTTAATAAAGCAATTATATCTAAAGACCAGGGGCTTGAGATAGAATAGACTGGTTAATGCTGTCTGGGAGAAGTCTCTCAATATAGCAGTGATCCTTCTCTGCAGTATCCTGCTGACCTTGAGCAGACTCAAATTGCTGCTGGGGACCATCTTCTGCCAGTGCTACTGAGGTCAAAGCCAGACCTGGACTAAATCAGGTTATTATGTATTTCTGGGTAGATATTTCCAGACTCTAAAGAACTGAGGAGCCTTGTTGGCTCCCAGGCTCTGAAATTCTTCCCAGCATGGCCAGAGAGCCAAGGCAAGGACTGCACCTGCTCTGGTTGTCCTGCTTTATGCTGACTGGGCCAGAAGGAGTTCTACACCTTGTAGTGAGACTGGATAACTCAGTTCTGGCTGTGAGCAGCTCCAGAAGTCTGGAGATGGACGTTCAAACCTCACTGAGGTTCTTGGTTGACCATTCTAGAGATCAAAATGGGAGTAGAATGGTTACAAAATGTGCTTTAATTCAGTTCTAGTGCTTTGTTGGGCCTCAAATTTGGGCTGGATGGAGCAGCTCAAAGCATGAGAAAGATTTTCCTTCACTTCCTGGCTAATAGGAAGCTTGCTGGTTTTATGGGTGACCCTGGGGCTTAATTTCACATTTATCCTGTTGATTCCATGCAGGGATGTGTGACCACGAGCACAGGCCAGCTCCTGGCTGGTGTTGTGCAAACACAAGGAAATGATGTCCTGGTCATTTAAATTCAAAACCTTGGCAAAAAAAGGCTTTTCCTGGGTGTCCTTGTGACTTGTTTGATGAGCTGGGGTTCAGTCAGTCCCAGCAGCCAGAGGGGTCCATGCTTACCATGAGAGACTGAGGCACCTTCCTAATCCTAAACTCACCCAGTGAGTCTCCAGCTCTGGGAGATTTCTGCAGTTTGTGGTGGAGGAGTGAATGCTGTTTCCACACTGAAATTTTCTTCAAAGATAACCTGATTCACTGCCATGAGAAAGCCCCTTCCAGTCAGAGGGCAATTTAAATCAATAAATATCACCATCATTTAATGACACTAAAAATCATTTCAGAAGAGAAGGTGAGCCAGCACCAGCAGTCTTTTAAAATTAATGACCTATGAATAAAACCAGATAATCCCTGCATTTGACATAATCATTTCTGTTTAATTCCATTTAATTATTTGTTAATAAACACAGACCTCAGTATTGTAATTTAATCCTCTCAAATGATAGGTTAAGGTAGGGGTTACCTCTCTTTTAAGGCATTAATGATTGGCATTTTGCTTATAGAGGATTTTATTACCCCAATAATACCATTTTCAGGAGAGGTTTTCATAAGCTTCATTTGCATGTTGATTTTTTATAGCAATTATCAGTAAAAGGTCAAATATTTGCTTTATCTATATAATTCAATTTTAGAAATGCCTTTGGGATTCAAATTAACTCCCTTGTAATATCTTCATTGAAAAAGAAGATTAATTATGCTTACAAGAAACCTAATTTGGCTTATCAGACCTTTAATGTTACAGAGATCGTTAATGCATTTAAATTTAGGATTAGTAGAGTGATCTGGTTCCATTATTTTGGTGACTTTAATATTTGTCTTTATTTTTATGCATACAGTTGCTTTTCCCTAAAGTGAAATTATAATGTCTATTATAAAGGAAATAAACATTATATATTGACCTTGGTAATTATGCTTCTGGTTTTTAAGAGTGCATAAAAAGATGTATTTGTGACTCACATATAAATTCAGCGTTCCTGTGTTAAGTGGAGTCAGGGTGGTAGCCAGCTCCATCTCTGGGGGAGGATTTGGCAGGAGGATTCATGGCCAGAGGGACCTTCAGGAGGAATTCCTGAGCTCCAGCCCCTTCCCCTGCACCCCTGCTGCCCACCAGCAGCCTCTGGGTGGTTTGGGTTGGAAGGGACCCTAAAGATCATCCTCATCCCACCCCTGCCATGGCAGGGACGCCTTCCCCCATCCCAGAGTGCTCCAAAACCAGCCTGGCCTTGGGCACTTCCAAGGATCGAAGTGCCATTGTGATATTTTATGAAAAATCCCTTTGCCAGGATTTCTTCTCCTGGCAAGATGAGAAGCCTCAACTTCTCCATGTTTTGCTCCTCTGGAGTGTGATTTGGAGAATTGTTTACCCAGCATGTGAGTTGTTTTAAGTCAATGACCAATCCCAGTCCAGCTGTGTCAAGACTCTGGTCAGTCACAGGTTTTTATTATCATTCTTTGCCAGCCTTCTGATGTCTTTTTCTCTTTCTTTAGTATAGTTTTAGTGTATAATTTTCTTTTAATATAATATCATAAAGTAATAAATCAGCCTTCTGAGAACTTGGAGTCAATTCTCATCTCTCACCTAGTTCTGGGACCCTCACAACACCACAACATCCAGGGGCAGCCACAGCTTCTCTGGGCACCCTGTGCCAGGGCCTTGCCACAGGGAAAAATTATTCCCAAATCTCTAATCTAGAGCTTCTCTCAGTTTGAAACCATTCCCATTGTCCTGTCCCTGCACTGACTTTGTTGGGAACAGAATCAGAACAGCAGTGAGTGTTCTGGAGTATACTGCAGGCCTGGGTTCATCCAATGCTTAAAAATACCCCAAAGCCACCTCATTTCCTCATTTCCTCCTGGGATTGAGCCTTTTTTTCTCCCTTCAGAGCCCTGTGCCCAGCCCACCCCCCTGATTTTGGGGGGTCTGCAGGTGTCCCCTCTGCTGCCTGCACAGGGACAACCTGGGAGTGCTCCAGAGCAGGTGCTGCTGTATAAACCATGCAGGAATAAACTCATATCAGTGCTCTTCCACTTGTCTTCCTTCTGCCTTTGCTATGCCCTGGCTGCTGGTACAGGATGCAATTTTTCATGCCATGCTGATTGCCAGGATTTGGGGTTATTTACGCCGGGCTAATTGCTGTGGTATCACAGTGTTCATGCTAAGATAATCACCATGGTATTGGATTATTCATACTGAGCTCTGTGCTGTGCTGTTGGGTTGTTGCTGTTGAGCTCATTGCTGGGGTATTGTGTTATTCAAGCTGTGGTGTGGGGCTGTTTATCTCATGCTTATCCCTGTGATAGCTGATTAAACTGATTAAACCTTTGCTCCTTTAGTGGGTGATTCTGCTGTCTGATCTGGTACCAGAGAGGAAAATCAGCCCCTTCTCTGCTCTCCACACCAGGCTCACATTGAGGCTTTCTTTTGGTTGACCTTCCACAAAGCCTCCTGGCTGCTTAATCCAGAGGAGAACTTGGATCTGGGGTTTGCAGAGGCAGTGAAGTCGTGTCAGAGCTGTCAGGGCTCTTCTGAACCATCACTGTCTCTCTTCAGACACTCCTTGAGTAACCACTGTGTTGCAAGCACATTTTGTAAGGGATGACCCTTTGGAGACCTCTCTGAGTGACCAGATTGTTACACCCTGGAGTAAATAAAGACATTTGACCTGGCCATTTTTCTCCTGCAGCTCTGGAAATGCAGCAGTTGGAGGGAACATGGATTTGCACTTTTTCAAATGGGGGATGCTGTCTTGGAAAATGATTCTGACTTGTAGGACTGGGACTGGGACCTGCCTGAAACCTGCACAGGTGACACCAGCCCAAATCACTGGCCACCAAAAGCCCAAATCAGTGGCCACCAAAAGCCACTGAAGCCCTCCTGGAAGGCACAGATCTCTCCAGTCCTGCCCTCTCCTTGGCTTGGAAAGCCTCACAGCCCCAGCTCAATGCCTGACTTTGGGAAGAGATGGATTTCTTCCCTAATTGATGTGCCCAAGGTCACACAGCAGGATTTAACCCCTCAGTGTCCCCTCAGCCCCTCACACTCGTGTCCTTTTCTCCAGCATCCCCTGTGATTGCTCATCTTTGCCAGTTACACACAAATAAAAATGCTCAGCTTAGTGGCACCTGCCTTTCTTTGTTTCTAGGGTTTATTTTGTGCCTCAGTGCTATCTGTGTTTCAATACTGCAGACTTTAAAGGTGCTTAATACATCACAAAAAAATAAATCACTGCAAGAAACAAGCACTGATGTTAGCTTAGGAGAAAATCTTTAAAGGTGTTTTTTGTTTTGCTACCAGAATGCTGCTATGTATTATTCATTACAGCCTCTGAGATTTAATTATTATTAGTGCTACTGATGATTGCTGGAAAAATAAACGGTAGCAGAAGGTGTCCGTCATTGTGTGAAGGGCATCTATATGTTGTAGAACTCACTGTACCCATTTGCATTAATCTCATTAGCTGCTCACAAGGCAGCGCCTGAGCTGGGGAATTGAAGGCAGGGGACACACATGCCCTGCCTGTTCTGCCCTCTGTGCCCAGCTGGGCTCTGGAGCACAGAACTGAGTTTATCAGCTCCATCTCTGGCTTTGTGCCCACGGTCTCTGTACCCGGGGTTCCCTCTGTGGGGCTGCTGGATCATTTTCTGGCCACCCCTCCCAGTGTCACCTGCAGCCCTCCTGACAGGGGGGATGAAGATGTTGTGTAAGGAACAACCCTGAGATCTGCCTGGTGCCTGGAGGCAAATGCAGGAGATATACTGGAGTGAGTTTGGGAGGAAATCTTGATTTAGCAGGAAGCAATGCCTTTTAGCCTGCCCTGAACAAGGCAAATGCCTGGCAGGTGAAGCACTCAAAGCCTCTGCCATTCCCTGCTCCCCCTCAGTCCCTGAGATTCAGAATGACCCATGTTTTCTTCTCTTTATCCACTGTAGCTCAGCCCACCCTGCACAGTGCCACTCCTTATCACACCAGCCACACCAACAGCACCCTGCAGCCTCTCCTGGGACTACACAGAACACTGGAGATGCTCCTGCCAGGAGCTCTGGGGTGAGGGAGGCAGTGGCACACCTTTGTCCCTCCCTGCTGTGTCACAGTTCTGCACCCACCCCTCTCACTCACCCCAAGCCCTGTAGGAAGCTGGAAGTCTCTCTGCTGGCACCTAATTTACCCATTGCCTTGGAAATCTCATTAATTGCCTGCTAGATCTTGCATGGCCTCTCTCAGAGGTGCCTGAACTGGGAGTGATCTCTGTGAGGGGTTTTGACAGAGCCCTGCAGATGTTGCCTTTCCATTTTGGACCTCTGACATCACTGGCTCCACACTTGGGGCTCTCATTAGAGACCAGAGGGAGAGCAAAAGAACCTGAGTGCTTTAGGCTTAAATTCAATCTCTGTCCCTTTGCTCTTGAGTGACCTTGCCAAATCACTGGATCTTTGAAGATTCAGTGTCTCCATCTGCTCTGTTAGGACAGAGGGAGCCAGTTATGTCAGGCTGAGCATAGCAGAGATGTGAGATCTGTTCTCTCCTCTTTAATCCCCATTTCTTCTCCCTTTTTAAAAGCATGCCCACGAAGGGAACAAAGTGAAGGCTGGGAGAAGAGCCAGGAGGCTCCCATGGATCAGGAAACATGTTCCCCAAGATGGACAAATAGATGGTGATGGGTCCAGGAATGTGCAGTGTCTGATCACAGAGGCTGGACAATGTCCAGGACAATCCAGAAACCTACAAGGCTCCAAAGAAGGGAAGTGTGTCCAAATAACTTGCTTTTCCACTCCTGCTGTCAGATGAATGCTTTAGCTGCAGAGGAGCACAGCAAAAGAGAAGAAGCAGGAGCTGAATGTTTCAGGAGAAAACAACACCACAGATCAGAGGAGAGCAGGGCAGCAGGTATCAGCCAGGGAGGTGAGTACAGGAGAGGTTTGATATCCTTCATTTGCAAGAGATAACTTGGAGGCAAAGACAAAGATTGAAATCTCAGCCAGGCCAGTGTCTCTCATGCAAAGCAGGCACAAAGTTTGGTGCTATTTATTTTGGGTGATTATAGACACAAACTCTCCACATATCCTGTGTGCAGATGTGGAGGACACATTGTCCATCTCCTGCATTGGCCCAAATATTTGGATTCAGCTTTCCCCTCTCTGTTCTTTATGTAGGTTGCTGTCTTGCCTGCTCTTTTTAGCCACTCCAGTGGCAATTTAAAAATCTTTGCTGGGTTTTATATCACCCTTTGCTGTCTTCAGCAAAGACTGAATGAAGACCTCAGGATTTAACCCAGCAGTTCCCTACCCTGGCTTTGGGGCCCTGCAGAGAGAGGCAGCACGAGGGAAAACGTACAGTTTTTGCCACTGTTATAATTTTAAATTTATTAAGATCTAACCATTTTTGTAATATGGTGTGGTTTGGTTGGTGGTTTTCCAAGGAAATTCCAAACAAATTGGGGTGGTTTTCCAAGGGGAGCACAGGAGGATGGCTCTCAGTACTTCCTGATGGCAGCCACTCTGTCCTCAGAGCCACATTGCCCAAGATCCTGTCTGGGATTTGTGTGTTTAAAGGCTGGAGCTAATCTCATAAATGAATGTGTAAAGTGCTGGACATTTCCTCTTGGATTGTTGAAAGCATATGGTCATGGGGCCACGGAGGGGGTTTCTCTGATTGCAATGCAGAAATATGCATTACATCTAAATTGACACTGGAAACTGACTGGAGCCTGGTATTAGAGAAGATTAAATTAACCCCCAGCAATAGCAGCATATTACAAAAATGGTTAGATCTTAATAAATTGAAAATGATAACAGTGGCAAAAGCTGTACATTTTCCCTCGTGTTCCTTTATTGCTGTAACACTTCTTTCCAGTTTGTTGCTTCCGTGGGTTTTATTAGCACATTTCAGTGGAGTAGATTTGCTCTGAAGTGATAAAAGCCGACTGTAATCAGAAAGCTTTATGTTATCTGCAGCAAACAATGGTAAATGCCACCTGAGAAGGGCTCTGCTCAATGCCTTCATTACTGTGATTAGTCTAAGATAGCAACAAACTCCAAAGCTGCTGATAACAGACTTGGTTAGGAACACAATAAACACTGAACTCGGGAAGGAGACAGCTCCCAGTGCCCTGGAGATGTGGGATGGGCTCACCTGGCCGTGCTAACCAGGTGTCCTCACCTGCAGGGGTTGATCCATCCAGAGCAGGGACCCATGGTCCACCCAGTCCCTTCCAGCTGGAGACAATCTGTGACCCTGCCGCTGGGTGGGAATCAAACTGACTCAGCAAAGCAATCCCTTCAGCACAGCTCTGACACCCCCCTGAAATACACTCATTTTCTCATTTTTTCTAAGAAAAAATCCAGGCTGTTTTGGGGCCTCACAGTGCCCAGTTTGCTGAAGTAAGAGACAGTGGACAGGTGTTTCCTCACTCACCTACTCAGCTGCTGGCTTGGGAGAAATTACCTGCAAATACTGGTTTTACTTTGTGGATAAAAGCCGTATAGGTTCATACATCTCCTTCAAACTGTTGCTCTAAACTAAAGACCACCTTGATGTAACTTGATGTAACCAAATATCAGTTGAAAGCTGAAATTTCCAGTGACACAAGCTGGCGAAACACAACAGGGTCCTCCCATACTTGCAATTTTTTTGCATATATCTTTGACATTTTTGATTGCAAGCCCCTGGATAAAGAGCCCTGTTCTTTGCTTACCCTGGACACAAAGAAGGACGGGATCTGACTGCTGCAGGAATGTTCCCTCTGCAAGAGAGAAAATTTTACACCTGGAGATTAGCTTTGAAATGAAACAAGGTGTGCAACTATATAACTCTAATAAATGTTGTTTCTCCTTTTGTAAATTTTTTTTTTTTTTAATGGCATCCATGCCAATACAGTAAGGTTTTCTGGAGAGGTTTTTCTTGGTGTGAATTTTTGTGGTTGTTTGGTTTGGTGTTTTTTTTTTTTGGCTGAAAGCCACAATCATTCCAGGTGAAAGCATTGCTGTCGGTTTATAGCAAGTGTGGTTTGGCTCTGGAGGAAAATAGAAATCACCAACAGAAAAACTTGCTGAATGGACACTGGGTGCTACAGAACCCCTGGGGCTGTGGCAGGGATGGGATGGGATGGGATGGGATGGGATGGGATGGGATGGGATGGGATGGGGTGGGATGGGATGGGATGGGATGGGATGGGATGGATGGGATGGGGTGGGATGGGATGGGAGAACACTCAGGGTCTGGCACATGCCAAGGCTTGGCTGGGCAGCCCTGTGATCACAGGCAGAGGGAACAGCAGCCAGCTGGGCTATCCCTCCCCTCAGCACTGCAGCAATCTTCCAGAATAAAAATACTCCAACTTCCAGCGAGAAAAATTAATTTTTGTGCAGAATTTCTAAAAACAGAGTTAATATTTCCATAGAGCAGATAAATCTAATTGAAACACCCCTTAGAAAATCAGCAGTTAAATCCTTTTGGAGAAAAATCAGTTCAGACAGAAATATTGTGCTCAGGCTTAGCTCTGAGCTGCTGGGAAGTGTTTTCCCTCAGCCCAGGGAGCAGCGTTTTGCTTTCCAGGGCTTGGCACCCTCCCTGCAGGTAGCCAGGGGCTGTGCCTACGTGCCCAGCATGGCACATCACCCCCCCTGAAATACACTCTCTTCCAGCCCTGGTGACAAATGCAAAAGGCAGAAATCTTAAATAGATCCGGGAACAGCAATCCTGCTGCCAAAAGCTCAGTTTTGAAGTGTTTGACATTTCCTACCCGAGCTGAGCAAATAATTTATCTGATTAATTTAGTTTCCTCCCCGTCCACGAGTTGTCCAGGAGCTGTTGCTGAGATTTGCTCCAATTCATTTGTTATCTCAAGTCCCTGCCTGGGTCTGCAGCTTGTTTATGGGCAGTTTGTTATAAACAGCCACAAAATCCAGAGCTGTGCTGATTGCTCTTGATGGGGAATGCGTGGCAGGATATTGTTCTAGCTCTCTGACGGGGTGATTTAACCCTTACAATTCGACTTCTGATGTGACTGCAAGTGAAATTTGTTGCCTACAAATAGTCTTTGCTGTTTGCCTAAAGGTCATTGCAGCTGAGGATGCTTTGCCTGCTCCCAGAACTGCTCCATAGGGTGGCAAAGGACTGTCCTGGTAGTGCAGCCTAATTGTAGGAACAGCATCCCCCCAGCTCCACATTGACACAGAAACATCCACAACAGACTCCTTTAAAATATCCCACCCTTGGACTTGAGGACCATGAACTGCTGGAGAACATTTCCTCATATGGCATTGATAAGTAGGGTCTTGGAAATAAACAACTGGGGTTTAAAGTAGTGAATCAGATAAAGAAATATTTAAATAAAAAAACCCTGACTTTTTCAAGAGAGAAAATATTTTTCTAATTTACTCTTCTCCCATATTTTCACAACTACTGATTGATGGGCCAAATTTCTGCCCCAAAAGTAGTTTTCCATAATAAACTAAGGAGTAAGGAGGTAGGAGGAATCACAGCATCAAAGTGGGAATAATGAATCTGGGGTTTGTATAATTGAGATGTTTTATACTTGGGCTGGAAGGTTCACCTCATTCAGCACTCAGCAAACAATTTTACAACATTACATCCATATTTTTCTGCTTTCTAAGGATAATTTCCATGACACTGTTTGTGCTCTCAGTAGCAGCTGACATGTCTTGCTGATCTGTGCATTCCTGCAAGGCTCAGTGCAGGGGGGTCTCAGCTGAGGGACTTTGCAATAGAGACAGAAAGGAAAGGGAACTTCTGATCTGTGGAAAATTCTGACATTTTGAAACAAATAACTATTGCAGGGCATGATGAATGGACACACTTGTGAAGCTCTCTGCCAACTGATTTGTCAGGAGTCTTGGTTCAGTGCCATCAAGACATGTTTTTTCAATAATGTCCAATTGCTTTAGTTTGGTGCCACTAAACCAAAATGAACAAAGTCCAAGGGAAAGCTGCCGACCTTTTAATTAAGATATGATAGATTATATCAAGCCACTGCACTAGCTGCATTGCAATAACAGTGTAAGGAGAAGCTACAAAAGCAAGAAATGTTTTTCCCTTCTGAGAAGTGAGTGGAATTTGGGTGATGACTTTAATTGAGGTTCCACCTGATAGCAGCATCCCTGGTATGTCCACGTGCCCCAGGTGGGAGAGGCAGCACCTGGATCCCCAGAGTTTCACAGAGAACCATCATCAGAAGGTAAATTATTTAAATTATTTTTCTTCACCTTTAAAAATTTTTTTTTGTCATTAGTTTTTCAAGCTCCTATTTCTTTGCTTCACTAACTGATATTTTTCGTGCATTCCCAAGGAAGTGACACACCACAGGTATTAAAACTTGAAATCTTCCAAGGACACTGAGGAGCATCTCCCTCTTGCAGGATTCCATGGGACTTCCCAGAGCCATGGAAGTGCAGCTGGGTTCACACCCAGGAGGAGAGAAGGTGTTTCAGGCTGCTCTGGTCATGTGGGGAGCATTTCTGTGAAAAGTCACAGCTGGACTCATTCTGTAGGAACAGCAAATCCTGCTTGCTGAAGGAAAAATCCCAGTGAGCACACAGGGTGTTACATGCACAGTGTCCCTCCACCTGCTGTGTGTTACTCTCTTGCTCTGCGATAGCACTAATATCAAGAAATCTCATCTGAAATTTTTTTTATTGGTTGTGAGTGGGATAAAAAAAATCCTTGAAGATCCTGCTAGAGGTGGATCAGGGTATTTCATAAAAGCAAAGTCACTAGGCATTTAAATAGTTTGACATATATCTTAATTCATATTCACAGTCAATTATACAGAGGATTGGCATTTATACTTATTGAAATCACCTGATACCTCTAATTAGAAAAACACTGCTAGCAGTTGATTATAATTTTGCCAAACCTTGGGCTGGAATTTTCTGTGCCACCAGTTTTCCTGAGGCGGGTTTGAGTCTGCTCCTTTTGCTGTAAAATACCGGAAAATACACTTCTGAAATAGAAACCAAGCAAATACACCTCTGCTCCTGCCACTCCAGCATGGAAATATTGGGATTTTCCTTGTGTGAACATCCCCAGGATCTGTCTGTCAGTGACAGAGCAGGAACTAAGAGGCCAAGGATGCCACTGTCACATGGAACGCAATATTTGTTCAGAACAGTTATGGCTTATCAGGGCATGCAAAATGAGTGGGATTTTAAAAAATGCTTCTGTTCAGGGGGAACCAGTGCTAAGTGATGGAATTATGAGTCCAAACAGAGCCTTGCTGGCATGGTGGGGTGTAAGGTGATGGGTGACACCCCACTTTGTGCCTCCTGGGCTGCTGCCTCTTGTCACACATGGGGATAAAGGTGGGTGCAGAGCAAACACCACAAAGGACCTGGGAGGCTCTTTAGGAGATCAAACCTTCTACTTGTCCAGCTGTAATTAAAATTTAAAATGTGGCCGATGTTTGAATGAAGGGCTTAGGAACTCGTTAAGTAAGGTTAAATAATGCAAAGCCAAAACGTTTTGTTTCAACGTGTTTGACTGTTCTGGATGGAAATATTTTAATCTCGCCTTCAAAACCAAAATAACTCCTCCCCCCAAAAATACCCACCGAAAAAACCCTAACCCACAGCTCCGTCTCAATTTCTCTTGTTTTCCTGCTCTTCCCAGCTCCCCTTGCCTGCCTGACTCCCCCCTGCTTGTTTCTGGAGTGCCTTTATCAAGCCAAGAGGCTCTGCCTCTTCCCTTTGAGGTCTTCACTGCCTCCTTGTTGAGCACACTTTGAACAATAGTTCTCTAATTGCTCTTCAGAGAAAATTCCTGAACCACTTGGAAGGGCCCTCTAGCTGTTCCAGGGGAGAGGGACTGCTCTCAGGAAAGGCTGGCTGTCTTTTAGCACCGAGTTGTTGTTTCTGGGTGAGCCCTTTGTGTCACTGTCAGCCTTTTCATCCCGAGGATGTGCAGCTCCTAAAGCAGCACACGTGGAGCCACCAGGGCCAGAGGAAAAGATGCCACAAGAAAATGCCACCAAAAATGCCACAAAAAAAAAAAAAAAAAAGATGCCACAAAAAAAAAATTCCACAAAAAAAAAAGTTTTCCTTCAGCTGACCTTGGGATTGTAAAATGAAGGCACTCTGGAGAATATCTCAGGCACAGGATGCTCTCCTTTGATCAGGACATGAAAGGACACCGTGTCTCTCTAATATCTGATGGGGCCATCAATCATCCCCATGCAGATTGAGAAGTGCCACTCTGCTGTTCCATCACCTTTGTGTGACCTTGGAAAACTCCTCCTGAGTGCTGAGAGGAAATGTCAGGGAGCAGCTGTCATTAGAGCTCCGTGATTAGGTGACCAAATCAAAAGGAAAACTGAAATGAACCATCTTCAACAATTTCCTGCAATGGAAAAGGGGAGTTAAAATTCCTCCTCAATCAATTAAAAAACCCCTCAGGCTGATTGATTTTGGAAGGCTCTATTTAATACCTGCATATTTAAGTTTAAATTTGATGAGGCTAGACTTAGGCTGGAAACGTGATTCCAAACAAATCCCCTTACAGTATTTTAACGAATTAATCCTAAGTATACAGTAATCTGTAATAAATTCTCTGATCCTTATATGAATTTGGTGCCTCCATAAAGCTCGAAACAAGGCAAGTTTTGGCTTCAGAAGGCTGTGAAAAAGCCTCAACCACTGGAGTATTTCTCCCAATTCCACTGGAGGTCAGTGCAGCCCTACAGTTCTGCTGGCACCACTGTCCTTTCACTCTGCTCTTGTGCTGCAGCTGAACACAAACCCCTGTAGAGCTGTTTTTAAACTAGATTTGTGTAGTAATAAATACAGGCTTAAGAACCGTGTTTGGTGGTTATATTTGGAACATCCTAGCAGGGATGTGAGAATCACAACTCGTTTGGGTGTTGGTGGGTTTTGTTTTTTTTCCCTTTCTTGTTATTGTGGCAGTTGTTTTTCAAGAGCTCGGGGTGATTTTTTTTTTTTTTACAAGGAAAAGTAAAATTACTTGGAATGCAAAAGTAGAAGATTTTGTGACATGTTTTCATAGCTCCAGAGAAAAACACATCTCTGAGTTCCCAGCTTGTCAGAGGAGTGAGATAAGTGCAGTCCAGCTTGTGTCCTGTGCATTCAGGGGCTCTGGATCACATTTTTTGTAGGATTTAAGTGTGAACTTGTTCAAGTTGATGCTTTCCTCTCTTTTTCTTCCTGATTTTTGTCCCCTTTTCTCCTGAGGGCATTCACACATCACCCTCACCCCTCCTAATTGTGCAGGTTCACCTGAGTGAGCTTCAAATCATCCCCTGTGGGATAAGGTGAGTGAGAAACCCCCAAAAAGCAGCAAAAAACCCCTTGCCAAGCTGTTTAAAGTTATTTCAGACAGGCTGTTGGGGTTGTGGGTGAGCCCCAGGCCTTGCTGCATGCCTGGCTCCATGGGGAACATGCTTCTCCTCTGCCACAGGCACAGAATTTCAGCCAAAATCCCAATCCTACAGCCCTGCACGACCAGACATCACAGGCAGACCTGCTAAAACAGGGGAACAAGAAAACAAAAGGGAAATCTGAGTGCTGGGTGCCACAACAGAAGTTTGTCTGAATGGTCAGGGCAGGGGGGCTGTGTCACAGGAGGGAGGGTGACAACACCCAGCAGAAATCACAAAAAGAGAGCCCCGAGTCCAAGGCTAGAGGGTCCCAAAACACAGCCTGCTCCAAGCTGGGGTTGATGTGGTCCAGCTCAGCCAGCTGGGCCAGCTCTGCTTCAGAAAATCCCAGTCCTGGCCAGGAGGTGACAGGGAGCAGGGTCCCCTGAGCCCTGTGACAGCAATGGGCTGTGTCAGGCTGTCAGGGATCTGCCCTCGGGCTGCCTGCCTGCTGCCCAGGCACAGAGCAGCAGGAGGAGGAGGAAGGTGGAGGATTTATCCCATTCTCTGTTCTCAGAGCCTGGCTGGGAGCAGCCTGGGCACACACTGTGGGTTTGCTGCAAAAGCAGAGTGCAAAGAGCAGGATGTTTCTGCCCTTGGGGTCCTCAGGCAGGTCCCCAATCCAAAGTTTTATGTTTCTGGTCCAGGTACTTTGTTCCTGCTCATTGATTTACTTTTCAGCTGTACTGGCCAGAGAGCTCATTAGGAGAAGGGGCTGCAAACCTCAATTCCAACCCCCCCTCAGGCAAAGGAATGGCTCAAATCTCCAGGTTTGCATCCTTCCTTCCTTCCCTGCAGGGATATTGGGATGGAAGCTCTCTCTGGCTGAGCTGGCCATAGAGGACACTGTGTCCAGGATATTCAGGTCTCAGTTTAATTCAGTGTACATTCAGCTGAGTCAAACCAATGCTGGCAGAGCACAAGATGATCAGGCTCAAACACACAGATTTCCAAACATGCTGCTTTGACTGTGGAGGATTTCTTGTGTAGGAGCAATCTCATAAAGGAAATGCTGACAGCTGTATCCACTGGTTAATTTAAAACTCAGCTGGAACAAGACCTGGGCAAAATATTATTGTGAAGTGACTCTCATTCGCTGTTGTTCCATTACTGGAGCAACAAGTTCTACCACAGGCTGCCCTCCCTGTGTCCTTGTACCCTGACTTAATTTCCCTCTTGGCTCCTGCAGTAATATCCTCCTGCACCAGAATGTCACAGCACCGTCCCCCTCCTGCTCTGAGCCTGCTCTTGCAGATTTTGCATAAACACAGACCCTTTCCTTCAGGAGGGCTGTGGCATGCCTTGGGAAGGTTTCTGGTACACCTGATTTTGCAGCTCCCTTCCATCCCCACCCTCACAGCTGGTGGTGGGCGACAAGAAAAGCTCAGAGCCTCTCCTGCTGTTCCTGCCCAGCACTGAGGCTCAGCTCCTCTCTCCACATCTGGGTTTGGGGGCTCCCAACCCCATTCCCTACCCCTTCACTCCATATCTCCCTAGAACCACCCCACCTACCAGGGTCATGTTCTCCCAAATAAAGGAATCTCTGCTGGGTGAAAGAAACACCCTCTGCCAGTCTTTCAGGTCTCTGCAGCAGCTGATTAACATAAAAACATTTTCTGTTCCAAATCCTGTGATTTTCATGTCTTTCTCATGCTTTCATTCAGTAAAAAAGCTCTTTATAGGCCAGAACTAGGAAAGCTGGAAACTTTGCCTTTGTTTTTAGAATTAACAGTCTTCCAAGTGATTTTGTACAATATATGCTTTATAGTTCTCTACCCTGCCCATGACTTATTTTATGCTAATAGCTCCCTAAGTATTATTAATTAGATTTTTTTTAAGTAAGAGAAAGTTCTTGAAAGTTAATTAAAAGTTCCACACAGTAATTGTGCAAAAGTAGCTTTTCCGTTCTAAAAATTAAACCTCTATAATTAAAATCCGATATTCATTTAAAGATTCAAATGGGGTGTTTATGACTCATTTGTTTTTATTTATTTTTTTTTGCCACTTTGGGAGTGTAATTGCTCCTCCAGCAGAGGAAAATCAATTGCAGCCCTGGTGCTTGCATGCCTTCTGTCCCCTCTCTGGGAATAGGACACTCCCTTTATCCCAATTGTGTCACCCAGGGAATGACTGAGTCAGGAATGGAGGGACAGGGATTTGTGTTTGCACATATCTTGATCTCTTCCCCTAACAGCCTGTCACATTTTTTTCTTTCCCTAGGATGTAAAAAAATTTGTTGTCTTGTTATCTCAAGGCTGGAATATAGATTTCAGAAGCTTATCAGCATCTCATATTTGCCAGCAAGAGGCTACTTACTGCACATTCAAATAACAGCCAGGCTGGAAATCCAAACACAGCAGCTTGGCAGAGCCAAAGGAGTGTTGGGAGGAGAGTTTGGGTGTAAATCCCTTCATCACAGCGTGTGGTTTGGATCTTTCCCTTGGCCCTGATGTGTTGCTACAGGGCACGAAATAAAACGACACAGACACTGGAACCTCCAAGGTAAAAAGAGGGAAGTTTAATTTCTGACTTCAACATTTATAGATTTCCAAAAGTGACAGTGGATTGGAGGATGACAGTGCCACCTCTCCAATGAAGCTGGACAAACCAACAGTCCATCAAATTTCTCTTCTTCCAGAAAAGAATGTAAACCAATAATTATTTACATAAAACTGCGTGAGAAAGTTCATTATAAGAATGTAAACATCAGAAGGCTTAGAAGAACTCAGAAGAACAGGGTGACACTGGTGCTCTGCATGGATGGAGGAGAGAAAACCCCGTGGCCAAGGCTGTGTTTTTGTGTTGTTTCCACCACTGGAGTGCTCAAAGAGAAGTGGAAGAAGGAGGATCAAGCTCTGTAAAAGTGAATTTTGTAATGATCCAACTTCAGACACCCGGCAAGGGCCACAATTTTCCTGCTTTGCATTTCTTGCCCACCAAAGGAAGAATTCCTTACTCACACCTTCCTTGCTCAAGGAGCCCAGGTGGCTGGGCATGACCAGGGATGTCTTTGGAGTCCCTCAAAAATCCAGGAGTGACACCATATTGCAAAATCCAAGAGTAACATCATACTGCAAAAAACCAAGAGGCCCAAGCCTGGGCAGTGCCCTCTAATTAATGGTAACTAATTATCACCCCCTCTCTTGGCTCTAGAAGTGTCCCAGCCTTAGTGCAAAGTGTGCAGAGCAAGGTGAGAACCAGCCTGGTGTGCTCCAGAGCTCAGGGCTGAGGAGTTGTACATCATTATCATAAAGTTATTAATTATTGTGCTCAGCAGATATCACCCATTCCTCCTGGAATGGCTTTTGCCTCTCTGAAATGCACAGCATGCCAATAGAACAAGAGAGTGGGGTAATAACCGGCATATAATTAATAATTATCAATAACGAATGCGTAATCAAGAGAGAACACCTCGTGCTGTGTTTAGGAAATGGCTAGGCCCCCTCTTTGGGCCACAGGGTTATTAAGAGCTATTTTTACTGAACAACTATTTTGGGAGCACCAGAGTCACAAGAAGGAGAAGGAAATTTTTCCCAAAATCTAAAAGGAGTCAATAGGAATTAATTGAAAACTTTTAAAACCTGGAAACATTTGGGTCAACTGCACAAAAAAAGTCTTTAGCAGCAGAGAGAGTGCTGTGAGCAAACAGCAAACTCCAGTAATACAAGTGTCACCCACAGAAATAATTAAGAATAAACAAAATCCTTGTTGAATTAGCACAGAGAATCCTACTTAAATTAGCTCGTTTGTCCTTTCAGGGCTGCATTTGCCTCCAGAAAGGCCTCAGAGAGTGGCAGCTGTCCCCAGAACGAGTTTGCAAAGGTACTTTGAGACTGGACACTGATTTTTGAGCATCACATTTAGTTCTGTTGAATCTCAGCCTTACAATTCTCCCCTAGATGATTTTGGAGATGTCACTTCATAGCCCCAGACCTCAGGATGTCTCAGTGAGGCTGATATTTCTAAATTTTGAAGGAGATAATAATTCCTGAATATTAACCACTGTGCACCATGGACTCTGATAAAGACAATTATAGAAATAAACCACTGGTTGATAACCAAATGCAAAAAGGAAAAAAGAAGTTATTATTTCCCCAGCATTATCTCTGCACTCTGCACTAGTACATTTTGAGGCAATCTCAGCTGAAAAGATGAAGACATAGCCATCCTTATAAACAAGGATATTTCAGTCAATAGATGGAAAGCTCTAAAGGGTTCCAGCTTTGCTGAAGCTCTGAGAGACTGAAGATTGAAAAAGGTAGGGAGAATTAATTAGACTTCTGATATTATCCTGGTAAATAAAAGTAATAAGCAAATCTCTGAAAAGGAAGACCTGATTCATATTCAAACATTTACAGAATAAACAGCTGCTGATTCTCCTATCTAGCCCAGTCCTTATCCTTTAAGGCTGCAATAAGTGACCTCTTAATCCCAGGCAAAAGACTGCATGAGCTTCTGGAATTGAAAAAGAAAGCATATTTCCTTCACTATTCCAATTTCCACTCAATTTCAGTATAAAGTTGTTTGTGTCTCTTTTTTTTTTTTAACATTTTTTTGGTCCCTCCAGCGATGAGCTTTTGATGATGAGATTTTGTGCATCTGAACACTTTGGCAGCTTTTTTTTCCTCCCCCCTTTCTCTAAATAGGAGCACTGCAGTCCTTCAGCTGGGTTATATCTCCATTGTGCTGGCCATGCTCTTAAAGCACTTATAGCAGTAATTTCTGGGCATGATGGACAGACTCAGCAATAACCTGATCCTGCAATGCACTGAATAAACCCTTTAGCATTTAGCACATGGATGCTAATGTGCTGGGAAGTAATTGCTTAGAGGTTCCCAGCTTCAATATAAGAATGCAGGGATTGCATTTATACAGCAGACAGCAGAGGGGAAAAGAATTATTATTGGCCAAAATTCCACTCTCGCGTTTTTATTAGCACAGCAGGAGAGAGGTGAAGGTAAACTCGAGGTGATCCCAGGTTCCCACATCCCCTGAGCACCAGGGGCTGGGTGTGGATGCTTCAAACGTGGGGAAATTCCACTGATTTCAGACCCATTTACTCTGCTTTTACACCAGCATTCCTGAGAGAAGGGCCTGGCCATTAATATCCTCCTCCACTACAGTAATGCTGAAACGAGTGAAAGATTCAAAAGCCAATGCTGGCTTGGCAAAAAAAAAAGTTTTTTAAAAAAAGAGTAGCTTTACAGTAAATACATAAACATGTTGGCAGCAATTGCCTGGGTGAGCTCAGCTTTAAAAAACCTCTGTGGAGTTAGGAGGAGAATGAACTGTGTAGAAACACCAAAGTTTTGTATTTCCACTTATGCAAGTAATTACTCCAGCCCTCATCAACATTTCTCTGCCTAAATAGTATTTCTAAATTAAAGATGCCTAAACTTTAAATGAAAACTAATTTAGGTATTTATTATTAAAAACTTTTTCCCTGGACACTTTGGACTCCTAAATGATTATTAAACAGTTTTGCTATATTTTTGCCATCACTTTTCCCCTTTCCCAAGCACTGCAAATGAGTCCTTAGCAGCACACAGAGTGGGACCACCTTTAGGATACAGAAATGCTGCTTGAAGACAATTTCTTTTTAAAATACTTGATTTTAGAGCTACCGAGGAAAAAAAATTATTCAGAGGGCCAAAATAAAAAGAACAGCTTTCCCAATCTATTATTAATACCAATAAATGGGAGCTGGCAGATTTAAAAGCCAAGATGTAATGCATTTTCCTGGAGCAGTGAGCCTTTAAACAAGTTGGAGTTATTGAGATTGTGCAGTAAAAACTGGTAAAACGAAATATCTTTTCAGATAGGATAATAAAGATGGGGTATATTAACATCCTCTTCCTGGGAAGCACAGGGACAGAGGTGCCATTGCTGCTGTCCTTTATGGCCTGGGCTGGGGGAGGCTGGCAGGTGACTGCACAGCTCCATCCTTTAAACTCCATGGGGATTTGGGATGGGAATGAGGGGGAACCCTGGCCCTGCTCCTGTAGGGTCTCTCAGGAGGTTTTTTATCCACTGCCTCCAAGTGGGATATTTCCTCTGCCTGGATGGTGGGCTGAGCCTTCTCTTGATGCCTTAGGATTCTAGTTATATGGTTTTTTTTTTCATATATTTGATTACTGCTGCAGTTCTTTAGTGTATAACTCTAAACTCCACACTCAGTGCGAGCTGCTGCTTCCCCATTTTGGGCAGACACAACAATTCCTCTCCAGGCCTGGCAATCAAGGACACCTCACTGCCTCAGGCCCCAGAGATGGCAACAAATTGAGTTGGAGGGAGCAAATCTGGGGTAAATGACTTCATTACCTGAAGCTGTAATTAATTAACCCCCAATATGCAAATGGACCAAACTTATAAAAGTGTGAAACCCGTGACGCATCATCCATTTTTGGGTGCAACCTCTGGAGGGCTTAATCTGCCTGAAATGTACCTGAAGGCCTTTCAATGAATAGAAATAGTTTTTATTCCTTTAATTTTGCCTGGCCTCTGTTTTTAAGTAGTCCCAAAAGGCACCACCCTGGTGCTTCAGCAGGTTTGCCATGTGGTGTCAGTGCCGGCTGCTCCCTGGAAGGAATAGAGGGAGTGGGAACAAAGGGAAACTGAGGCACAGGACCACAGCACTGGGGCACAGCAACGACTTTGAATTAAACTCTTGTTAACCCAAAAGCTGCCAGAAGGACCAAGGCTTGAGGAAATCCTGCCAAAGCTGCCCGAGGAATGGCTGGAGGATGGCAGAAGATGGTGTGGAGGTGGAGATGCCAGTGGTGGGATGGGAAGGGACTGCTGGCAGTGGGAGCCCAGCTGTCAGTCACAGCCCAGCTGTCAGTCACAGCAGCCTGGCCTGTTTGTCACCCAGCACCTCTGCCCAGTCACACACTGACATGCAAACTCTCCATTTGCTAACATTCCCAAGTACCTTGGCAGTTTCTTACTCCCAGGTTTGGTAGTTCAAATGTAATTTATCTCTAAGAACATCTTTTATTTTAACTCCTGCAACCCCCCATGTCTTTTGTGATTCTCACCCCAGTAAAGACAGCTGCAACCCACTTTCCTGCTGGCCTCACCAGGGAACCTAATTCAGATTTGTTATTCAGCAGAGCACAAACAATCTCTCCTGGCTGAAGTGTCCAGCTGAGAATGACTCTCACCCTCCTTTGGGCATGTATGGACCTGAGATCACCAGGGCAAGGCAGGTACCAAACTTAAGCAGCTGAAGTTTGGCAAGAAGTGCCCCTGTGCAAGTGAGACCCTGCTCTAAAATGTGACTGCTTGGAGTACTGGTGAAAATCCTGGTGAAAATCCTGATGTGGTTGCACAGGGAGCCTTCCTGCTGGCTCTGAGAAAATCAAATCCATGCCTCTGACTTTAAGGATTTTTTGGATAAATTTCCTCATTTATTATTTTTTATTATTATTTTTTTTATTTATTTTGGTATCCTTTATGAAGTGGTGTCCTGCTGCAAGCTTCTGTTCTGGTTTCATCTCCTGTGAAAAACGCCAATCACTTGTTTTTAAAATTTTAAAAGTTTAATAGTAATAAAATGGTTATAAAAATAGTAATACAATTAGAGTAATAGTAATTTGGACAAATTGAATTAGGACAATATGAGACAATAGAGAGAAAGAGTTATGGACAGTCTGGGTACCTTTTTCTGTGCAGCACAAGCCCGAAAAAGGACCCACGTTAACAGAGGATTAACCCTTAAAAACAGTAGCCTGTTGCACATTCATACACTTCATACATGATGCATAAATTCCATTCACACAGGATTCTTTCTGGTCAGTGTCAACTTCTTCCTTCTAATCCTAACAGTGCCTTCAAGGTGGGAAGAAGTTAATTTCTTCTGATAAGAGGGCAATAAATTCTTTTTCTCTGAAAGATTTGGGTGTCCTGTGGCTGCTATCTGGTGTGAGTGCCTCATTCCTTTCTTAAAAAAAATATCCCACATACATAGTTCTTATTTTAACTATAAAAGTTACCTTTTAATTACTAGGCTACATTTATTATTAAAATGTTAATACATCGAAATACATATGTAAATATCTGTGTAGAGCCATATAATATGCATTTTTCACACCTCCCCCGTGGGGCAGATGCAGCCCCACTGCACTTGGTGGTGCTGGAGCCAGAGGGTCAGCTCAGCTCCTCCAGCTGCATCCAGGATGTGGAGTTTGCAATGAGCATCCTCCCTCTGCCTCCCGAGCTGCTCAGCTGCATGTTAAGAGCAAAACCAGCAATAATACATCTGTAACTGCTTGGGGAAAGAGCGTTTTAAAGGTAAAGAAAGAGATTTAAGGAAGCTGGGGAAAAAAAATGAGCAGAGATAAGGCTGAGACAGTGCCAAAGAGATGGAATATACATCTCAGAGAAAATCTAAAAGCAGATCATTACCCAAAAAATACTAGCTGTAAGCAACGGTTTGTAGTGCAGAAGGAATATTTACCCACCAAGCTTTTGCTAGTCTATTTCTTTCTTTTCCTTCCACGCAGGAATATTTATTCAGAGGATGGAGGTGGGGGTTTGGAGGTGGCTGGGTCTGGTGTTTGATCCTAATCCTGCCCCTGCTCTGGGGGGAATTAACGCAGGGGATAACCCTGGCTCATTAACCCCTCTGTGCCCAGGGACTGGGGCTGCTCTGCTGGGAGCTGCACATCCCCCAGGCAGGCAGTGCTGGAGCCAAAGGGTCTGTGCACACATGGGAAATCATTTGGATTACCAAAGATCAGCTGTTTGGGGTCACACTCAAAGAAAGTCTCTTTGAGCATCCCCTCCCTAACAGTGGGTGCTTTGAGCAGGGTGTTTACAGAGTGCTCCCACTACTGCCTCAGCCCCTCTTTGACCCAGAAAAGGGATTTTGTGTTAAAAAGCAAGAGATGGGATGTGAATTTCAATTCCGTGGCATCTTTTCTTTTGCAGTTGGCATGCCTTATTCCTGTTTAGTTTAGCTCACTTTCAAGCAGATTAAACTAAACTGGTACACAGCACTCTTATTATAGGATAAGTGCTCACAGAGAGAGAGCTGTTCAGGAATAATTATTCTGATTTAAACATTTCTGAATAATTCTATGCAAAGGCAAGTCCTGAACAGAGAGACAGTGGGTGGATGTGACATACAGATGGGGGAGCACAAGGAGCTGCAATCCAGTGTTCGTGCTGGAGTCCGTCTTCCAAATGTTAGCACATCCAGAAACCCTCCAGGTGATCAATATATCCAGTGAAAACTGAGGTGATCGTGGTGAATTCTCACCATTCAATATGCCCAGCTCACTCCTCCTGAACGAGGCAGCACAGTGCAAATACTCCCCTAAAATAATTTAGCAAATAGCCTTGAATAAAAAGCACAATCCAGAGAAATCTGCTTATGGACAATTTGCAAACAGAAAGAAGGAGCAGCATTCTTTTAATGAGTGATCCATTATGAATTATTCACACAGCTCTAATTAACATTAAGATTCCTAATTTCTCCAGGAAGCCTTATTGAAAGGATACTTTATGAATCCTTTGCATTTTCCACCTTCTCTGAGCTCTTCCAGACATTCAGGAAGAAACCCCCACCAGCCTCCTCTGGAAGCGGCTTCATTTGGCAGGGGATGAAATGAAGACACAGCAAATAATTTGGTGTTTTTCACCTTCCACTCCTTCATAGCACAGTGCGTATCAGCCTCTGCCACTGCTGTTTGTGATAATTTGGGCAGTTTTTACACTGATGCAAAACAGCTCTGCAGGTGAGTGAAAGTGGTGATTTAGAATATGCTCGAGTGTCACAGGGACATGAGATTTGTCCTTCATATCTTGTTTGGTGGTGGATTTCTTTAGCTGTAATTGCAAAATGACAACTGTAATGCCCAAAGTCCAAATTTTCTATGATATTTTGGTGCTGAAAACCACAAAATATGTGCCCAAATGGCCATGGTAACATAATACACTAATAGAGGTGAAAATAACTTCAAGGGAAAATAGAATTTTTCTAATTTTTATATATACAAAACAAGTGCATCCACCTATATTCTTTTACCGCTGCTTTCCTGCAAACACAGAGGTCTCAGTGTGTAACAAATCCTCTCTTTTTGCAAATATTTAGCTAAAGCAGTGATACCTCTTTAGTGACAGTATTCCCAACAATGGGAGCTGCATATTTTTGGTCTGGAATTACAGTGAGAATTATGAGTCAGCATTATCCACTTATTATGGTGGGAGGAGGCTCCTACATTGCTATTTGAGCATGAAGATTTACACCACAGCCAAAATCAAATATGTAGAAGAACACTGAGGTTAAAGACAGCCTTAATTCTGCCTTTATGGAAATTAAATGTTAGGGGTTTTCATTACAGACGAGCTGGGCTAAAAATGAATCCTCATTAACAGAATGCTGTGATCTACGGTTACATCTTCCTTGTTGGCCAGAATGCGCCGTCTCTGAATTTAGCTCAACAATTTCAGATGGCATTTTCCTGCTCCCTCCTCCTCCTCCTTCACAGTTCAAGAATAGGAATAGCTCTTGCAGAAGGACAGAAGTTGTTTTTCATTAAAGTATCATGGTTTAGGGAAAAAGCCCAGCCTGATTCATCTCCTCTCCCTGCGTGCCATGAAACACGCTCAGCGTGCAGCAGCTCAGGTGCCTCGCAGGTGACATCCTCACCATCCTCACAATCAAGTTTCCTGCTTCCCCCAGCTCCCCAGCACATCCCTCCTGCCTTCTCATTTCCAAATCAAACACATCTTTATTAACCTCTGACTTCCCAGAGCGAAGCCCGAGCTTTCCCTGGGGAAATCAAAATCAAAGCCATGCTGTTATTGAAGAAATGTGTACATCTGGTTAAAACAAAGGCAAAATCTTGGAGAAAAGCAAGGAGAAAAGGTCAGAAGACTTTAAAACCTGAGTGTGCACAGAGTCACAGTGTGCCTGAGTAACAGCATTGTTACACACAACTACCTGACAGGAAAGGGGAGGTGATTAATTCTGTGAGATGGGATCGAGCCTGGAGGTTATGATTTGTACGATCAAACACCTATCCATGTCATACTTTATTTGAGAACAATGTTTTTTTATCTCCTGGCAAATCTGGGGCTCTATCCTTGCTGGGGACTTTCAGCACAGTTGTGATGCAGCTGCATGAACGGTACCAATTAAGAAACAAAAGACTTCCCAGAAGAGACAGTATTTAGAGACCCAAAACAATTCAGGAAGAAATCTTTTCCCTGGGCTACTAAGGCAGAGCCATCAGGAGATTTCATTCCAGCCTTACCTGGAAATTGAAATTATACAGAATCACTGTTCTTCCCCCCAGACTTAGAAACTCAGTACAAGGACAGAATGTAACTGTCAAGGATGGAAACTTTTTCATGTTGTCATCATCTTCATGGGTACTTGGTAGCATGTAGAAAATTCAGGCAAGGCACTGGCTGTGCAGCCACTGCTGCCTTTTCATCATGCTGGGATTTTTAGGTGGGTGTGGAGAGGCTCCATCCCTCACTCGTAGCACATCTGTTACAGTCCAGTTTTTGATTGACAATGCCCCTGCCAGAATCAAGGTGTAAATGAGACCATATGGCAAAGTCAATAGTATTTTTTTGTGGATTATGGCACCCCCTCAGCTGTCTCCCATGTGAATGCTCTTCAAGGAGTAGTGGGCTTCTGTGGTTGTAGCTTCTTGATGCAGCTTTTGCTGTAATGGGCAGAACTCCTTCAAAACAATATTTAAGGCATGAACCATTTCAGTCCCTGACAAAGTGATTGTAACAAGGAAGACAAGCATGAATTCAACATCTTAACTTCAGAACCCATCAGCATTTCCAGCTGGGCAAGCCTTTATTGCTCACTGTGGGACCAAAAACCACCGGGCTCAGGTCAGTGCACAGAGGCAGATGTTTTCTATAGCACTGGAGTCCTTTGAATTCCTTCCCATTTTGCTGGGATATTCCAGCAGGCAACTGGGAGCACTGGTGTGTCTGCTGCCATATCCCCTCTTGCCGTGATTCCACAGGGAGGGACATCTGACAGGAGCTGGGCTCTGAGGGGCTGTCACCCACAGCAACCGCAGGACTGGCTCTGGATGGATGTGGATGAGTGTGCAGAAGTGCCCAGTGAGGACAGACCCATCTGGGACAGCATCGCTCCTGCCCAGTGCTCAGATCCCAACAGGACCCCACATCTCCCTGCTCAGAGGCTGCAGGCAGCGCTGCAGTGGCACAGTCCCAGTGTTCCCATATCCCTGTGCCTGTCACTGTGATCTGCCTTACAAGTAAAAGGGAGAAAATCTCCCCTGGCTCTCCCTGCCCAGCTCCCCAACAGGTGTGTGCCCTGCACTGCCTGGCTGAGCCCTGGCTGAGCTCTGCTCCTGGCTGAACTGCCGTGGTAAATCAGGATTAAACTACAGTCTCTGCTGCATCATAAAACCTTTAGCTCTTTAGCACCAGTGGAGAGGCAATACCACTCTGAGCCTCATCGGGAATGGTTTCCTCTTACAGATGTTCACTGACCGTAACTCCCCACAGCCTCTTCCCTGCCCGGCTTGCTGCAGACAGCCAGCGCTGCCCTCCGAGGACAAGTGATGCTAGAATGAAGAGATTGGGTTCTTTCTTTCCCTTTTTAAATAAAATAGACAACAGTCCATAAATCCAGTCCTCCTGCCTGATCATTGCTCCCCTCTGTTTCCCTCTGGCATTGTCAGAAAGTGGTTCTTGGAACAACCTCTTAAAAATGTATCGGCGAGGAGAAGGGAAATTGTTCTCAGTGACAACAGTGCTGTACACATATTTGTATATTTATTCTGGAGATCAAATTGATAACAACAGGTCCCTTCGTGGCTGCTGATTTATCTGCTGAGCAGGTATCTGTGCCTTATGCAGCGCAGGGCCATAACTGTCATGGCTGATACAGGGATAAGATGAATAACCTCTACAGATTTCAGGTACAAGTAGGAAAATGTAATCATAACTCACTTTAGAACCAAGTGATACATATTTATACTTTGCCTATCACAGGCTAGCAAGCCTTTCCCTTTTATTTTGCATTCATGGACCTGTGATGCACATCAATCTTTTTTTCAGTTTGTTAATATTGTTGTCACTCAACTGAAATTTATTATCACATGACTTATGATTGGGAGACAGTTTCATCTGGGGAATATTCACTTAATTTTCCATATTCAAATTTCCTCTCCTGGCTTGACTCTGCAGCACAGAGACCGAGACTTTGGTTGGTTCTAACCTATTCTCCCAAACTAGCAGCAGTAAATGTCACAATATTTATAAACTGAGAAAGAGCAGAAGTCAAACTAGCAAAATAACACGGATATAAAATCCTAATCAGCCTCAGATGCTGTAATGAATGGGCTCAAATGCCTGTGGGCTGATTTCTCTTGGGAAACCTGGCCTTGAAGGACCCTGTTTGGGTCATGATTTGCTTCCTCATGGTAAAAACAAACTATTAAGTGCAGCAGCCCTGTGCTAAGGCCATTAGAAAAGCAGCTTTGCCTACTTTGGGCAATTTTTTAGCACTTTAAATGCCTCTTGCACTCCCAGTCTCTTCAGGTTTCCTCTGGATTTGATGCCTGAGTGCAGCAGCAGTGGGACAGCATGGGGACACCCCTCTGTCACCATGGCCAAGCTGGCAGGGCTGGGCTCTCTGCACCCTCCTGATTTTGGGGATGGGGTGACCCTGGGCAGAGCAGGGTGGGTTCACCAGGGCAGACCTGGCTGCTGCAGGGAAGTCTCCCCTGCCAAACTTCACTGAGGGAAGAATTAAACTTTTCTTTCTTTCAATCTTTTTTTAGAGGTCATAAATATTTATGAGGAGCCTGTCAGTCATCTTTAGGGTTTCTGACTGAGTGTGTCACAAGAGAAGGGCTTTTATGATGATTTACAGTAAATTGCAGTAAATTGCTTTCCTGCCAGGGAGCACTGAGGAGTTGCACCATGCCAGGGGATGCAGGTGAGGACCCCAGGATGGCAGGGATGCTCTGGGGTGAGCTGCTCCCTGCCTGGGGGACTCTGTGGAGCCTGGGCACTTCTCAGGTGTCACTTCAATCCTCATGGTTGGGAGAACCTCCCTCTTCTTGGGCAGAAATCACAGCAGATATTCCTGATCTGGCAGGTCAATCACTCTCCTGGATTCCTCCACATTCCCTGCACACAGAGCTGCACACCTACAGCAGGGCTTGTTCCAGAGCTCAGGTGTCACACACAGATCTCCAACCCTCCTTTGGCTGCATCCCACAGGAATATGACAGTGCTCACAGGGGTCTTATTTTGTGGGAAGAGACGAGGATCTGACTCCATGTTTCAGAAGGCTTGATTTATTATTTTATGATATATATTATATTAAAACTATACTAAAAGAATAGAAGAAAAGGTTCTCCTCAGAAGGCTAGCTAAACTAAGAATAGAAAGGAATGATAACAAAGGTTCTGTCCCAGACTCTCTGCCTGAGCCAGCTGACTGTGATTGGCCATTAATTACAAACAACCACATGAGACCAATCCCAGATGCACCTGTTGCATTCCACAGCAGCAGATAATCATTGCTTACATTTTGTTCCTGAGGCTTTTCAGCTTCTCAGGAGGAAAAAAATTCTAATGAAAGGAATTTCATGAAAAGATACCTGCGACACAGGAAGCATTCACAGGTTCTCACATCAGCAGTGGCTCCCACTCCCCCAGGAAGAAGCCCTGCAGGATGGGGGTTATTCCTGCAAAGATGAGCCCAGAGGTTGCATAAATAATTTATTTATTTATGGATTTTTGGCCCTTCAAAGGATGGGGAAGTGGGTCTGGCATATCAATGTCACAGCAAATGTTTAAGAGACACTTTCTGCACACAAAAGCAAATCAAGACAAAGCCAGGAGTGTTTGTTGCAGGTGTTTGAAGGAGACAGAGACTTCTGTAGAGTCACAAAATAATGGCATGGACCTTAAAGATCCCATGTCAACCCTCTCTAGTAATGAAAGGCCCTCTGTCCCACAAGCCACATCCCTGCTGTCCCAAAGCCTAACCTGCTCTTTCTCGCTGTCTCTCAACAACTCAGTCCCGGTCAGTTAAAAACAAATAAAAAAGTCAAATACAATATTTTGTAAACATGCCCCAATTTAATCTGATTTTGCTGCTCATTATTAGGACTACAAAAGACTAAGGGAAAAACTGATGGCACCCCAAGCCTGGAGCAAATCCTCCATGGATCCCAGCACTTTTACATGGAGCATTACCATTCCCACTCCAGAGCCATGCTTTTATTCTTGGCTGATTCCATCACTTTATATTTCACTCATTTAAGTGGGGGAAGAATGTCAAGTTCACATTTTGCCCAACAAGTAAGAACTGTGAAGGTGGGAACCGCTTTTGCATTAATTGAATCAAGGATGACAGTGCAAGCAGCTTCAAGCCCCATAAATCTAGACAGGCTCCTGTCAGATAAAGTATCAATGTGCTTTATCAAACTTTGCCCATAGATTTATAGAGTGCTCAGGCCACAGATCTGTAGCTCCTCAATGTAATCACTTCAGCATTTTCTAGCTATGGTAGCCAAGCTCCATGTGAAATAATGGAATTTATTGACAGAGAAGCAGGCACTGCAATTTTGCTGTTGTTTAGAAAAATTGCCCATCAATGAGGTGCCGGTGGAGAAAGACAAAAGATATTACAGTGAGATGACTATCTCCTGACTCCTGCTGAATGGGTAGATGAGCCATTAGCTTCCAAGGAGGGAAAGGAGTGGCCACTCTTCCAGACAACTGCTCTGCCTTGTACTCAGAAATTGTGCTGCTCCAAGATGATAAAAAAAAAAAACCTAAATAAAATCAAACCCCAAACTCCAGACTTGTTCCACTCTGCTGAATTGCTTCAGTCACGGGTTGCAAGTCAGAAGTCTGGGTTTTGTCAGGGTTGTTTTGGCTCAGCTATCACAATATTTAACCTTGTAATTACACAGGTTTGTCTTTGCACAATTCCTGTTCACATTTCACTGTCTATTAAAATGTGTAACTACCATTGAGCTGTGTATCATCTTCCTCACAGCATTAGAGGGGACAGAGTGTGTGAATTCAGGAAGGGCTGTTGAAATGAGGCTGAGCATAATCTCTTTTTTTTTCCTCTGCTCTAAGTCCTCTGACTTAGAGGACTTGGTTTAAGGAAGGAAATGGAGGAGTCTTGCCAGGAATTCTTAAAGAAGAGAGTTTATAATTACCTCAGGTAGTGGGAATGCACTTTCACGTGGACATCAATTTATAATGCACCGTGCTCTTGAAGCATCCTTTTCAGAGAGGGCTGCAGGAGCTGGCACATGGTCCAATGCTCTGGGAGCAGCGTTTTGGGATCTTGCTGTGCTGAAGGTGACTGTAGGACAGGGCTGCCAATGCTTCTCCAGATCACCTTGATTCCAGCAATTAGCATGACCTCCCTCTGTGGTGACTGTCCTCCAAGAGTGCTCAAACTGTCTTGCAATCTTCCCTTAAAGAATTTCTATTTTCCACCTGTCAACACCTGAGAGTGTTTTATGATTGAGTGATGGCTGCTTCCCAAGCCAGGGGAAGGGCCCCCCAAGAACACACCTGTGCTGCTGCTGAAAAGCCCTGATCATGTCACCAGCACATAATGATGCAGTTTGTCTCCCCTTGGGTTCTATTAATCCTGCTTCCCCAGCATCCTCTGATGCCTCTTCTTGCTCCAATTGCTGGTGCAAACTGCTCAGAGAGGCTCTTCTGCTGGATGGGGCTCCAGACATGACTCTTCCTCCTTTATTTCCAAAACAACAGGGTTGGAAATGATGCACAGGAACAGAAAGGCATCCCTGGTAAGCAGGCACATCTCCTCCCTCACTGAGGCTCCAGACAAGACTCTTCCTCCTTTATTTCCTTTATTTCCAGAACTAGTGTTGGAAATGATGCACAGGAACAGAAAGGCATCCCTGGTAAGCAGACACATCTCCTCCCTCATTCCCCCATGACAATGACAGCAAGGCAGTGTCACTCGCTCATTAACTTCATCCTCCTGTCGAATCACTTTGTGGGACGCAGAGGAGGGAATGAGCTCTTTCTTCTGTGCTGCAGGAGCTCAGGCCCCCAATGAAATCAGGGCTCTGTCGCTCCAGGCAAGATAAACTTGCTTGGAAATCCTCCTGGCCTGGAGAACACACTGCTCAGGCACAGGGAGGGAAGGTGGAAGGGGAAGCAGCAATGCTAAAGGAAGAAGAGACTTGCCTGAGGCTACAGGGGAGGTCAGTGGCACAGGCAGGGCCCAAGGAGCTCTCTGAGATCTGTCCTGCTAGCAGGGACCTTGACCTGAGAGATAATCATGAATGAGGTATAAGCAGTCTCAAGCCTGTGTCTCTGGGCTGCGATGAATTCTTTACTTTGATATCACATTTTAAATTGCATTAAATTCCTGGCCTGCTCCTCGTGCCTCAGTGGCCTTTAGGGAGCAGAGGGGGATGTGCAGCAAAGGGCAGCACAGCTGTGGAGGCAAGCAGAGACATAAAATGCTAGAAAAAGCACTGTGGTTTCATATCATTAGCAAAACCCCAAATTCCAGCCCAGCCACACGTGAGCCATTCAGTCACAGGCAATAAATAGCAGAGAAAAGCACTGTGTAACTGTGCTGGAGTGGGACAGGTCCATCACACAGACAGGATGATTTCAGGCAGGTAGCTCCCACTGGAGGAGAATGTCTGGCTTGTAACATACCCCTGTAAATGGACATTTCCCAGCTGGGAGACCATTGGAAGCACACTTGTCCTGGCACTGTAGGATGTCATGCTTAAAAAGACATGGTGCAGCCAGGGCTGCTGCAGCCCTCACAAGGAAAGGCTGCTCTCACCAGGATTCCAGTCAAACTGAGTTCTCCCATGCTTCAGGGAATGTGCACACAACCAAACTCCATGGATGTGAGGACAAGGCACAAGTGTCCTCCTGTGACCCTGCTGGGCTGGGCTCCAGTACCCTCATTCTGCCCTAAAGCAGATGGACAGACCTTCCTCAGTGGTTCAATGAGAGCAATTAAAAACCTGTTATGAAGCTTCTCAGGTCAGCTGCTGTATCTGACTGTCACTCTAGGACACAAAATAAAACAACATGGACACTGGAACCTCCAAGGTAAAGAGAGGGTGCTTAATTTCTGAGTCCAACATTTATAGATTTCCAAAAGTGACAGTGAATTGGAGGATGACAGTGCCACCTCTTCAATGACACTGGACAAACCAACAGTCCATCAAATTTCTCCTCCTCCATAAAAGAAAGCAAAACAAGAAGTTATTTACATAAAGCATGTGAGAAAGTTCATTACAAGAATGTAAACAGCAGAAGGCTTAGAAAAACTTAGAAGAACAGGGTGACATCTGACTGCAGGAGCACTCTGTGTGTCCCTGCAAAAGCCCCACAGACTTTGGCAGTGGCAGTGGAAGGGTCCAGCCATGGAGGTGATAACACAGCCAGTGCCTTGTGATAATCTGGCTGTATCATAATTTCCTTTAAAAACACTTTTTTTTCTTCACTTACAATAATTCAGCTTATTCTCCTGCTTCAGCTGCAAACTCCAACCTTCCTCCTGGCTGAGCAGAGCAGGCAGAGTGTGCCATCCTGGGGTGCTCAGCACAGCCCTGCAGCACCACGCCAGCCCCAGGCAGTGTCAGGACCCAGCTCTGAGTGACACAGTGTTCTGCAGCTCAGAATATTTGCCATTTGGCCACACTTCCTGTGCTTTACCTGATCACTCATGTTCCTCACCCGGCAGCAAGGTGAGCAAAGTGTGTGGTGCTCAGGCCTGAGAGAAAATTATCAGCAGTTCATTCATATTGTGCCTCACTAATCCTGATTAATGTGCCTGACCACTGGGAAGAGATACTGATGAAGGTATAATCAGGAAATTCACCCATTCTGATTTTATTCTGGTCAAAACGAATTTACTTCACCTCTCCTCCATCTGGTCATAGCAAACCAAAGATGTTTTTCTGTTTCTCCCCCTCCCATGGCCTTGCTGAGTGGTACTGTGTAACTCCAATATGATTTTGTCTCTGTTTTTCCCCATCTGCAGGGATGGTGCTGGTGGTGTTGGCAGGTGTCCATGCCACAGTGTGTGAACCACAACTGAGATACTGCCAGGATGATATTTATGCAAAGAAACAAGGAGAGAAGATGCATCTGGGGAGAAATATGGAGAGAAACAACACAGAACAAGTTAACAAAATTATGATAAAGGCATTTACCTTTGTTCCTTACCAGACAGGAGGTTGCAATGTGGTTCCAGATGTTACTGCTGCTGTCTTGGTTTCCAAGGTCCGAATTACTTTTGTCAAACAAAAGCTGAGCCAGAATTGCTTCCCCTTTGTTGGGGAAGTCCCAATAAAGAACCCAAATTCCAAGAAGTGGAGCAAATGTTTTCTGAAACACCTCAAACCCAAGTGTGAGTATCACAAGAGAAACTGTTCCAATTACTTTCATGTAAGTTCCTTAAAATAAGGAATGGCCAACTCATGTCTGTTCATCAGCCCAGCATTCACTGAGCACACAAATTAATGTCAGGAAGTTGTGCAGCAGGAGTTAATTTCTCTATTTAGCTGCAGTGTATTACTGCTTCTCACACCTAATGGGTTTAAAAGGCAGAGCCCAAAATACACATTGCACAGAACACAGGCAGCGCTGCCAGGCACATGCACAAACTCACTCAAACGTGCAGCAGCTCCTTCTGCTTCCTCACGACCCCAAATTAATTTCTGCATTAACCCTGCTCTTCTGCCTAACTAGCCCAGGCTCTTCACGGATTTTCTCCTGGCTGACAGGGGTGACTCTGTGCTTCCTGACCCTTCTCCATGCCTGGAATTGCCATCTGGGTCTGTCCATCACTGTGCCCATATCTGTGATGCCTCTTGGATGGCACGAATTTGGGTTAAACACGATCCAAACAAAACAAGAAGTGTGCAGAGAAGTTGTGACAGTGCAGAGGGGTTTGAGTTGTCAGACAGTTGATACTGGAAAAATATTAAAAATCTAAGGTCCCTTTGAAGTTATTTTGTAAGTTTGCAACAGTGGAGATGAGTGGTTAATTTACTCCTGACAACTTTATTCAACAATTAATGTATAGTCCTTGAAAATTAAATAATTAGGACCAGTGATGTCTTGTATTTGTTTTTAAGGGTTTGAAAGACATCAGCCATCATCCAGCAGAGAAATGGACAGGTTTCTGTAATCAGAGACATGAACAGAAACAGCCAGATTCCTTGATGGGGTAGAGCTCAGCTGGGAGATCTGTTGTCTAACAGGGAAAATGGAAATTCTGCAGGACTGTCTGAGCCCAAAGTTGTTGGAAAGAAGCTGTGGAAAGCACTTTAATGGTCATCAAAAAATGTAATATTGACACCTTGGCCAGTGGAAAACCCTGGTTCTCCTCTCATGGAGGTTCTACATCAATCTGGTGTTGGCAGGCCAGTGTGGAAAGTGGTGCCCGTGACAGGAAAATCAGGCACAGTGCTCTGAGCTTTCCATGGGATCTGATCTCTGGCATGAAATAACCTCTGAGCCTAACACAGCTCCTCTAACCCGTGGACTCTCAGCCAAATGAATATTAGCACATCTTCTCACAAGGAAATTCCCCTCTCCTATACAACGTGGTTCTGGGATAAATTTTATCTCATCCTCAATTAACCCCCCCATTCTGGAGAACAAAAATAGAGTGAAATTTTATTTCTGCCTGTGAGGCTCTGCTCTGCCACTGCATGCTGCAGATATCTCTGATATGTTCCAGATAACCACAGACTCCTGGTATTTGTTTAAATGTCCATAGCATCATGGCACTGTACATGGAATAGCCACAGGGAAAAAGCTCAGGAGAAAGAAGAATTTGTGAGATGGGGAAGGCAGGGTGGGAATCTTGACTTAACAGAGGTGTGATTCAGAAAAGCAAGTTGTAAATTAACAGATATTAAAAAAGAAAGGTTAATTAGTGACAGCTAGGCTGATCCTTTCATACAACATGTTTTAATGTCACACTTTCTTTCACAGAGCAGATCAAGCAGCCTTGGTCTCCTGAACAAGAGAGACTCGTGGATTAAAGCAGAGTGATTTCCATTAAAAATTTCAAAAAAAAAAGTAAAAAAAGAAAACAGAAAAAAGGACACAACTTTAAAGGGGATTGGATGGCTCAGGGGTCTGTTAATAGTTGTTCACCTTTCAAGGTCTCTGCTCTGATTGCAGACCAGGTCAATAGGGAGAAAGAAAGCCATTGCCTTTAATGGCTGGGTAGTGATGGATGTGAAATGAATTGATGGGCTCAATCCAGTTCAGAGCAGACTTCACAAAAATGCCTTAACCTGTCTTGCTTTTATTTTCTTTCTTTTTTCTTTTTTTTTTCTTTTCTTCTTTTCTTAGAAATGTAGAATTTTAAGGAAGGAAAACCTAGGATGATTAAAATGCCCATCTGGGGCACCTCCTCCTAGTCTGTTCCTACCTCTGCTCTGCAATTTCTCTCATCTCTGGCAAATCACCTGGTCTCTCATAATCTCAGTGCTCTTGATGTAAAACAGAGGTGACATTTGAATGGCTATAGTAGAAGTTAACACCTCAATGTTGTGACCAGGGTGTGGCAGGTCTGGGCACCCCCTGCACCCCTGGGCATCCCTGTGTCTCCTGCCCCTCTGCCTGCACAGATCTCTCATTTGCCTGGAGCTCAGGCAGCAGAACAATGTTCCTGGGTGCTGCCTCACAAAGTCTCAGTCCTCCAGGCCATCAATCAATCACCTTTCCCAAGCACTAAATTAGTTTAAGAGAGGGAAAAATAAAAAGTGGAGCAAAGAAAGAACTAGATTTCATCATATGGGAAGACTGTGAGGGGGAGTTTGCCTTTGAAGTGCCTACAAGGGAATCTAATCAAGGCATTTACTATAAACAGAGAAAAATCGATCGCAGAACATTTTTAACATTTAAAACATGTCTCTGTTTGGACAGCTGAGAGATCTCATTACTGTGAATGACACTGCTGGATCAAGGGTCTGCACAGTTTGAGAGAGCTGTAAATCAGCCCCAGACCTCTGGGCACAAAAACATTTACAGAATTGCTTTAAATTATTTGTAAATAAAGGGCTAAATTCAGCCCTGGGCAGAGCATGGCTTCCCTCACATCAGGGCTGAGCTGGGCAGGCGGGACTGGACAGGTGAATTTGGGGGTGACACCTGCCTTAGGGGTTTAATATCTCCCATCTGAGCAGGACCTGGCATGGGATTTGCAAATACAATCCCAAAAGGCACAGGGTAAATGCAGGCAGGGCAGTGAGAGCTCTGTGTGCTGTTCCACCCCTCTGAGACACTTCTCCAAAGCTTTGATGCACCAAAGGCAAAGATAGAGCAGGGAAATATTTACAGGCTGATTAATGGGGGTGATTTTGAGGGCATAAAAGGTTGGGTTTCAGTGACATGAGTGGACTCTTTGCTCACTGAATGCCAGCTCACAGTGATGCTGCAAGCAGCTGGTGCCTCCCTTGCTGCCAGCACCTGGTGGAGGAGCTCCTGACCAGGATGACAAAGTTTAAAGGATCACAGTCATAAAAAACCCCACATAATTTGTGCCTAGGGAAATGTTTTGTGGGGGGAAAATAGAAAACAAACACTGTAGAAAGAAATCCTCCTATTACAGCAGTGGCTAAAACCAAGCCCAGCTCAGTTCTGCCTAGGAAAACTGTGCCATGTGTTTCTTGCCTCAGGGGTTGGGTTTGTCAGTGGTCAGCTGGAGGAGTTTGTTACACAATTATGTTGTACACAATTATGCTGATGGTGCTGTGCCATCCCTGGAGGTGTCCAGGGAATTCCTGGATGTGGCACTCGATGCTCTGGGCTGGGGGATCAGACACAGAGCTGGACTCAATGGCCTCAGAAGTCTTTTCCCCCTTAAATGATCCTGTGATTCCATGGCTCTGTGATTTTCAGACTCTTAACAGATGGTTGGCAATAGGGTACAAAGTGACTCAGGGTGTTCACTGAGGGAGGTGGGATCATTTGGGGAAGCTGTCATTAATTATTAGCTATTTCCAGGTCAGAGGTGCATGGGTGACCTGCACCACTTACCCAGTGCACAGAACCACACAAAGGTTCTCAAAACATAATAAGGTTAAATTGATGCCTTAGGATTTTAGCTTTTGTATTTTTTATATATTTGTAAACCTGCAGTTCTTTAGTTTATAACTCTAAACTCCACACACAGTGTGAGCTGCTGCTTCCCCATTTTGGGCAGACACAACAATTCCTCTCCAGGCAATCAAGGACACCCCACTGCCTCAGGCCCTGAGAGATGGAAACAAATTGAGTTGGCGGGAGTAAACTTGGGGTCAATGACTTCATTACCTGAAACTGTAATTGGCAGATTAACCCCCAATATGCAAATGGACCAAACTTATAAAAGTGTGAAAACCCATGACCTTTTATGGGTGTAGCCCCTGGGGGGCTTCATCTGCCTGAAATGTGCCTGAAGGGACTTCCAATAAATATAAATACTTTTTAGTCCTTTAATTTTTCTGGCCTCTGTTTTTATGTAGCCCAAAAAGGTATCAAACACAATAATGAAGCAGTACAGGAAGGTGACACAGCACAGCACAGAGATTTTTGGGCTCCTGGACACGAGTCCTTGTGGAAGCAGTTCTGTGGTAGGGGTGGGAAGGAAGGAATTCTCTGCAAACAACAGCTCCCAAACACACTGAGAATTTTCCTTAGCTTAGGCTTATGTGAATAAAACTGCAGCTAGTCAGCCTCCTCAGAATGCTCCCATTAATTTGTGTGGCTGAACTCGGGCTGCAGGTCTTGCTAAAGTAGGAGGTCACTAAAGCAGACAGGGAACTTGGATAAAATGAGAGGGACAGGCCCTTGAGTGAATGTTGTTCACCTCAGTGCTTTAGGAAGGTTTTTGTCTCTGTCTCTGAGTCCCTTGGTGAAGATTTGCTGAAAAGGTGATGGAGAAATGTTGCTGTAGGACATGAAATAAAATGATCTGGACACTGGAATCTCCAAGGTAAAAAGAAGGGCAGTTTAATTTCTGACTCCAACATCTATAGATTTCCAAAATTGACGGTGGTTGGAGGATGACAGTGCCACCTCTTCAATTTGGGCAAAGCAACAGTCATCAAATTTCTCCTCCTCCATGAAAGAATGCAAAACAATAATTATTTAGAGAAAAGCATGTGAGAAAGTTCATTACAAGAATGAAAACTGAAGGCATAGAAGAACTTAGAAGAACAGGGCAGCAGAGAAAAACAGCAATGTGACCATTAGTGCCAAGTTACACAGCGCAGGTGTGCAGCTGTGGGTGCCAGCCTGCCATCAGCCCATGGCTCAGCACAGCTCTGCCTCTTTGCTTTCCTCCTTCCCCAGGAAATGCCACCTTTCCCTGAAGGAAACTTTCCAGCAACTGCTCAAGTTTTGCTGTTGACACTGTTGAGGTCCTTCCCAGAGGTCCATGACATCTCCCAGGAAATCTTGTGCTGCACACAGAAAATGTCACTCCTTGCTCCCAGGAGCTGTGATCCGTGGAGCATCCCCAGAGATGTCCCTGTGCTCGTGGGCTGGCCCTGGAGCTGTCCCCATCTTGGGGCAAGAGGGACAGAGGGACTGCAGAGCCCCACAGGGGTTTGGAGCCAGCCCAGGCTGCAGTCCCTGCTTGTCACAGACATCTTTTATGGAAAATCCTTTCCTTAGGATTTTTCTTCCTGAGAAGCTGAAAGGCCTCAAGAAGAAAATGTAAACAATGGTTATCTGCTGCTATGGAATGCAACAGGTGCATCTGGGATTGGTCTCATGTGCTTGTTTGTAATTAATGGCCAATCACAGTGAGCAGGCTCGGACTCTCTGTCCAGGACAGAAGTTTTGCTATCATTCTTTCTTTTTCTATTCTCAGCTAGCCTTCTGATGAAACCTTTTCTTCTATTATTTTAGTATAATTTTAATGTAATATATACTAAAATAATAAATCAAGCCTTCTGAAACATGGAGTCAGATGCTCTTCTTCTCCCTCATCCAAGAACCCCTGTGAACACGGTCACACCTGGAGCATTAATGAACCACTGCAATGGGGATTCCCAGTTACCCTATCCTATCACCCCTCTTTCCTCCTGACATGTGCATGAAATACACCATTGGTGGTCAGAGACAAAGCCCTTCTCCAAAAAAAACCATTTATGACCTGACAGCTGGCACCAGCCACACACCAAAAGGCAGTTTAGACTTACTCAAGGATTATGATGCCATCAGAGGAAAAAAAGCTTTGTTGTTTTAGAGTCTTACCCTTGTCTCGAGACAAAATTAACAAAAAAAAAAAAAAAAAAAAAAAAAAAAAGAGAGAGAATAAAGAAAATCAATAAATCTAAAATTGTATTCAGCTGGGACAGATGGCAATGATATTAAATATTTTGGCTTTTAGCCAAGTGCACTTTTAATGCAAAAATTGATGTCAGCGAAATGACCTTTTCTCCTTTTAAAAACCCTCTCCAAGATGATTATTATCCACTAAAAAAAAAGAAAAAAGAACAAAATAAAAAGAAAAAAGAACCGGAAGAGAGGAAATAAAGGATATCTAACTCAGAGATACATTAACAGATCACTGTGAGTAACAGCCCAGCAGAGTTTATGGCACAAAACATGAAGATTATTTGAAAAGCATTTGGTTGGGGTTGATAATGCACAGCATCACTGCCTGGGCTGAGCTGTCTCCAGCTCCTCCTAATTTAGTGCACAATTATGACAATGTCTGTGAGATCTAAAGCCAGCACCTCTTCCAGGGGTACTCTAGATCTGGTTACATGCAATGATATCTCCTCCCAAACGAGCACCAGGCCCTGCTGAGAGGTTCCTGATAAAGGCACAATCCTGGCAGGTCTGAGGACCTCCAGTCCCCATGAGATTCACTGGAGGATGAAGGTTCTGGCACTGGGGAGGTTTCCAAAGCCTCAGAGCTCAGCATCCCTCAGGATCTGCTCCAAAGCAAATTTCCATTCAGAATTAACAGCAAGTGAATTCTTATTTTTCTTTTTTCTTTCTTTTTTTTATTACAAGTGAATCAAATAAATGGACTGAGAGTTATTTCTCCCTCGAATATTTCTTGTGCTTTTGAAAGATTCCCATGGCAGACTGATTGCTCTGGAATATTTATTTAATTTACTTATTTTCTAAATTTATGCTGCGTGTTCCTTCGCTATTCTCTAGGTACACAGACCAGAAAAATATATCCATATCTTTTTTGAAATAAACCATGCCACAGATGTCACCAGAGAAGAATGATGTGAAGGTGGAGAAGATGCTGAAAGGAAAGGCTGAGATATAAACCCAGCAATACTGGCATCTTTCCACTGCTTGGAAAATGAGGTCAATATAGAAGACCTTCCATTATCTATGGAGAAATGAGATGCTGGAGAAACCTTCCCAGCATCTCTGGGCATTTGGAGCAGCATTAAGAGCACACTCAAGGGGTCTCTGCTCCAGAGAGAAGTCCCAAACCTTTTTGGTTTTCCCTACCCATTAGAAGCTGTGATCAAGGCTTCTGAAAATTCCCTGTAGCCAGCCTAGGAATTATCAACCTTTTCCGGAACTATATTACCTAATTGCTTTAAAAATTGAGCTATCTTTTAATTTTGCATTTGCTATAAAATATATAAATCATACAGCTGCAAAAATTTTGCCCTTGTAGCATAATTAAGTCCATAGATGTTGGAAATCCATGCTTGTGCAAAATCCATACTTCTTTCTTTTTTGACAATCATTGATTGTCAAAAAAGAAAGAAAAGCAGGCTAGTTTGGATATCTAAATACTTCTCCCTCATAAATAAAAAAAAAAGAGAACCCTTGAAAACAGCCTTCAAGACCTACTCAATTTAATTCTCCAGTAAATTTTCCTTTTTTTCCAGACAAAATTAGCAACGCGCCCATCGATTTTTGTGCAGCTGGAAATGCATAGGTAGAGCTAAAAGAGGGTAAATAAAACATGATGGACTCTCAGGGTTAGAGGAAGAAAGTGCTTATAAATGCAGGAGTCCAGGAGCAGAACAGAGCCCGTGCAGGGTTCAGGCAGGAGGCCAAGGAGGCAACTGAGAGCTGATATTTGTGTTGAGATCTCCAGGAATTGACTGAGTCTGAGCTTTCTTAAGCAAAACCTTCTGCCAAAATCTATACAGTTATAGTCATCCCACATCATTTACATCACAGGAATTTCCCTAAATAGCATCTCTGCAAACAGAGGGACCAGGGCAGTTTAGGCAGAGTTGGTGACACGATGTGATGCTGTTGGTTTAAGTGATCAATGGCATTCATGGAAATATCTGAGTTTTTTTTTGTCCTTAATGCCAGGAGGTGTTTTAATGCTGCAGTAGTTTTAAAATCAGGGGACTGAGCCCAAGAAAATCAATATGAAAAGGAAACTCTTCCAGTTCACTGTGGAACTTACAAAAGGCAAAGTGACCCAAGTCTGAACAAGAGCTGGGATTCTTTGGCTCTGTTGTACCATTATTGTATTTGCAGGGTGGCCTCATGGAAGGAATGATGAATCTAACTCCATGCTCTCAGAAGGCTAAATTATTATTTTATAATACTATATTATATTAAAGAATACTATACTAAACTATACTAAAGAATACAGAAAGGATACTTACAGAATGCTAGAAAGATAATAATGAGAACTCGTGACTCTTTCCAGAGCCCTGACACAGCTTGGCCCTGATTGGCCAAAGAGTCAAAACAATTCACAAGAAGCCAATGAAACAATCACCAGTTGGATAAACAATCTCCAAACACATTCCAAAGCAGCAAAACACAAGAGAAGCAAATCAGATAATTACTGTTTTCTTTTTTCTCTGAGGCTTCTTAGCCTCCCAGGAGAAAAATTCTGGGCAAAGAGATTTTTCCAGAAAATATGACTGTGATATATCATCACCATCTATTCCTTCCTCCTGTGGAAGGGGACAGGTCACCTCTCCTTCCTCTTATCCTCATTATCCCACTTTCAAGGCTGATTTAAGAAATTAGATGACCTGCACTGGGCTGATCATACATAGGGTGACATTGAGTACCTGAAGTAACCCCAAACACAAAGGGTGTTAAAGATCTGAATCACCAACATATACCAAAAGCAACATTGCAACAAATCCAGCCTTAAAAGTGTGTAGCTGTTTAAATATGTATGTGTATGTATATAAAAGCTGTAAGCTCCATCCAAGCTGACAGGAGAGAGCGGACAGTAGCACAGAGCTCTCCTGGATCAATGCTGCCTTGCCCTTCACGTGTCACGGTTTTGATGCTGACACATTTTTTGCAGGATCAGAAAAGCCCCTGCTCCTCCTGCAGAGGAATTTCCCCTATCTCAGTGATGCAGCCTGCCTGGCATTTAACCTCCAGCTCTGATTTAAAAGGGGTGTGCATGCTGCTCCTTGGACAGAGATAATTTCCCCCTCTCCAAAGGGGCTCCGGAGGACAGGGCATCCTGCATGGAAAGAGCTGCAGAGTCAGAGCACAAAGAGCAGCACAAACTGTAATGCAGAGACATCTGGTAAATGAAGGGTTGAAAATGTGATGTTAGAGTCACATCATGAAATAATTCCCCTCTTCTTACATTAAACAAGAATGCCAGTGGCTGGAATTAGGTGTTTTAGTTGGTGTTGGGGATATGAGAACACAGGACTTTGTGCCAAGCTGTCAGCACTGAGTGCATCACTTCTCTGCTTCCCCTTGTCCCTTTCTCCTGGACCATCAGAAACCTCTTGGGACACAGACTGTGCCCAGACAGGACCACATGAAGGACTCCTTGGGGTGGGTCCATTTTTGGGACTCTATTGGCCACTGCCATGCAGATAATGGTTGAGACCATGAACAAAGGTGAGCTTAAGCAGAAAGCTGAAGTGGGAAGGGGTTTGATGCTGCGTTTTTGCCCTGAGTGAGCTGCAGACTCATGGAGTGATGCTGTACATGCTTATTCAGATGCCTCAGCTGTCACATCTGCACCAAGGAGATAACCACACGAGCCAGCGTGCCCTAAACACTTTGAGATGTGAGCGTTAGGGAAGTCAAGATGTAAAATTTGTACAGTATACTGCAGTATTATTCACCACCCAGACATAATCAGCAAGAAGGATGACTCAGATATGGCTCTCATTGCTCCAGAGCCATAAAAAATATCTTCCACCATAAATTTTAAAAATTAGTTTGTGCCTTTTCTGAGTTACTGGAAAAGTAACTTTGCTTGTTCTGTTCTTATAAATAAAATGTCATCGTATTATCAAACCTAGCATGAAACATGATGCTCAGCAGAGACAATCCATAGCCAGGGGTCTCTTTGTGTCCTCAGATTTGAATGTGTGGAACTACAACTCACCTGTGAATTGAACCACTTGCAATTTACTCTATCCTACTATAACCAATTGCTATTAAATTCACCCATCAAAAACATTTCCTTATGCAGAGTATCAAGTGTTTAATCTCAGACCAGAACAACAGCACCAGAAGGTTTTATTTATCAAATCAAGTCACAGCGTGTAAGTGTCAAAAGAAAGAGCAAAAATCAGGTTTTAAGACTATCAGGAGAAATTGGAGCGTTCCAGGTACAAATAGAGAAACTCAGGCTGTCTGTCACATGGCTAGCACAGGGAGAAATGCAATCTACAGGAACAGCACTGCTTCCTCTTTATTTTCACTTTGCTCAAGGGGCAATTCTCATCTGCAGCTCCCAGCATGGGGAGTGACAGCTGTGACACAGGTTCAGGAGTCACACCCTACACTCATCTGCACCAGCCCAGTGCCAGCCCACGCTCACTTAGGGGCTGGCAGGTGACTCCACCTGGCCTGAAGCAATTTACATCAATTTCAGGTATAAAAATAATGAAAAAATGCAGTGTCCCTGCAGGGAAATGTGCATGAGCCAAGGCTGGGGTACTGCAGCCTGTGACACCTTTTTGGACATTTTGTGGTTGCACAGTGCCAGCCCACGCTCACTTAGGGGCTGGCAGGTGACTCCACCTGGCCTGAAGCAATTTACATCAATTTCAGGTATAAAAATAATGAAAAAATGCAGTGTCCCTGCAGGGAAATGTGCATGAGCCAAGGCTGGGGTACTGCAGCCTGTGACACCTTTTTGGACATTTTGTGGTTGCACAGGAGGGACTGACCCCTAAGACCCCCTGAGTATTGCCCCAAAGGCAGATCAGATCAGAACACTTAAATATATTCATTTATTCCCTCTGTTTTATTGATTCATTCCTTCCAGGAGGGAAGACAGAGTTATGTCCACCAATGTCCACTCTTGGGCGCTGTGACTAATTTTCCTCCCGGGTAAAAATTTAAATAAACCTTTGCGTGCTGGGACTGATTTTCATTCCAGGTAAAAATTTAAATAAAGCTTTCCCCACCATGCTCCTCTGCCAATATGAAATCAGAAAAAGGATGTGGGGGGAATTGGCTGCCTTGCAGTGCTGGTGCTGGCCCCAGCTCTTTTCCTTGCTCCACAGTGGAAGTTGCTGAAGGTTCAGCTCATTCCAAAGGCCAGGACAGAACATTTTATTTTTATTAAAGTTGTGCGTGACTTTCAGGCTGAAGCTACTGTTTGGTTTGCAAGGACAGAAATAGGACTGTGGATATTAACTGCTAACAAATAATTGACTGATAGAACAAAGCAGATCATCACCTCCTCTCTCTGCAAACTTTTCTTTCTTTTTTCCTGGTGCCATTGAAATTAGGTTTTTCCCCCCTATTTTTGACAATACAGCAGAGAAGATTTGCTTTCCCAAGGTGAATACCAGGACCCATTTACACCTGTTGGGAGTGGGGTGCTGGAAGCTGCTGATCAATTTGAATTAGCAGGCACTTTAATTCTGAATTTGCAATTTATTTGCTGTGCAATCAGGGCAAGAACATAAGTGGAATGAAATAAAAATTGAGGTCTCAACTCAACAGCATTTGGTAGTAGATTACCTGTGGTTATGTGCATAATTTTCAATTCCTTATCTGTCTTTCCCAGACAGGTGACCCAGAGTTATTAGCACTGTTTATACCATTAAGAACTGGGCTGGGATAGTGGCCTGAGTGACTGCACAACACTGGGTGTGAAATCCAGATCTCCTGAGCACTTGCTAATCGAGCTCTTTTGGGCTGATCTTCCATCTCTAGTCCTGGCTAATCTAGGATTTGATTTAAAAAAACCCAGGCAGCCTTTTTCAGCTCCTTCACAGTTTAATCTGTGTGTGCAAAGATCATCCAAAGCAAGCTGGCACTGTGAAGGAAGGGGAAATATCCAGGCCAGGCAGTGAGACAGCACAGATCCACCTCACCACCCCTGTGAGGAATATTTTCAGCATCGTGGAACTCAACTAGGGGCAGAAAAGCATGCAAACACTCCAGGGTGCAGGGAAAATGCTCTCTCCAAGCAAAGCAGAGCAGCAAGATGTCGTTTTGTGTGTCTGGTTTATCTGTAGGAGGCCAGGCTGAGCAGGTAAATAGTGTTCACCAGCAGAGCTTCATTAATGCCTTTTCCCTGCTGCCACGGAGGCTCCCAGTGCTTGGGATTGTCCCCACGTCACACAGGAGGCCAATATTTGCAGTGAGGGGTGAGATGAGGGTGGTTTGCTCTCAGCAGGGTGTGCTGGGGCTCTGGTGCCGCTCCCTGAGGTGTCCTTGGCTCCCTGTGTGCCCCAGAACAGGGACAGGGACAGGGGAGGGCCTTTGTGTCACTGAGGGCCGGCCCATGCACCCGCACAGCTGTGAGGGCAAGAGAGCAAGGAGCAGGACAGGAGAGCTTGGTTCACAGAAATCACAGAATCACAGAATCACAGAATTCACAGAATTCACAGAATCACTGGGTTGGAAGGGACCTTCAAGGTCATGGAGTCCAACCCAGACCCAACCCCTCAATTCAATCCTGGCACCCAGTGCCACATCCAGGCTTTGTTAAACACACCCAGGGATGGGGACTCCACCACCTCCCTGGGCAGCCATTCCAAAACTTTATCACTCCTTCCATGAAAAACTTTTTCCTAATATCCAACCTAAATTTCCCTTGATGCAGCTTGAGACTGAATCCTCTGGTTCCAGACTGCTTCCTGCTTTAGGCAGGTAAATGTGGTTCTTTTTCTGCTTTTCCAACAAAGGACATCACCACCCTGAATTTGGACAATAAACACCCTGAATTGCTCCCAGACTCTCACACCTATGGTGTGGCACGTGGATAATTCTGGTCTACTGACCATAAAAATCACTTTGGACTTCTCCAGTCACCACATCCCTGATCACTCAGTGCTGGACCAGGGCGGTCAGCACCACCCAGCCTGTCTTATGGCTGGCACCACTGCTTCCCTTGCAAAGGATAACCAGTTCTCTTTTTGTTGTGAATAAATCACCCAGCTAGCAGCTACCTTCCTCTATTTCATGCAGAGATTAATTTAAAATAGAATAAACACTATACTACTGTTACTATAGTAATATGCCAACATAAAAAATACAACAGAGCATTGATATGCTTATTTGAAGTAAAAAAAAAAAAAAAATCTGTATTTACTAACCAGTGAAATGTCAACTAGCATATTGTTCTAGCAAGTCTGGGATATTCCAGTTCAACCTGCTGCTGGTGGCTGAACCCTGGTGTCCTCCAGCCACTTTAGGTCTCTCACTCTTCAGGGAAAACCAGGGAAAACCACACCCCAGCATCTCCTCCCTGCTCTGAGCACTCATCTCCATGCACAAGGACAAGGTGACAAGAATGACTTTGCCTGTGGCTCTGACTGCAGCCACCCTCCAGCTCAGATATCCATCAGCAGTTTATAAAAACAGAAATAAATGCTTAGGACTCCCAGATTTCAAGTATTTTGGAAGTGCTGGGCTTCCTCCCTTCCCCTACATGATCACCCCCTCCAGCAGAAGCAGGAATGCCAGATCTGTCTGGAAATCACCCCCCTCTGCCTGAGCTGGGCAGGGATCCCTGCCCATGGAGGAGTACATTATGTGTACTTTATTTCCCATAACTTCCCAATACCTATCACCTATGTTAGACAGTGAGCTTCTACTCTAAACCAATCCAAAAGTGCCACCATCACCCAGAAGATGGAGGCCAAGAAGAAGAAGGAGAAAGGCTGGACACACCCAGATTCCTCCATCTTGCCTCACGAACCTCCATTCTAAAAACCCCAAAAATCTATTTTCCATCCTGTGACAAACTAATTATTATTCTACTTAGAATTTCTTGACTTGTAATTCTTCATGTAAAGGTTGGTAATTATTTTTTCCAAGGGCTAAATCAAAGGCACAGGGGTCTGGGGCTCTGTGCCAAGGTCTCTGAGCCCCCTGTCAGGATCTGGAGTCCTCCAGGGCAGCCAGAGGAATTTCCTGGGTTCTGACAAGCCAGTGATCCCCCAGCAGCACCTCAGGTCTTTCAGGAGAGGTTCCTCACCCCCAGGAGCACGAGGGGTTTGAGGCACAAACGTGGAGAGGGGATGGATGTTGGTTAAATAAAGAGATGTGCAAGACTCAGCTGAAGATGGACGTGAATGGGAGAAATTCCCTCCTCCCTCCCTTGTCTCTGAAGTTAAATAAATAAACCCTTGTTCTTGCCTGAGGCAGGTTTCTGCTCAATGTGCAGCCAAAACCTTCCCAGTGATTCACTTAACAGTTGTGAGTATGATAATAGCAATAACAAAAACACCCAAACAAACAGCACAGCAGAGCACTGGTGGGTTTTGCAAGACCTCAGAGCTGAGTGCTCCAAATAACTGACATGCCATTGCATTTTCTTGCTTGGCTTTTAGGGAGGGGTGAGATGGGAAGAAGTGGCTTATTTCATTCCTATTCTCTTACTTATTTGACATTATTTTGATTAGAAAAGAGAAGCTATTGGGACCAGGTATGATAGGTTTATACCTCTCCTCAATGTCAATATTTTCAAGGCAGAATTCTCTCATCAAGCAGCACAAATTGCTCTAACTTACTGAAAAGAAAAAAAAAACACAACGAACTAGCCATTTTGGTAGAAATATTGCTCACTTGGAACTTATTTTTTATGGATATATTGGAAAAAGTTTTCATCTATGCAGCAAACTCCAAACTTACAAAGACTTCCAGCTCAAAGCACTAGAAAGCTGCCAGCATGGTGTGTTAGTTTCTCCCTGAAGAATCCAGATATTTGTATTTCTTTAGAAAAGAGTTAAAGCTGTAAGCATCATCATTCCATAAGAGGATGCCAAAATGTGAGAGGGGAGTCTGCAGAGAGGCTTGGGACAGTGGCTACAGGGTGTGAGAGCTCTTTGGGGATGATGGTGAATGCCAAGTTCCCGGCTCTCTGTCCCTTCTCCAGTCCCACTCATCTTTGCTGAGCCAGCCATGAGTGTCCCAGGAACTGGTGGGATGAGGGGCAATTGTTGTATGGAGTTGGCCTTTAAAGAGCAAGGAACTGCCTGGCATCACAGGGCACCTACTGAGAAAGGCCAAGATGTTCACCTGGATGCTCTTATCCCACCCCCACGAAGCAGGAGATGGCCTCAGGATTAGCTCTGGCTATATATCAGCAGATTACATCCCTGCTTTGAGTGGGAACAAATCTGATCTCACTTGTCTCCCTGTTCTTTTAAGTTCTTTTAAGTTCTTTTAAGTCTTCTGATATTTACATTTTTGTAATGGAGTATTTCACGCACTTTTCATGTAAGCAATGATTGTTTTGCATTCTTTTCTGGAAGAAGAGAAATTGGATGGACTGTTGGTTTGACCAGTGTGCCAGTTTCATTCTCCAATCCATGGTCACTTTTGAAAGTCTATAAAATTGGAAATAAACTGCCCTCTTTTTAGCTTAGACCTTTCAGCGTGTGCGTGTTGTTCATTTCGTGTCCCATTGCGACGCTCACAGTGGGCAGTTTCAGGGTTTGTGGTGCTGTGGTTGCTGCCAGCATCACATCTGTGGCACAAAAAGGCCAGGACAACTCACACAACAGACCAGAGACGTTTCAGCAGTGCCCTGAGAGGCACATCCTCACACACAGCCATGGTTGGCATCACAGCACTCCAGCACCACCCCTTGCCCCAATGCCAGCTGTCACCGTTGAGGCAGGAATGGATGAATGAGGGACACACTCCAGATCTCTTCAGGAGGCTAATGATAATTTTATTAGGAAGCTATTCCTTTTTATACTCTGTTCTGACACAGGTGGACCTGATCGGTCCTTTAATCAACACACCTGATATATTGGCTAATTAAGGAATCACCCTTTGGTAAACATCTTATGAGAAAACAACTGTTCAAAGCACCAGCTGTGAGATTTTAATTCTTTCTCTCAGCCTTCTCAAAACTGCCCAGAACAACTCCTGGAAAAGTTTATCTGTTTCCCTCTCTGACCAGGCTCTCAGTATCCACAGCCAACAGGTAAAACTCTCTTTGAGCTTGCCATGGCTGACGTTGTCACAGCTGCATTGGAAACAGCACATCTGGCAGGAATTGTTTCATTCTTTGCCAAGGTAAATGCTGCCACCTTCCCAGTGTGGTCTTTGAGTGAGGCAGATGAATGAAGGAATCCTCTCTCCAGCTCAGCTCCTGTCCCTGGGGTCCCTCTGAGCACAAGGAGCATCTCAGCCTCTTTGGGCTGTGCTTTGAAATCCCACTCAGGTGGGTGCTCAAACACAGGCGACAAAAGGGAGCCCCTTTGTGAGCTGCCAGTGCAGATCAGAGGCAATCAAAGCCCCAGGCACTTCAAAGCACGGAGATTTACCAGGATGGCAGTGGGGAAGAGCCCTCAAAGCAATGGTGTAAAAGGGCCACCTTACCCTGCTATACTTGTGCTGGGAACAGAAATTTTAAAAGCAGTTTGCATAATATAGATTCTCCTCTCTTGGAATAGCAAATTAACAGTTCATTTTATGACTCCACCAATCAACACCTATAGCCCATTAAATTTAACAACAAACTTGCCTCATGAAGGAGGCTGCAGCTGAGCCTTTCAACAAGCACTCCCTATCATTTATTCTTCGCCCTGAATTGTGTTTCTTTGTTTTATAAACCAGCATTTCTATTTTCTCATTAGCAAGTGGCATGCTAAATTAATTCCGGGTATTAATTTACACACTGGGTGCTCAATTCAAAGCTCAGCTCTGCTTGGTGTCAGTGGGGACTAACCTTGCTGTATCTTTATTTCTCCAGGATGAATCCAGAGCAGCCCAGGTAGTGCAGGTCTCAGGTAAAGCTGCCTCACCCTCTGATGTTGCAGAAAAAACAAACAGAGCAGATCCACTAACCCCATTCTGTCCCCAGTTAGTGCAGTGTAATTTGAGAGCAACTTCACAGAATGGTAAAAAAAAATAAAAATTCCTCAGTGTGAACACTGAATATATCTGGAGGCAAAAATTGGCACAAGAACTGAAAATAGGCAAAAGCTTATTGAAAAGGTTCAGTTTCAGAAGCAGCTCAGAGCATGGGGTCACTTCAGTAAACAATGAGCCTGCTGCTAATTGAGGGGAGTGCCACATCACATGGCTTCATTTGCAAAGCTATTTAGAAGGAATGATCAATATTTTATAAATACGTTAAGGTGGTAATAAAAGATGCATGATGTAGTGTGTAGGTAGGAGCCTTTCTGGAAGGAAATGAAGGAATTATAGATAACCCTGGCATGCTGAAGTTATGCAGCTGGAATGGTTAAGGGGAAGGGCTTTTAAAGATTCTTTAAGTTAGGAAAGTGATAAGAATCCTTTAAAGGAACCATGTGCCACTTTCTTTATTTTGAAAATCTGCATTGCCAGCAGGGAAATGTTTGTATCAGCTCTTGGGCAAACATATTTCACCCCTGAACTTTCCATGGGGGTGTTTCCACTGCACTCCACACTTCACCCGCACATAACAAAATAATTTGTGCTTCTCGCAAAACCTGTCCAAAAGTATTCAGGCAAAATTCTGCTTAGCCCAAAGACAGGATGGAGTGAGAACAAAAACACAGCAGAAGTTGCACTAACAGGCAGTGAAAATGCACATTTCCAGTGTTCTTTTCTCAAAAAAAAAAAGGGAATGAGTATAATTTCTGTGGCACAGGACAGACTTAGAGTGGGCCCTTGTGAGCTACAACCCAGGTTTACAACAGCTGCTCGATGTCAGAACCATAGGTGGGAAAAATGGATGAAAAGTGATTTTTTTCCTTCCCTTTATAAGAAGAACTGACTATTCCTCATTTTGTTTCAGGAAAAAGAAAATCCCTACCAAAACATTTTCAGTATTAATTTATAAAAAAAATAAAGTTGAATAAATGTTTCTTTTGACAAAAACGGGGGGGAAAAAATCGAAATCAGCTTTTTTTTAACCCACTCCAGCACAGACAGAGATTATTTTTCTGTCTGTGCTGGAGTGGGTTAAAAAAAAGCTGATTTCGATTTTTATAACAAACCATAGGCTCTTACTCCATGGGTAAAATGCTGGGAGCATTATGGAAGAGAAGATGCAAACAAGCACAATTAAGTGACTCTGCATCACACAGCAGGGGTTCCTGGTAAATACACACCAGACAATTTGTAACCATGCTTATGTTTAAACATTTTATGGGTCTAGGAGATCCCAGCTTTAATTTAAACAAACATAAACTCCAGTGTATGGAGATAAATAAAAACAGAACGATAGCTTTCAGTCTGCCAGGGCCCAAATGTGAGACAGAGTCTGCATTGTACGAAAGAATTATTTACAAAAGTACAAAAATGAAAGAATTATTTACAAAAGTACAAAAATAAAAAAAATAAAAAAAATTACTTACAAAAGAACAAAAATGAAAGAATTATTTACAAAAGTACAAAAATATGTACAAAAGTACAGGGCCTAAATGTGAGACACGGTCTGCGTTGTATGAAAGAATAATTTAAAAAAAAAAAAGTACAAGAATATGGTTTGGTTATATGGTTTGGTTTCCTCTCTGTGTGCAGGCGACTCTTTCCATCACCTAGTTTTTAATGTTTTTTTTTTCCTAAATTCTGAGGCAAACAATCCAGAAGGAAAAATAAGAGGAATTATTTTGATTGTGCATTGTAAGTTTGGGACTAAAATGGTTGACATCTCTAAAAATGAGAGCTGTGTCCCAAGTTTATTTCCCATACTAATTTTTCAGCATCCTTGAGGCAGATATTTCTTTTCTTAAGCACACAGAGGAAAGACCAAACTCCTGTTTGCATCTACTACTGGCACATAGTGACTTTTAAATGCTGTTGCTGTGTTGGGCACCCTTCCAGCAAGGTGGTAGGGATTATACATTTTCCTCTCATGTTTTTTTTTTTAATTTTAATTCCCTAAATATTGTTGGATGATTTCCCTGTGCACAATTAAGTAACCTGGATCTGCTCTGCAAGAATGAGATGGCAAAGTAGGAGAGTCCTCCAGGACAGGGGATAATGCTGACCAGGTATTAAATTCATGCAAAACACACACTGACCTGGAGATTAGAAACTGAGGCACTGGAGCAGGAAAAGTGCTGAGGAGCAGAACAGAAACATCAGAGCCAAAATCAAAACAAAACCCATAACAGAAAATACACTAAAAAGTACAACAGAAAATACTACACATTACTAAAAAAAAGCGAAATTAAAAAAAAAAAAAAAACAAACAAAACCAAAACCAAAAAACCCAGAGGGAAATAAAACTTTCAAGCAAAATCCTCTAAAATTGTGTAAAACAGCTTTGGAATGTTTCAGCATTTGCCTGTCTATATATAATAAACCCACAATGAGAACACTCACATGCCTACAGTAGATAATCATCCCCTCCCTGTCAGACAAGGTTCCCTCCATGCTGGATTTGCACATTTTATAGGATCTTTATCCTTCATGATTGAATCCCAGGGCCGAGTTCTCTATTTTGCATTGCTTCAAGCAAAGGTTTGGGTTTGCTTTTTGGGGTTGGCTGCAGATTTCCACCATCCCTCCTTTCCCACAGGTCTGGTACAGCAGGGGCCACTCAGGGCCTGAGGCAGAACTTCCCTCCAACCTCATTTTACACCGGGAATTTCAGAGGTTTTGGGAATATCCAAACAGTGATAAAATAGGTGAGAAAATCTTGGGCCTGTAGAGCTTTTCTTTTTGAAGAAGGATCTTTGGTGACTTCTCTTTTCACTTCCTACAGTGAGGACTGAACACATTTAGGGGTTCACATTTGGGAGGAGGAGAGCTGGGAGTCAAAGAAGGAACTCTGTTCTTTGCCCTTTACTCTATCCTTATAAAAGCAAGAACAAAAAAGTGAGTGTATTTCTAATTATAGCATTGCAAAACTGTATTTCAGAAAAAATTATATATTTAGGACAGCATTCAGCCCTTTTTTTGACTTACTACTTCTGCAAAGGACTTTTCCTGGAGTCCAGATTCTGCTGCAGCAAAAATCCCCAATTATAGTAAGAGGTGCTTGCAATACAGGTTATTTTGATGGACATAATACCCAAAACTGAGCTTTCTACCATCTGTTTGTCCCTAAAATTTGAAAGCAAAGAGAACATATTTCACCACTGCGTCAGTGAAAAGTAAGATAAATGCTATTTAGATGCATGTGCAGCATATGTTCTCTCTTCTATGACACGTTCATCTGTAAGGTTTTACTCATTTCTCTGGAGACACATACCCATAGAAAAAAGAAAAAAAAGCCACCAACTTTCCACCTCAACCAATCCCTCCACAAAGCCAGGAGCTCTGAGCACGGGTTTGTGGGACATGAATTTTATATTATTTATTTTTTATAATATGGGACATTATTTATTTATTATAAATTTATAGATGTGGGACATTATTTATTTTTTTATTAAGTGGGACAAAACACTGGATTATATTATATTATATTATATTATATTATATTATATTATATTATATTATATTATATTATATTATATTATATTATATTATATTATATTATATTATATTATATTATATTATTTATTCCCCCTCCAGTTCCCTCCCCTGGTAGCTTCAATGGCAGGACTTGGTGGATCTGAGGGGTTTGGGAAGCACAAGAAGGTAAAGCTGTGCTGGGGTGGGAGGGTTTGTGTTACATATCTGAGTAGAAAGCTGGAAATTTGTCTTCCCAGCAGCTCCTTTGGCATGTCCAGCAGCTGGTAGAGGGGAAAGGAACTGGAAGAGAAAAGGGAGAGTAGAAAGGAAATCACCACCACAGCTGTCACTGCAGAGCTTCTCTGCTGTCCCCAGAGCTTTGCAGTACTGTGTGGGACACAAGACCGCCTTTGTCCCAGAGATTTCTGTCCAGGATTGTGGAGATGCTGCAGCAAATTTTCCTTAGTTCATGCAGGAATCCTCTGCTTTCAGTTCCTGGTGCTTTCTCACTCCCCATGATGCTGATTCAGCCACACACACAGCCTGGTACTGCTCAAGGGCTGCACTCAGGAGAAGACTTGGAGCTCCAGCTGCCTGGTGGAACATTCCTGGTGTCCCAATGAAATGCCCAGCACTCCCTGAGTTGGGTCTTTTTTTCAGTTGTTGGCTCCAATTGACAAAAATCTGCTTATGTGCACCAGGTTGGTTTGAAAGGAATGGGAGGAGGAGAATGCAAGGCTGATCAGGTCTTGCAAGGAAGAACTTTTTTTTTTTTCCCAAAAAAAGAAGAATTTTTCATAAAAGAAATCTAACGTGATTATATATTTCTAGCTCCACTTCCCATCTGTTCACCTTCCAAAGTGACATTTAAGGAGATGAGTTTACGGTGCTGGAGGCATCAACAGCACTGGATTGAGTGGATCAGATCCAGGCTGGCTCTAAAGCTACTCAAACCTTGCCTAAAGCTCAGCCCTTATTTGTTTTCCTACAACAGAGGTACCTTGATCTCTGGAAACACTGGCATCTGCCCTTTTCTTCTTTGCAACCCTTTCTGCTGAGAGCATTATCTGCCTTTTTCCAGCAGATGACTTGGCAGAACTGCTCCAACCCCCTGACATGCCTGAGAGCACTTTGGGTGAGCAGAAAGGCAGCTCTGACACAGTGTCTGGAGTTCAGAAGCCACAGATCAACACAGTGGATGGGTTTCAGGCTGCTCTCCTCTCTGTCACACAGGCAGGTGTGGTCCAGCACAACCCTGAGAGTCAATTTTGAGAGGTGCCTGGGCTCCTTTATCTGAGATGTTGGTTTTTGATGCAAAATGGGAAACATTCCTCTGTTCTGTGGTGCAAACAGGAAAAGCTGAGCAGTAGCTGATATAACCAAGGCAAAGCTTCCTCAAAAACCCAAACCAGCTCAGGTGTGGGTGTTAACTGTCCATGCAGCACAAGGATCCACCTCAGAGGTAAAGCAAGCGGTGAGAAGGAATGGATTTCTGAGGAAGGGAGAAAGATCACAGGCAGTGCAAAATGTGGAAACAGGGAATACATCTGGGTAAACTCAGCATGGGAGGAGAAGGAGAAACAGCCATGTGAAGAGGAAGGACATTTTTACACATAGCAAATAAAGGCTGAGGAGCAGAAAGTTCTCCTTCCTCAGGCACTCACACAGCCTGACACCTGTCCTGGATTGCCAAGCAAATTGTATTCTATTGCCATCTGTATGGCAGTTGTCTTCTGTTCATTGGGCAGTTTTCCTTATCTCTTCCGCACCCAATCCTCCCTCCGGGAGACATCTGCTGATAACAGCTATTGAATGTCACTGCATGGCTGATAAGAACTACAGCATCCCATTGGGAGATGTGAGCCCAGAGGGAGGAGCCAAGCATTGCTACCTGGATATAATCTGGAGATTCTGGAACACCAGCACGGCTTTTCCACTGGATTCCCCAGAGGAACAGCAGCTGCCTCTTCTGCCACTGGATCTTCAGAGGAAGACTGCACCTTTCTACAGGATCCCTGCTCCAGCAGAACCACTCCTGACACTGCAGGAGGGCTGAGCCACAATTCCAATGGCACTGCCACCAACACCTGACCCACAGCTCCTGTTCTGACTCTGTCAGTGTTGTTTTGATTACTGCATTGTTTATTTTATTTTTTATTTTCTTCCCTTTTAAAGAACTGTTATTTCCCGCTCCCATATTTTTGCCTGAGAGACCCTTAATTAAAAATTTATAGCAATTCAGAGGGAGGGAGTTTGCATTTTCCATTTCAGGGAAAATGGAAATTTCCTGCCTTTCTTAGCAGACACCTGTCTTTCCAAATCTAGACACACCACAGGAGAGGATTTAGCCAGTTTGCCATTGGGAAAGTGCCAATTCCACTTTTGCTTCTCCCTTTCCTCTCCAGCCGAGCAGGAGCTTGTCCTGTCCAGTCTCTGGAGAGCTCTGGAGGCTGCAGGCACAGAGCTCCCCATGGGAACCCTGAGCTTGCCTGGGTGTGTATCCTAATCCTACAGTTGCCTCTACAAAATTTTGGGTTTATTGATGAAGGGCACAATTAGGGGAAGAAAGGAGCCGGCCGCCCACACTGCTTCTGTCTCTCTGTTCTTCTGTCTCCCACTGAGGAAGGGCTCTGGCAATATTTATAGGCCTGTAATTTCCTGCAAGTTTATATAGCATGAAAGTAGAAGAAGTGATAAAATATGCAGTTTAATTGCAAAAAACCCCATGTACTAATCTCACTAATGTGCTAGATTAAAACTCTGAATGTGTGAGGCTTCAAGGTGATTACACATATTTAAAGCAAATTTTCCTTCTAAGTGTCTCTAACCAAACTCATATTTTATGGTATCCTGGACCTTACAATTGACTTTTATTTGGTTTATTTTTATGAATGATATTGAAAGTATAATATTGTCACAAGGGATTCTCTTCCTCTGTGGATTGTTTCATGATGCAGGATTTCTATTAACTTCTCTCAGAATTTTTTTTGTCACACTAGGCTGCTTTAGTGGCTTCAAGCTCTATTGTGCCACACTGGGCTGTGTTAATCACTCAAGCTGGAGTTTCCCTTTGTGAGGAGGGAGAGGACAAGGGCTGGACATGTTGAAAATCTTCTAAAATTCTGTTTGGAGAGCTTGGTACCAGCTGAAGACTCTGCATTGCTCCCCTGAGCTGCCAGTGACCCACATCATCGGCATTTCCTCACATCTGGGGTTTTTCTATCCATGTAAAGATGTTCTCTAAGCCCTATTTCCTAAAGAGAATTAATTAATTAGTCCACAAGCAAGCAGTGTCTGATGTGGCTCTGCTAAAAGAAGTGACCACAGAAGTTGACTCCAGTCCCAGAAGATTCTCTGACTGGTTCAATGTCACATACTCCAAACTGGAATTTTAGTTATAGCAATATATTTTTATAGCAACCAGTTTGGACTGATTATAGCAAACTGCAAATTTGCTGAAATGCTGGTTAAACAGCTCCTCTGGAGGACACTGGGCTCTCTTTGAACAATAATTGTTTTAGATCTGCTGTTTATTTTCTTTGGGAAGGAACAGGTTGATCCTTTTCTCTTCACAACCACCTCTTTATCACTCCAATGGAGTTATTTCAGAATTTGGGATGGACAACAGATTGTTGCTAGCCTCCAGGACCATCTCAGGATGGGATTAGGGCAGGCAGGGTCCTCCAAAGAGCCCCTGGCTCAGGGGAGCAGAAGAAGTGGCCCCTTGACACACATCCATGTCGGAGACATCTTTTCCTGAAAATCCTTTCATTAGGATTTTAATGAAAAGGCTTCAGGAACAAAATGTAAACAACGATTATCTGCTGCTGTGGAATGCAACAGGTGGATCTGTGATTGGCCAGTCTTGTATGTTTATAATTAATGTCCAATCACAGCCCGGATGGCTTGGACTGTCTGTCCGAGCCACAAACCTTTGTTATTCATTCCTTTCTATTCTATTCTAAGCCAGCCTTCTGAGATGAAACCTTTTCTTCTATTCTTTTAGTGTAGTTTTAATGTAATATATATTATAAAATAATAAATCAAGCCTTCTGAAACATGGAGTCAGATCTACGTCTCTTCCCTCATCCTAATACCCTGTGACCACTGTTACACACCCATGCGTGTCATAGGATCCTTTAATCAGAAAAGACCCTCAGGATCATTGAGCATGCCTTGGCTTGGCTGATAGCAAAACCTGTCCTCCCATGGGCAGGGAAAGCTGTTCAGGAGCACACAGAGCAGCTCTGGAGCCTGAGCTCACCCCAGAGGCACCACTGTGGGCAGGAGGACATCCCTTAGGTGCCTTGTTCCAGGAATGAAGACCACTTATTCTCAGAAATCCCACCAGAATGCCGACTAATTGCCTAAAAATCCCCCAAATCTATAAACCCCCAAACTGCAGCATCCCCCCAAGCCCCTCCATTCAGGTCACACTTTGTGCATCCCCAAGCAGGACCTGCTGAACTGGCAGGAGCTTTGACTTTGGGACCTGGGCGTCCTCTACAACCCACTCACATTCACTGTGCACCAGCTCTATTTAATGCTAGGAAGGGAGAATAATCTAAACATCATTTTGCAAATGGTAAGCTATTAAACTAGCAAATGATTTGAGACAAGAGCAACTACACCAGGTCAGCTTCTCTTTCAAACACTCCCAGGGTACATTGTGTGTAGCTCTGCCTCATGTAAATACCACGGCCTTGAGGTTTTTCCTTGTGGCTTTGTTCTTTCTCTCATTTCTGCAAGGAGGCAGAAGGAATAAATAGATGTTTTTATCACCACTTTTTTTGCTTTCAGAAAGTTCACATATTGCATTTTTGACATTATGTAAATTAAAAATCACCATGGCATTACCTGAAATAAACTATTATATCACTCCTTTCACGCTACTTTAGTTAAGATACTGTCAGCACTTCCATTACTAGCCCTTATTTCAAGGAGTTTCAGACTTAGCTGGTAAAAAGGTGGGGAATTCTATTTATTTATTATTTTTAATGGAAACTTCTAACACATTGCCATCTTGGGGAAAAATTTAATTTTCTTCAGATTTTAGAAAAAACTTTGTGTCCATTTTGTTGTTCAGATGCTGTGAGGCTATTAACCCACTAACAGGTTGATGATACCCCAGCTCACAGACCAATTCCCTTTTCCCTTCAGGTTCCAGTGGCAAAACAATGCAAAACCCAGCCCAGGTCTGGTGCTGGGGCACAGCTGGGGACACCTGGAGGGACAAGGGGAGTCCTGGCACACAAATATGTCCCTGGTGCCTTTCAGAATGAGCCTTTGTGTCCCTGCTCCCCCTGGCAGGCTGAACTCCACACACACATCTTTGGGGAGAATAAATTTGGTCTCCATGTCAGGTAGAACAAGGAATAATGGGCTTAAAATTACAGCCAGGGAGATCCAGACCAGATATTAAGATCAACTTTCTAACAGCAAGGGTGGTTAAACTCCAGCAAAGATAGCCCAGGGAGGGTGTGAAATCCCAGCCCAGGGAGGTTCTGAGTACAGATTAGACAAATGCTTGACAGAAGTGACAATTTTGATGTTCCTTTGGGGCAGGGGATTATATCTTGATTTCCTGTGACAGTGTTCACAGGGGTCTGAGGATGAGGAAAGAGACGAGGATCTGACTCCGTGTTTCAGAAGGCTTGATTTATTTTTCTATTATATATATTATATTAAAACTATACTAAAAGAATAGAAGGAAGCATTTCATCAGAAGGCTAGTTGAGAACAGCAAAAGAAAGAATGATAACAAAGGCTTGTGTCTTGGACAGAGAGTCTGAGCCAGCTGACTGTGATTGGCCATTAATTAGAAACAACCACATGAGACCAATCACAGATGCACCTGTTCCATTCCACAGCAGCAGATAATCATTGTTTACATTTTGTTCCTGAGGCCTCCCAGCTTCTCAGGAGGAAAAATCCTAAGGAAAGGATTTTTCATAAAAGACGTCTGTGACAATTTCCCTTCCAGCCCTGTTTCCCACAGTGCTTTGGGAATAATTTAGAAATAAGAGGATACATATTTTGATGGCTTCTATCCCATCCTGTGCAGTCGTGTGCTGTGGGACACCTCACTCCAATGTCTTCTTTGGGATCCCTGTGAAAATCCCATGAGCTTTCCCAATCTGCCACCCCTCCTTGGCACACAGCACTGGGGTGGCCTGAAAAGGGTCATTCTCATGGCATCTGTCAGCCTTCACCAGCCACCACCAGCAGCCAGAAAAAGGCTTTTTTTTTAATTAATAAAGCCTTTAGCAGGTGAATCCCAGCCCCTTTCTGGTGGCTGCAGCCAAGATCTCCACCGAGCTCTGCTAATGCGTTTGCCTTCCAATTTGTGAGCCCCAGGAAATTTCACAGGCAAAACACAAACAGCCAATTCCAAGCTTTGTTTAGAAATATTTCCTGTGTTTCCTGCTGCTGCAAGCAACAAAGAAGGGGGTAAAAGAACCCAAACAAGAATTCACTCAGCCTCTTCAGTGCCACTCATTTTTCCGCCCCAGTAAAGCAAAATGTGAGCTGTAAACCTGGAGGGAGCCACAAGGTAAGGAGGGAAGAGCTGCTGCTTTGCTCTGCAGCATCCTCCTCTTTCTGAGGTCTTCATGCCCCTTGCTTTAGCCTGTCCTTTATTCCCTCCAACATTATCCCAGCCCTGTCCTTCCCCAGTTTAATTCTGAATTCCTCCCCAATTTAAACTTTGCAGGACAAAACTTTGCCTCTCTCCCTGTCCAATTCATTCTCCTGGGTCTCCAACGAGGCTTCTTGTTGGCTCCTTAGTTTGATCAGAGCAAATTAGACAATATCTCCCCTTTTTCCAGCCTAGAATTCCTAGTTCAGTAGCTGCTGAAGCAGTGTTGGCTTGCTGCAGAATTTCCCAAGGTACATTCCTGCAGTCACATTTTGCCTGGCTGAGAGCACGCAGGGACGGCCACAAAAGCAAATATCACACAGAACCATACGTCTTCATTTCAGCAATTCCTTGGATTGTGACTCTCTCCATGCCTTTGGTCCTGTAACTCACCTTTCTAATCCCCCCAAAAAACAAACAGCATTTTCTTCTCCTACTATCAAACCCCATCTTCACACATATTCAAGTTGTAACAATCTCTACACCTTCAAGCTGCTTACACACAGATTTCATGCTCAGAATATAGACTCAGTTTTCTGTAGTCATCTTTCCTATTTTTTAATCATCCCTAACCATAATGCTGGCAAGCACAGGGACAGACAAAAGGGGCTCAAGGCTTTTAAAAAATGCATGTATGTAGGCACATATATATTTTTCATTTTTAGATGTTTCTCTTAATCATATCTTGAATTAATGCAGGGCTTGTTCATTCGGAGCTCTCATTACCCTCTTAATTAACTGTGCACAGATGGAAAAAGTCGGAATTGCTTCACTTGAGTTGTTCTGCTAGTTTTAAAATGAGATGGCAGATGGAGGACAAGGCAGAAAGGGCTCAGCTCAGAGGTAGGAAACAAGTTTTCAAGCTGTCACAGAAACGTCAACAAACACTCCATCTGTTTATGAGGTGTACCAAGCAGAGGCAGCTTTAAGTGCCATCCGCAGACGTGAGTTCAAAGAATTCCAAACAATTAGCAGTGAAATGAAAGTTGTGGTTTTGGTTTGAGGTTTACCAGGACGCTGCCAATCTGTGCTGTGGCACAGGGGCTGGGTGCAGCCACCACAGCGCTGCAGGAATGGTCTCAGTGTGGCTCAGCACCCTCAGCTGTGGGTGGGCTTGCTGAGACCCCATCCCCAAAGCTCTGCAGCCAGACCCAGAGGAAGGACAGATGTTGCCAAAGGCCCCAGAATAAAAGAACCTCTTGAAACTGATGAATAACCTTCAAAGAATTAGCTCTGAGTTTGCTACTGTGAACAAACCCACAGAAAGGACGGGTCCTTAGCTGAGGGCCCCAAATACAGACAACACAAATTTCAAGTAAAAAGTCTAATTTCAACTTTCCAGAAGTTTTCTGTAACTGAGTGTGTCACAGACATATTTTATGAAAAATCCTTTTGCCAGGATCTTTTCTCCTGAGAAGCTGGGAAGCTTCAGCTTCTCCATGTTTTGCTGCTTTGGAATGTGATTTGGAGAATTGTTTACCCAGCATGTGAAATTGTTTTTACTTGATGACCAATGACAGCCACCTGTGTCGAGGCTGTGAGCAGTCACAAGATTTTATTATCATTCCTTTCTATTCCTTTCAAGCCCTCTGATGAAATCCTTTCTTTTAGTATAGTTTTAATATATTGTTTTTTTAATATAATATATATCATAAAATAATTAATCAGCGTTTTGAAACATGGAGTCAAGATTCTCAACTCTTCCCTTGTCCTGGGACCCCTGCAGACACCACAACATGGGTGGATTTCTGCAACTAATCAGTGTTAGCATTTGGGAAGTACAGACAGTCAACTCTAAATGAAGGCAGGTAGACAAGAGCATAAAAATAAGAAAAAAATAAAATCCTCTCCTCTTTTAGAATATTGTCACAATACGACACAAAGTGAATGACACACACAAGCTGAGATGTTTTAGGTAAAAAAGGGCAGTTTATTTCTGAACTCTAATATTTATAGACTTTCAAAAGTGACCATGGATTGGAGGATGAAATTGCTACCTCTCTAGTCACACAGGTTAAACTAACAGTCCATCAGTTCTCTCCTCCTCCAGAAAGGAATGCGAAACAATCATTATTTACATGAAAAGTGCCTGAGAAACTCCATTACAAAAATGTAACCATCAGAAGGCTTAAAAGAACTTAGAAGAACAGGGAGACAGAACACCCCTTGTTGAACTGCTCCAGTGGGATTTTAAATTGCTCTCCTGCTGGAAATGATCCCAGTGATGGAGGGCACAGCACTGTTATTGGCATTTTAGAGAAGCAACAGCACGGAGTGAAATAACCGTGTCAGGGCAGTGACACGTTTGCTCTGGATATTTAAATAACCAAGGAGGAGCACATCTGCTTCCTAGCACTGCAGCCAGCCCTGGGAGGAAGGTACATCTGCATCCAGGCTCTGTGGGTTTATGGATGGGTAGCAGACATGGTTATTGGGAGCTGGATTGTCCCCATGTGGTTTGCACACAGGCAGGGAAGCTAAAAGAAATGCACACACAAAGCACTTCTGCACAGCTTCTTGTGATATACTTGCTAATTCTTTTTCCAGTAGGTTGAGCTTTTTTTTGGGCAGCACCATATGTTCCAATGAGGGGAAGAGCCAGGATCCCATCCACATTCTCTCATTTCAAAACCTAAACCACAGACTTGACTTTTCCTAACATTCAGAGGTATCTGGTTCTGCCACAGGTCCAACACCTTCCATACCCCTTTTTTAAAATAATGAACAATTCCAGACACAAATGAAAAAGCACTCACCTGACACATGCTTACAAACAACATCTCCATCAAAAGCTGCAATAGAAGGTTTTCTATTCCCTTTTGGTATGGCACACATGTTTTTATTTATAAGAAACTCCCAACTCCTTTTCCTAACTTTTCTCTAGCTCTCCACATGGAAAAAACCCACACTATACAGATAATTTTGTTTAGGACCAGCAAATATTTAATTTTTTTGACCTGATTGGAAGGAATATATGTGAACCATAAATTCTGTCCATTTTGAGGGTGCACTGAGTGTTATCTACCAGCTGAGAGGGAAGGGAAGGGAAGGGAAGGGAAGGGAAGGGGAGAGGAGAGGAGAGGAGAGGAGAGGAGAGGAGAGGAGAGGAGAGGAGAGGAGAGGAGAGGAGAGGAGAGGAGAGGAGAGGAGAGGAGAGGAGAGGAGAGAGGAGAGAAGAGATCAGGCTGCCTGGGCCTGTTCAGAGCCCTGCCAAAATTTGCTCTGCAGATTCAGGCAATTTCATGTTGCTTTTGTGTGTGTGTGTACCTACAGCAGGATTTTAAGACCAAGAGTCCATTTTTTGAATATCAAAACTTCCTCTTTATTACACTTAAGTTCATTTGGTGCTCAGAAACTGAACTGTTTTTGGATAAAACACACTCCTAATTCACTGATAACAGTCAGACTTTGGGACCAGATCAGAGGCAGCCTGAAATAATTCCCTTTAAATGATTGTACCATGAACACTGCTCCTTTACACCAAATCTCTTGCTCTCCACTGGTACCACACACACTGCATTAGTCAGGTTTTCCTTGTGGGACTGACAGAAAGTGCCTTGTGATGAAAGAGAATATTTGAGGTGGGAGAGGTGGGATGCAGCTGGAGGTGGCCGGGCAGCTGACAAGGCCATTTGGGTGATGTGGCCTGGAGTGCAAATGTTCCTTTTGTTTTTGGGGAGTTAATCCCCTCTGAAACAAACCTTTTTCAGCAGGTGGTGAAGATCCACGTGCCCAAGGGGAAACCATGGTCCCAGCTTTGCCCTCAGTGCTGTTGGTGCACACTGTTGGTGTGCTCAGACCCCTGAGCACTGCCAGCCCACCAGGGGATGCTGGGGATGCAGGAGAGCTGAGCCAGAACGTTTTGTCACAGCAGAACCACCACAGGTGACACTGGGACACCAAGGCTGCCCTCAGGGCCTCGTGGAGGAGCCCAGAAATATCCAAGGCCCTGTGAGAACAAGGATGTGAATGCGATTTTCTTCAGGCTGCAGCTTAGGAAGCTCAAAAGGCAAAACCCCCCAAAAACCAACAAAAAACCCCAAACTCAAAGCTTTTTCTGTAGAAATAAGGCGGAAAAAAAAAACAAAAAACAAAAAAAACAGAGCAAGAAATAAAGGAGAAACTGAGATAAGAGCAGCAGCTCATCTCTGTGCATGTTCTGAGCCTGACAGGAGAGTATCCTTCCCAGGGGCTCCTTATCAGAGCCTCAGCTCCCTCAAGGTCACAGATCAGGGTAATTACACTCTGATAAGCACAGTCCTTGCTCATTTGCAGTTACATACCATGGCTCCTCATTTTCTGCTCTGAATACTGGGACAGGATCAGCACCCCACAGCACCTGCAATGGTCTGCAGCTCCAGACTGGTTGCAGTTCAGGAATGATGTGTAATTCTGGCATGTACACCTCAGAAAGTGCCGCAGGAGCCTTACATGCTAAATAAAGGCAGGCAATGCCAGTGTTGAGGAGCCCAATACCATTTAAAGCTTCTTGTGGCCACATCAGGGTAAATGCCACAATCCAGATTATGGAAAAAGGCAGCAAGCCCTGTAATAGTTGTTTTTTCTGGTATTACAAAAATCCTGAAGGAACCACCATGGGAACACCAGCAGTGACAGGAAAAGGAAAGGATTTGTTCATTTCCTGGGAGGCCTGCAGCGAGCTGAGGGATTAATAATCCAGAATCCTCCATCCTGGGCTGCTCATCTTTTTAGCAGCTTCTGAATTGCTCTACAGAAGTGGAGAATAGAATAAGTAGAGAAGTAGAAGAATCCTCAATAGCAAGTCCTGGGAAAGGCTGCTGTGTCCCCACAAACACAGGAGAGCCCCATGGGAATCCTACACCAGACCCATGGTGCACACAGAGGTCGAGGCAAAGGGCAGGATCCCCACCTTAACCATTGCTAGCCCTCCAATTCAGCAAATATTCACCCAAAGGAGCCTGAGCAGCCCTGGGAGAAGCTGATCCCTGCTCTGAGCAAGGCCCCAGATCCTGCAGCCTGCCAGGCCTGGAGGCTGGGCAAGGAAAGCTCCCTGAGGCATTGCTGGGTCATGGATTTATTTAATGACTGAGCAGAGGACAGTTTCTGTTTTAGAATATTCCCCCCCCCCCCCACGAACACACCTTTACTTTTTTCTCCTTTCTAAAAGAGGCACTTAAATCATCCCAATGAATAATAAGGATGCTTGCCAACCCCATTTAAGGCAATTTCCATTTCAGTCCCAATATTGTCCTCAAACATACTTTTCCCTTTATCTGTGGAATGGCCTGTTCTGCACAGCACCTTAAATAGAAAGTGCTATGCCAGCTAAATGCTGCCTTTCAACTATTACAATAAATATCTGACAGTGAGGAAAATAAGAAAAGAGGCAGGCGGGGACTGATCTGCTTTGTCACAGCTCCTGCCTTGGCACCCAGAGCTGTGTCAGTCCATTAGCTGCTCTTAATTTCCTTGTTCTTGGTGGCAGAGGTGGCCATAATTGGTGGAGCTGCTGGAAATATCACATAAATGGGGGTGATTCACACTCAGAACTGTCACTGTAATAAAATCCCATTTAGAAAATGTCCCCATCACCCAAGGGAAAAAAGCAAGCTCCAGAGGCTGTCCCTCCCCTGTTTGCTCCTGTAGGGATGAGTGACCCATCAGCACCAGCCAGGAGAACAGAGCTGTCCATCTCTGCAGGCTGGGCAGAATCTGAAAGGGACATCAGCTCTGATAGCCTGTAATCAGCTCAGACACAACAGCTCTTATTTTGATTTTTTTTTTGGTGGGACTTTTCAGACTGGACAGAAGCCAAGGAAACAGAGATAAATATAAAACAGAAAACCCCCTGTTGCTATTATCAGTATCATTAATGTGTGTGTGCTTGAGGAAGTGATAGATGTGAAAGAAATAAGCAGAGCTGCCTTGGGGAGACTTGGCACAGCAGGAGCCTGCTCACTTTACTCAGCAGTGCTCTCAGATCCAGACTCTCAAACTCATCTTTTCACCTGTGAGATGCAAAGAATTGGAGGGACACCTTTACTGGAGTATGGTACAGCCCTTTAAAATATATGGAATATGTATCAAGTTTTGAGTCTGAGAAGAACAGTGTTAATTCTGAATACATTCCGAGTTTCATATGGAAAACACCCTAATTATTTACTTTTGGACAAATCTTTTGGTGGCACTTTCAGGAACCTTTCTATACTTATAACCCAGATGTTGAAACCACCCCTTTTCCCCTGCCCCTCCCCATACCTGTCTATTCTAAATTCCATGGTTCTTGGGCAAAAATGCAGCTCATTTTTAACAACAAGACCTGTCACTCTGTAATGAATTTCCAATAACCAGTAAGAACAAGCTGCATAGGTATCTCCAAGCATCTTCAGTGAATTGGGGAGACATCTTCAGCATGCCAGGATTAATCCCAACCTGACACCAAGCCTGAGCATGGATGTCCAGGTCCTTGCCTATCTTTTGACCTTATTTTGCCGCAAAGCACAATACAAAACCCACCAGCAGATCAGGGTATGCTGCTGCGAATTCTGAGCATGCACTGAGTCCTTCTTAAGAGGATAACAAGGAGGATTTGTGGTTAAGGGTTTGGTGTTTCCTTTTGGACCAGGCTGGTTAGGGAAGGCTTGTCACTGAAAGGGCTGGATTAGGAGTGTTTTGCAGCTGTGCTTTCTAAAATATTTACTCAGTGTCCACTGGAGCAGTTTGCAAAGCCATCAGCACTCACTCTAATCTTCCTGAGCAGCCTGAGTGAGCAGTGAAATGAGAGACTTCAGCAAAGTCCTCAAATATCTGGTGAGATTAATCTTGTCAATTATAAACACCTCTTGACTCTGAAGTGGGTTGGGATGGGGAATTTGAGACTGGTGTCCTTTTCTGACACACCCACAAAAGCCATTTCCCCCAGTTGTCACAGAAGAAGAGAAAAGCTGCCTGGGTGACATGGTAGAAAACCTGTAATGATGGGGAGAAACACAGCCTGAGATCTGGGTGGGGAGAGGCACAAGGGGTTTGGGAGCCCTCTACTCAGACAGGAACTGCTTCAGTGAGGAAAAGCTCTCCTGGAAAACAGAACATGCAGGTAAGGTCTGTGATCTCCCAAAGGCTCCTCAGCCAGGAGGTTCTGTGGGGATGTGTATGGACAATGACATTTTCTTGGTTAAAGGAGAAAACAGATGAGGAATATCCTGCCCATAGCCCAAAGGCTAATCCAATAACTTTAGGACCTGCTCTCTGTTTTTAACCCTCTGATGATATAGGTCTTGTTACAGCCTTGCCAAGTGCCTGGAACTCATCTCCAAGCAGGAGCAAGGCTAATTACCCAGGACACCAAAAAATGGGTAACACAAACTCCAGACCAGCAGGTCAATCCAGCCAAGCACTGAACCAGATCTCATCAATCCAACAGACCCAAATCATTACAAGTTAAGGATGTGCAAGAGTCCTTTGTAACACAGGGGCATTGTGATCAGGGAATATCATCTGACCCAACCAACTCCATCAAGCTGACACTTGGGTGCCTCCCTCCTTCCCTCACAGCCTTGCAAGACACAGTAAATTAAGAAGTCAGAGCAGCACCAGGGAATGAAAAGCACTGCAGTGAATCATGAGAGCTCCCAGCACTGCCTGCAGCACAAAAATCAGTGCCTCAACATCTCTCACAAGCAGCATCCTGAACTGGGGCCGTGAGCACAGCCCAAACAGTTGGTGCCAGCTATTGTGATAGCTGGAATGAGCCAAGGAAAGCAGGAATCTGGCTTGAAACCAAGCACAGGTTCTGAAGATTAAGACATTTTAGCTAATGAGGAGGTGTAGCAGAGAGAGCAGGAGAAAGATACAGAGGCAGTAGAATGCAAAAAAAGGCAGTGGGATGTGAGCCTGCCTTCCCAGGAATTCACAACAGGACAAGCTGTGGTGGTTATTGTGCTCTGTTGTGAAGGGCGACAGCAGGAGCAGGCAGCAGAGGGAAACTCTCCTTTGCAGCATCCTTGACCTCCCTTCCATGAAATATCCCCTTTTTGCCAAGGTGCTGTAGCACTGTAGTTCATTTGTGCCTCCTTTGCAAATCATTTTGTCTTTGTGATAGCCTGAGTCAAATCAGGAGTGTCACACTAGGAATAATCCCATTTCTCTGCTGATGAGACATCTAAATAACACAGTTGGGTCCCACTGACTCTGTGTTAGTAGTGTGGCAACTTTTTTTTAGTTGTTCTAAAATATTTGTGGCTTTAGCACCCCCTTGGCCTATGCAAGGGGTAACTGCCATCACAAGTGGTGTCACTGATACTCTGTGCTGCTTTTGGCTCTGAACAGCTCACACACTGAACCAGCTCCCCAAAACCTCACTAACTGAACCATCTCATCCAAAGGAGTTTTCTCCTTTTGACAAACTTATAATATAAAATATAACCGAGTTTTACCCACACAGATGCCCGTCCCTCCCATTTTCAAAGCAAATTGCTCCTCAGGACTGCTAGGAAGTAGCAGATGAAGAGGACAGTGATGGATGATGCACTGTAAACCACATTCCAGCACAGAACCTTTGTTCCCCCTCCCACCCCAGCACAGTGTGCAATAATCCACAGCTGCTCTTTGTGCAGTCTGAGCTTTCTGCTGGCTCTCACTGCCTTTTACAGCACTCCTGCTACAGAAGACAAGCATGGCTTCAGGATGCAAGCAGAAGAAATATAATATTGTGGAGTAATTGAAGCTGGAAGGACCTCTGTGGGTCAGCTGGCACCGCCCCTGACTCAAAGCAAGGCCAGCTTCAAAGTTACACGAGATAAACTGGCAATAGTGATTATTTAGGACCCCTGTGGTCTGTTTGCATAAAGTCAGCTCAGGCTGGCTTGTTTTATTCTGCCCTTAGCCTTGCTGAAGTCAGAGCACCTCTTCATCCCAAAGGGCTCCTTCTTCTCTCTAAGCTGAGACACTCTCAGCTCCAAAGGAACATCATTTCCTAAAGGACTCCAAATTTAGAGAGTCTGTTCAGAGCAGGGAAAAAAAAATAAAAACAAAGCATCAACAAAGGGAGGAAGACTCAGCCAAAGCCAGCAGGCAGGAACAGACTGGAACCAAGACTTTGTATAACTCCCAGTTTGCCACCAGCTCAGCACACATCCTTCTCTGCCAGCAACACCCAGCTCCATAAAACACCCACATTCCAGCAGGGAGAGCCTTCCCACTGACCAGAAAGCTCACAAATGCTGCAATTGTGTCTCATCTGGCTTTTGGTCTCCACCAGCCCAGGGCAGAGCAGAACAAGGCACTCCCAGAAGAGGTCTGTGCCCAACTGCAGGGCTCCCCTCACTGCTGGCAGCACTCGGTGCCTCCCCCTTCACAGGAAAGGAGATAATCTAATTAGCACCTGAAAACAGCAGAAATGAGGTCACTTGCTTCCTGTGTAAAGCTTAATTTTGTATAATTTATTTTTTACATTTTCTAATTGAATGAATATTAATTAACTGTAGTTTAATGCAGAAGATGAAGACATTAAACTCTCATTAACAAACACTGAGTCCTATTCATCCCCAAACACTTCACATCTGCAGCATTAAGTTATCAAAGGAAAAATCTGCTATGATTTATGTCATTTTCTGGTGGAAAAAGGGAGGCAGTAAACCTGCTTCATCAGCTAATTATCTGCAGGGTGGCACATGGCTCTGTGGGCACCCAGGGATGGCACGTGGCTCCCAGAGAGGTGCTGGCAAGCAAAGCCATGTGGTTTTCTTGCCTGCAGCATCATCCATGTGCTGGAAATGACCTGGAACATGGAGCTGGAAAACAAACCTGGGCCACCCTGGCATCCCATGGAGCCCATTGAGATGGACACTGGGGAGGTGAAAACAGCAAGGTGTCAGAGCTGGTGGGAGCTGAAGGTTTCAAGCTGTGCATCATCTCTGCCACAGGCACTGAGCCTCTCTGCAGGGCTGGGAACAGCAAACTCTGCTGGGCTCAGCCTGGGCAGCTGGAGGGGGCTTTATTTGTTAATCCACAAGTTATTATTTTCAAATGTTATTATTCACAAATGTTGTATTGCTGGCTGGGGTCTCTGTACAAATCACGAATGGGATGGGGCTGCTGTGGAACTGCCTTGAGCTGTTTTATTTTCCAGCATCAGCCTCATTGCATGGTTATGACAATGGGAAGATGCCACCAGCTCACATCTCAGGCAGCAGACCAAGAGCTTAATGTTACAACTCACTTTATAAGTTTTTTGCCCAATCACACAAAGCAAAAGCACATTGACAGTAGTTCTATCCAACCACCATAAGCACCTGTACCTTTGGTTAAAACAATGCTTGCTTATTTCAAATACAATACCTGCTTGTGAGCCTTAAAACACAATGCACAGAGCTCCATTATTAAGCTTCAAACTTCCTAATATCTTGCTAGATAAACTTTTCTGTAGCTTAGGGAGTTATTCTAGACAAGTGTTAATACACAAATCATTGTTCTATTTGTCCTTGCTTTTCTACTTTTTAAATAAATTTTTCTGCTGACCTATCTCATGGCTGCTGCTTAGCTCTAATCACAATTCTGCTGTCTTTGAAGCCTGCCTTTTGCAGCTTTCCCAAAACCCTCTGATTTTGTAGATTCCCACAATGTTGTTATTAACCAAGTGTAGTGATTAAAATGTCACCCCTTGCTGCACAGGGTTGTTTTTCCTCCAGCCTGAGGATGATAAGGGGCAGTAACTCTTTTTCCACTTGCAGAAGGTTCCCCCTGCCTGCTAAATCAGCTGCAGGTGCTATGGCCAGAGCTCCTGAGCAGAAAAAAGAGCCCAGGCTGGCAGAGACTCCCACAACTCCCCCAGTTTCTCATGAAGATCCTTCACTGTTCACTGTCAGATCCTTCCCTGGTTCAATTTACTTTAAACACAAACACTGCGAGATGTCACTGCACTTCACAAAGTGGAGCGCAGAGGAAATGTACTAAAAGTGTCCCAAAAAGTTATTCAGTGATTTTTTTTTTTAAAGGTGTTTCTTCCTTGTCATGTCATTTATAATTTAATTAGTGGCAGGTTGTCGTGCAATAACTATAAACTATAGATTTATGCACTGGAGAAAAATAGCAACTTCATTCTTAAAGCAGCAGAGCTTGCTCCCCCTGAGCTGGTGGAATTGCCATCTGCTGATGGTTCCGTGGAATGTCACCTGTTCTGTTAAGTACATTTATATAAATGAAACTGTAGATCTTCATCACTTTCCCCCCTCCTCCCACCATGATTTATTCCAGCAGGTTTTACATTTCAATAGCGTTTTCATTTCTCCAATAGAAATCTTTTGTGGATGTGAAACATGATTTTATATCTGCAAGTAGATGTTACAGTAAAAAAAGTGGCAACAGCAATCAACTATAAATCATGGAAATAGCCTAGAGAAGTAAGCCTGAGAACCAAAACAAGAGGTGACAGTGGAGACATTTAAAAGCTCAGAGAGAAAAACAAGTCTTGTGAAGCCTTTTCCACATCAACAAGAATTCAGTGAGCTGGTGGAGAGGCAAGGAAGGGAAATCTGGAAATGTGGTGAAAAAAACCAAAGCAAAGGCAGACCAACCTTTGTGCCCTGCCACCACAGGGCAGTTGAGGCAGAAAATGGAGCTGCTGATAACAAACAGGAGACTGGCACATGAACAATTTCCTGCCCTGACACTCAGAAATCTGAAAAAGCAAAACTCCCCTGCTGCACTGCTCTGGGGAGCACAAAACACAGAAGTGATTTAACCAAACTGGGTTTCACTGATGGATCTGTTGTCAAACCCCAACTCCTGAGAAATACAAGCAGCACTGACACACAGTGGGAGCCCTGAGGGCAGAGCAGGCTGGTGCTGGGACTGAAAACCTCCAGATCCTGCAGGGACTGATTTTCCTCAATGTGAGCACACCAAAAAAAGCCAAAAACACTTTTAGATATTAAAACTACACTTTATTTGAACCCAGCCTGGAATTTTTAGAGTTGGAGTGAGCTTAAAATAAGTTGGAAATTGGCTTCCTTAAGGCTCACTCACTGTCAGGAGCTTCCTCAGCTGCTGCCAGCTCCAGTCTCAGCAGTTGTTTCCTGAGCAATTCCTGCAGCATTTGGGCTCCTCTCACTCATGGCAAGCCCTGTTGCCTCAGTGGACAGCACAGATTTCACTGGAAAAGAATTAAATTTGGCATTAAACTCAGAAAAAGTTATCCCTTCTTGGTGTGCTGGTTCGACCAGGAAGTGGAATTCTGGGGTGCTGTGGTCAAACCAATGGGTGCTCAGATTGTGATATAAAATAAAAAATTCTTACCGAATGCAAACATTTATTGAGAAGCATCTAAAAAATGACACCAGAGGACATCATCTCCCCCTGAATGTGTTTTCCTCTGGAGGAAGTTCCCCATTAAGCAGAGCACCCAGTGCTGTGACACAGAGCAGTGGCTGCCTCACCTCCCTCTGCTTGGCTTTAATGAAATGTGAACGGCCTGAAAAGAGCATCTCGGCTCTGGCAACGTAATCCCTGCTCCTAAAACCACATCAAAGGGACTGTGCAACTTGGCCTTGGATGCAAACACAGGCTGGTGCCTCCCTGTGTCTGGATTTCACAGGACACCTCAAGGATGTTGCTGCTGAACTGAAAGGCAGTGAGGAAAATTAAAAAAAAAATAAGGATGTTCACTGCTGTGGTCTCACAAAGGCAATTGTATGATTCAAGGACTCGCTGAGGTCAGCTGCTATGAAAAAGACCTGCTAGGAAAAGCAAGCTAAAATCCCATAATTAAATGGACAATTTGCCACCTACAAAGCTCCCAGCTTACTCTGGAGTTTGGTGATAAATGTGCAGGATTTTGATGAGAGATAGAGGTTTGTGGTCTTCAGGACAAGGGAGATATCCTCCAAGAGCCAGTGTCAAGCAGAATTTTATTTCTGTGGGGAATTTATTTCTGTGGTGTGGAGCAGGACCAGTAAAGGAACCAGCAAGTGCCTCAGGACTGGAGGGCAGAGAGGAATGGGATAATAAAAAATTTGCTGTGTTCAACCAAAGCATGCACAGATCTCCTCTGGTGAGCAAACAGGGGTTGGAAGGACTTTGATAAAACCTGTGAAAGAAGAGCAGGGGATGAACCCAAGGCAGTGAAAACACCCTTGATGAATGTGAATGTATGACATGGTACCTGGTGTCAGTGCTGCACCAAAACTGGAATTATTGCATGAGAAATTTTTTTTTTTTTATGTGAGGCGTATAATTCTGGGAAAATACATTTTTTAAAGACAAATCAAACATGTGATTTTTTTAAACCAGGGTTTAATAAAGCACTTCTGCAACTGAGTCTTCAAGAGATGAAAAGAAATTCTGAAAATCAAGATTCAATTCAAATGACAGAGTAAACCCAGTTTTGTGTTTTCACAGGAAACTTTTGTCTTTCACCAGAAGGAGGGGGAGTTGTGAAAATTTTCTGCAGTCTCTGCCATTAAAATGGAGTATTAAAAAAAAAGAATTAACAGCACTTCTGTTAATCATGACACCTTGAGTGTTTCCTTATCTCATTTTGATTTTTCATAGTACATCTCTTTGCCTCTAAATTTCATCTGTCTTTTCTGCCTGGACTGTAAACTCTTCACAGCAGGGACTGTTTTCTTATAATGCATTTGTCCAGCACCTCAAATGTTGTGAACATAATGTGATGTGAATAATATATGACACTCCTCTCCTGAGCAAAAGATAAAACTCAGAAGCAAAACCAGATGATGATGATGGCTTTGTGATAGTGAAACAAAATTCAAGACAAACCTCACTGCAGCATGAGGTCTCCATTGTGGCTCATGAAAGTAAAAGCCAAATGGGCTTGACTGTAACAGAGATGAGCTCTAAATCATTGCAGGCTATGCAATTGCTGCACATAATGCTCCTAAAAAACCCAACCCAAGCTCTCCTCCATCTAAAAGTGGAGTTCAGAATTTTATTGGAGTTACCTCCTGCCAAGAATAGCAGAGAGCAGCCTGCACACAGCATCTGCTCACAGAGAAGGGAGCAGAAACATCTGGGAGCAGGAGCTCACACCTCCACCTGCCCCACCTGTGATAATCCCCCACAAAGGAGGAGATAACGCAGGTTTTGTAGGATACAGGTTTTATAGGAATGTCTCAGGTTTTATAGCAGTGTCTCTGTCCCTGGAAATGGGATTTCCTCCAAGGCACCACATTCTGAGGAAAACCAAGGGAAACTTCACCTGTGTGGGTTTTTCTCTGTTCCCATCTCACACCCAGCTCCCCGTGCCTTTCCCCCCATCTTTGTGGCTGCTCTTGTGTGAGGTTTTCTCCATCATGAGCAGCCAGCCTGGCTCTCCAGACCTCTGTCACCTTTTCAGAAAGCAAAGTACCTCCAAGAATCAGGAGAGATCCTGCTCCATCTTCCCCTTACTAAAACGCAGCCTTGTTCCTGGTCTTACAAACTCTCACCTTGCTGTGCAGCCTGTCCCTTTGTGTCCAAAGGGGAACACAGGTGAGGCAGACTCAGAAATGTCTGTCTCATTGAGATATGGCAGAATTTTTAACAAAAGATGGAGGACAAACCAGATCTCCAAATGCAGCACGGAGAGCTGTCATTTAGCAAGGATAAATGACTTCATGATACCTTAAATCTGTCCTGTTGTCTAATTCTGGAAAAAAACCCCTGATGACAGCCATTCTAGAATCAGCATCTGGAAATATACAACAAAAAGAAAAAGCTTTATTAGCAGTGGAAATGTACTCTTAGCTTGGATTTCCTTTTCAACACCCAGCTTGTTCATCTCACAGCTCAGTGAACAGTTAACAGCACATATTTCTCCTGTTCCAGCAGCAAGTCCAGTTACTTTGGTTTCTGCTAACTGCAGACAGATGAGAGTCAGCCTTCCTGGGGAGATGGGAGGGGGAGAGGGGAATGGAGCTGCAGGGAGGGGATGGAAGGCACAAAGTCTCAGAAGAGAACATGGATGAGTTTCAGCTTGGACTTGGAGGTGCTTTTGACCCAAATGCTGCAGCTTTTCTGTTCTTTGTGCATTATGTGAGTCTTTCTGTTTTAAACCAAGCCAATCCCTCAGCATTCAGTAAGGTTTCAGAGCATTGTGTCAATAGGTAAATTGTGGAATATTGCTGTGGGTTTCATTTTCTGATCCTGACGTGTTTCCCTTTAATAACCCAACCCAGCCTCCTTTCTGGAGACCAGGAAATGTCCTTGTCCAGTTGTGCATGAACATACTACCCATAATAAAATTTTCAGATTCCCCAAGTTAAAATAAAATCAATATTCTATATAAATAAACAAGAGGTTCCATCTGAAAATTACAGCTGTACGTAAAAAGGTTACAGTTGAAGTAAAGATGTAAGGGCAGACACTTGAATTACCTGTATTCCCTAATAATTGTATTTTGCTTTTGTCTTTGCCACAATGTCCTGTGTTACATGTGTGTTTGAGCAATGAGAACATGGAGAAATTACCCATCTAGTCAGGTGGAGGAAGAAGAGCAAGGCAGGTGTCCTGGAGGGTGGACTTTTAAATCCACCCCTTGTCTGGGACGGTTCCAAACCCACCAGACCTGGGGGAAATCTGCTTTGTTCCAGGGGTGCCAGCTGTGGATTTAGACTCTGGCCTCAATTCTTAGGCAGAATGAAAATCCAAAGGGCAGAAGATGACAAAAAGGACCAAGATCTAGGGTGCCTTCTTCTGGCAATAATGTAGATTTTTTTTTCAGTGCAAAATTTAATCCGTTTGACAAGAAATGCTTGCTGGACACAAATGTGGGGTGAATACAGAAGATTTGAGCTGGCCTTGAAGGCGTTCACAGGTGTACTCATCCTCTGTCTCTGATGCTTTCTTCTAACCCTCCCAATTCCCTGTCAAAACTTGTGCCTTCTGCACCCTGATCTGGGAGTGTTATTTATGGGAAAATATGAATGAACTTTTATTTTTAAATGACAGCTTCAGTCACGATCCACTGAACTACCTTCTCTTTGTCAACACAGTCTGCCTTTCCCTTTCACAGGCCAATTCCGTGGTTTTTATGTCACTAAGCTGGGAAAGAGGTGGCTAATCTCCTGTTTTTGATCACTGAGCTGAAAGGATATGTTGCTACCACCCTACCCCTCTGTTACAGCGACCTTTGACTGCAGTTCTGTGCAGATGATGGGATTCAGCCTCGTGTGGGAATTGGGAAAGTTAATATTTTTTTCTAAACATTAATTCCTCACACATCTCCCCCAGGAAGAGAGGGAAAAAGGAAGAGGCACTTAGCATTCAGGAGTGAAAAAAAAAAAAAAAAAGAGAAAAAAGATGAAATCTAATGAATTCTTTTCCCTCTCGGGGGTTAGAGAACAGTTCAACATTTCTGATTAAGGACAAGAGAAAGGTGGCCTTGTGCCATGGTGCTGCCCTTCTCACACAGGAGTGTTCTACATGCTGCAGGATAATCAAGAGAATAACAACAGCAGCAGCAGGCAAGAGCTTTGGACTTGTCATCTGCCTGGGCTCCATGCAGTTAGGTCTCAGTAAAGATGACTTGTTAAAAATCTAACTAACGTATCAAGGCTCATTGGGTTTCGCTAAGCTCCTACCTCTGTAATCACCATTTACCAAATTAGAATAGGGGGAAAATGAGCCACTTCATCTCTGTGTCATATAATGAACTTTTTTTGTGTGTACCAGAGAGGGTGATTGCCGCTAGGTATAATTATTATAATAAAGATCAGTACAAACTCAAGTTAAAAAGAAATTGTAGTTATTGAGGCCACCAGTGCGACTCGAATGGAGCCAGTGCCTGTGTCGTGCACAGATGAGTCCAATCCACTGATCTCAACCATTTTAACATCCCAGGAAAGCCAGAGCAATGATCCTGCCCAATGTTTGCTCGTCTGTCTAATGTAATTCAGATTATTGATTCTATTTGATGTGAAATCCACTGATTTCACTCAATGTAATCAAATCAATTAATCCCATCAACTCCAGTCCAATCCATGTGCACAATCTAGTATATCTGACAGTGATCAGCTGGCAGGCACGGAACAAGACAGGCACAGAGATAAATAATAAAAATCAATAGCTTTATAAATAACACCTACAGTGCGCTGGGTGTTTTGCACACAGCTGTAAAAAGCAAACAGCTTGATGTTCAGCCCATATGCATTTTGCAGATACACCAAAATTAGTGACTGATTTGTGCATATTTTGGTTGGCTGGGGTGCCTTTTCCCAAGTTTTTAGGCTATGGCTGGTTAGGGTAGCTCAAAATGGCCTTTGGGATAAATTTTGAAAACAATATTTATATGATTCATAGAGGACTTTGAGATGTGCCTGTGAAAGGAACTGAGTAAAGTCTGTGAAAGGAAATGAGTAAAGTTGGTGTTATCCATGTTCTCTTGCCCTTTAACACTGATGAACATCTTCTTCCTCAGCATTAATAGGAAATCCTTTATTTCAGAAAAGAACATTTCACACATGAAGGGAGAACTGTGCTTTATAACAGACTAGAGGAGTTCATTGAACAGGCTGTGGTTTCTTTTTCTAATTGAGGAGGGGAAAGCACCCACAGTTAAAGAGATTTACCTCTCATCTGTCTGCTGCTTCCCGGACACTTGAGACTCTTAAACACAAAAACAACAACAACAAATCCTGGAGGAGCCTTTTAAAGTTGGTGCAGCCAGCAAAGTGTACCTGTATTGCTGCAAACTGACCTGGTCTAAGACCCTGCCTTCACATACTGCCTAAAAAAATTCTTCTATATAAAATAAGGTCTCAATAAAAAAAGAAGACAGAAGTAGACAGAATAGCCATGCAACAAACCAGTCACAATTCCATTAGAAGCCTGTTCTCTTGTTCCTTTCAGAGTATCTTTCCTTTAACTCGGTGTTTAATAATATTATGTGCTGATAAAAGATCAGGGAAAGGGCAGCTGTACTCCAGCTTGTAATCTACTCAGAGGGTACTGATGCTGCTGCCCCTGGTATTCCACCTGCTTCTTTCACGTTTGCTCCATGCTGCAGTGCTGGAGATATTTGAGGTTAACATCTCAGATAACCCACAAGAACATGGGAAAAGAGAATCCTGTCCCTGTGCAATGCAGAAGAACAGGCCAGACCCAAATGAGAGGCTCCCAAGGGACAGAAAATAAAGTGAAGGCTGCGTGATTCAAATTTTCTGTCACCTGTTTGGCTCCACTGAAAATCCACGGGCTTGATAAACCTTGCTGTAATTTTCTTTCAGATCCAGGACTCCCAAATCACAGTTGTCCTTCAGTTCCTTTGTGTGTCCTTCAGTTTTTCTGTTTTACCCATGTGGACATGCAGTGTTTTTGCTCATGTTTTTTTAATTATATTTTATAATAAGGTCAAGAAATTATGTATTCTGGCCTTGATGGAAAGAGTGTCTCAGACTCATTGTTGCAAATTGTTGTGAATTAGGGTGATACCAATGCTAATTGTCTTTTCCTTGCTTCACTGACTCTTTAAATAATTGCCCTCCTCCTTGGCCACTTTTTCCTTGCACCTCTGAGAAATTTGCACCTCAACTCTTATCAGTCTCCTTCCACCCAACCAATGTAAAGTACATTGTGGCCACTAAATCCAATTAATCCTCCCAGCCCTCCCCAGTGAATAAAATTAGTTACATTTTCCAGCTGGGTGGTCAGGGGTGCAGGCAGCTTTCCCAGCAATGGCTGCATTATCTCTCCTCCTCTGAAAACCTGACCTGCCTCGCGAGCAGTTGGGTCTTTGGAGAAATGAGGGACTTGAGCTGCAGGGAAACTCAGGGTGAGGGATGGAATTGGAATATCACAGGGAAAAATAAGTGGTTTTGACTGAATAGTTCCGTCCCCATCCACATCCCATCTTCAAACACACACAGAAAGCACGCACCTGCAAAGGCCAGCTCAAAAAAAAAAAAAAAATAAACACAAAAGATCCCTTTTATCTATCAATCCCATTTTTATAATAATGTTACTCTATCTTTTTCCACAGGACTGCACATCCTTTGCAAGATGAGTGGAAAATGAGGTGTTGAGCTTTCATTCAAACAACTGGCTTTGCTCGTTTCAGATCCTCAATATTGGATGCAATAGCAGCTTGCAAGTGAGCTGAAGGACTTTTTTTTCTCCTTAAAAAATAAAAGTTAGTCCCCATGACCTGCAGACAACTTTCTCAGTTTCTGTGTCTTGAGTATATTCAACTTTGATTTTTAAAAACTTTCCCAAGCGATTAGAAGTCATTGTGGGCTAATCAACTAAGAAATTTAAACATAAAGTTTGCTGAAATCTCTGCTTAAAGTACAGCTAGAGCATATTTCACTTTTATTGCTCTGAAATATTTACGTATATTTCAAGCACAAAGATCCAGATTCTCCGCTGGCCCAAATCTAGGTGATGTTTCTGCCTTTATTATGATACACAACTTGGGGCTTGGCCCTCTATTTTATGGTCTATCCTCTTTTATCACAATGTTCTCTATTTTGCACAAATTGTCCAGTGGATGAAAGGGATGGGAGATCAACCCAGTGAGGTTGCAGATCCCCTGGGCGTGTTATTATGTTATGATGACTTTTATGTTTGGAAAGCTGAGTGAAGTAAATGCATGAACTCCAGAAAGGGGGAACTTTGGCTTTGGAGATATTTAACCTACTGGAACCCATTCCAGTCTCACTGAATCAAATATGACTTTATAATGAATAAATGCTTGCAGGGTACATAACAGCTTCTGTTGTACAGCATGCAGAAAAAGGGAAAAAGTGCTTTTGATACCTTTGTGACAACTTTAATTCAAGCAAGGAATGCTCTGCATCATCCAGCACAAATTTCTAACTCAACCATGCACTGGACCATGCTGATAAAACAATTACATGGGAGTGTTCATGTGTGGAAACAGGACTGCTCAACAAAATCAGCAGAGGAATTTGGGCTTGTGGAAGGTAGAAAAGTGTTGCTCCCATTAGTGCACTGCCCTGCTCGTGAGTTTATTAGCCTTAATGGGCAGGAAAAACAAAAATTAAGTGGGAATGGAACGGCCTAACAAGGGTGCCTTTCTGTTCTCCATCTCCCTGTGCACAGGGGAATCACCCCATCCATGTGGAGCAGCTGTGTCCCAGGTGGATGTGCTTGGGTGATGCTCAGGATTTTTGGGAACATGTGAACATGGAGCGCTGCCAGCTCCAAAGGGCTTCATTTTTATTGTTCATGCATTAAATGATACCCCACTAACCTAGGAATAGTTCAGGGCATGCATAATTTATTTGTAGCCAAACCCCAAAGGGAGCAGTAGGAAGATGGATGAGAGTTCTTTCATGGCATTAGCATGGATTTGCTCAGCTGTTCCTGAAACATCTCATGAAGCTTCATCTCAGCTAAACGCTTGGCTGCAGGCACATGGGACACAGAACACTGCACTACACATGCTACAATCCATAAAACATTTTCTGCTATTTGGAAACTAAATCCTATAGTTCAAAAGGCCAAAATCCACAAAACCTTCAATTTGTCAGGGGAAGACAAGCGGATGAGACTGAGGCAATCAGCAGGTTCTTAGATTTCTGCCACAAAGGGAGAGAATTGGTTATTTCTTTTGCCTCAGAAAGAGCAATTCTCATGTTTTAAATTAAGCCTGCAATTAGAGGATTCATTGGCCTGATCTTTGCTTTCCATCACCCCAAACAGACAGGTACTCACAGATCTGTTCTCAGGAAAAACACAAATGGAGAGGAAAAACAAAATATGAGTAAAGCAGAGCAGGGATATCAGAGGAAGGTGGCCACAAGCACCAGCACCTCTGGCACCCAGCATGAACTTCAGCAGGACCCTCCTGCTGGGCCCCCACACGCAGCATTGAGTGCCCTGGTGTGGATTTGTCTCTGTGTGAGCTCCCCACAGCAACAAGTGCTGGAGCTCGTGGGGAAATGACAGCGAGACGACAGGGGGTGGATTACAACTGTGAACAGCAAGGGCTTTTCATTCCTTTCATCCTGCCAGACATGCTGTCCCTTTTAAAAGCTAATGTTGGAAAATCATCTGTTTCTCTTAAGCTCTCTCTGAATCTGGTGAGTGGAGCAGTAAATGTGGTTTGTGCAGTGGCTGGGGGGGATGAGCTCCTGCTGCTGTGGTCACTGGGAAGGCCATGTGCTAATTGTTTACAAGCCCCCCCACAACCCAGTGCATTCATTTAAATAGGATTCCTTGTCCCCTCTGTTCGAGTGCTCTGTATCTCAGGCTATCTCCTTGATAATCCTTTTTAGATTAGTGTCAGACCCCAGATGAAATCCTCGCTCATTCTCTTGCCACGTTTACCAGGCTGATTTCCAACACTGTTTCATATGGATTAGGCAGAGCAACTTAGTGCTCATATGTTTTTCAGTGCATCTCAGTACCTCATGAAATTACATTATAGATTCACTGTATAAATAGAAGACTGAACACAATTACAGTCCAAAAGCCCCAAAGCGCAGGACTAGAATCTGAAAGTAGATGTGACCAGATCTTGCTGTGTGCAAATATCTCAAAATAAATTGGTTGCACACTTGTGTATTTATTCTCTGTTTTTAAAATTTCCTTTTATTTTTATTTTACAGGCAAATAACCTTTTTTTCACAGTTGGGCAGAAAGAGGAGGGAAGGCAGGTGCACATTGCCATTATGGCCAGGTCAAACCAAGGGTGTCAGTGGTTCAACCCACCTAGGACAAAAACCAAACTTCATAAAGGTCATTCAAAGTGAACTTCCCATTGCTTTTCAAGGTCATGGCATTTTAATCACAGCTGTTGTCACCACTGCCTCATAGAAGCCTAGAAAAAATGGGCTGAAATGGATATTTGGGTCATGTCATCCAACCAGCTCAAAGCAGGGTCAATTTTGAAATAAGTTCCATCCTCAGGAGGATTAAACTGGCTGAAGTGCTGTAGACAAGGGTGAATCATCACTGGAGAGAGTCACTGAGCTTTTTATTGCTGGTAAATAGAAAAGGTTTGCGAAGGAAATGAATAATATTGGGGTGTGCATGCCTGAGCACACAGGAGGTCACACTGCTGGTGGAAAGCTGGGGTTTGTGTCAGGCAGGATTGTGCTGACAGATCCATATGTTTGAACTGCTAATGGATATTTGAAATTCCATTGCTGGAGATCATTTGGCTTCCAGTTGTTGCTGGAAACAGAGGCTTCTCCCATTGATGAATATAGCTCCCTGAGTGGAGATTAGCAGAGACAGCTATGGTTGGGCCTGTAGGTGAATGGATTACCCTTGATTTAATAAGAAGTAACAGGCCATTATTTCCAAAGCTACAGGATGGAAAATGACATCTGGATTCTGGATGTAAACATTATTTATCATGTCGGGTGCTTTGCTGTTCTTGCCAGTAGCCCATGCTCTGCTGAGGCTGTTCTTTCTAGGGCAAATGAATGGTGAGGGCAGCATGGATTTATTCAGATTTATAAATCTGAGTTCTGTGTGAATTGGCTCAGCCTGGAGCTGGGCATGGCTGGTTCTGTGGCCAGGGTGATGGGACAGGCCCTCAGATGGTGTCTGGTGGCCCCAGCCCATGGGTGGCATTTTAGGAGCTCTCCCATCCTGTGCTGCCTTCTCCTGCCCATTCCCATCCAGAAATATCAGGATCAAAAGCAAAATGAGATGAGAGAAGCTGCCAAACTGGAGCTCTGCATCGTGGCTGTGATGAGCAAAGGGCTAAATGACTTTTGCTAATACATACAAAGGGGTTTCTACCTCTGCTTTTTGGAAGAATGAAAGGGTTGGAAGGTATGGCCATAAATCCTTCCAGGATGTGTTTGCACTGAACACCCAGTGAACTTATTGTGCTGAATGTTTTGAGTAATTTCTGTTCAACCCAACAGCTGGAAGGCCTCGAGATGGTAGATCACATTATATGGCACTTTCTGCACATATTTCTAACCTCACATAATGGTAAATTAAATTGGGGCAACCCTTTCATGTTTAATGGGAGCTAAAATCTTTAGAATCTACCCTAGGTTGGATAATCCAAGAAATTCACCAAAAGAGGTGGCTGATTCTTCAGTTCTGTCAAAAATAGAATTCTTTAATGATATTGAATTGTTGAAACAAGTAATTTTATTCTTGCTTTCTTCACTACCATGCAAAAAGTTAAATGATACATTGACTTAATGAAATTATTTCTCCTTTATTTCTTCTCTTTCGAGTGGCAAATTCAGGAAGGAAAAAAGAGAGAATAGAGGATAAAGGATGGAAACCCATACAGACAGCAGGTGCAGAAGTGGAAACAAAACATTGTGCAGGACTTTTCCAACAATAATTAAAAATATTCTGCAAATGAAACAAATATATTTTACATTTCTACAACTGCAAATTTTCAAGAGGTCATAGAAAATTTTTGAAGCTGGATCTATCATGAAATGAAATGCTGAGTAGTATCCTGAAAGTGACATTCTGCAAGAATATCTTGCTGCTGTGGCTCTCCCTTCCTGAGGCAGATCAATCAGTCTCTCTGTTAAAGTGTGTTTTGTGCTGGGTTAATTTTGTGCTACTGGAAGTTTGTGAGTTCAGGCTTTGGTGCTGGGCAGAGCAGAGGAGTTGGGAGCAGATTTTCACCCAGCTCTGTTCCTTTTCTCAGCAGACAAGAAGTGCTGAGTGACATTGCTGGATATGATTTCCCACAAGCTCTGCCTGTGAGGGATGGTCAGGAATTACAGGTGCTTCAGGAGCTTTTTGCTCATGGGTGATGACGGGAGCCCTGCAATTCCAAACACGGCTGTTCCCATCGCACAGAAACACATCCCTGAACACCCAAATGCCTCCAGACTGAAATAATTTATAACAGCACAAAATTGTGCCCCCTCCCCCTACAAATATTACTGTCTCTGTGTAGTAATGAATTCATTGATTTTACCATTTTTTATCAAATCAGTTGTTTCAGAGATAAATGTCCTTCATTTGCAGTTATTAAATCTGCCATGTCTAGGACAGCCATTGGAATAATTGTCTAGCGTGGACAGAAAAAAAATTATCTTTGTCCTCCTGCTGGTTGATTTAATATCCAGTGTCCTTCTCTTAGTGACAGTCTGAAAGGTAAGATCTTAAAACTCACCCAAGATAAGATGAGCTGAAACCAAGAACAATCTCATGGGACCGGAGAAAGAACTCTGGTTGTTCCAACAGAATGAGAACTCTCTGGCCACAAGGTCAGAACAGAGTGACAGAATTATGCTGCACACTTCAGGAGCAAACCCAGTTTATTTTGCTGTTCCTTCACTGGGAACAGCAGAAAAAAACTGCCTAAGGAGTGGCAGAGCCCTGTGCACAGTGATGGAGGGAAATGTCCCTTCTGAGCAAGCCCCAGTTCCACATTGTTAACCTCTTGCTGTTGTTGAACAGTTGGAAGCTGAATGTTGCAAATTAAAATTACTTCCTTGGCTGGCCAGAACAATCCTTCATCTCTTCAAGGCTCTGGTCCTTCCTGCTGCAGGGCCAGGGAGCTCTGGTTAATGAGGCTGGGAGCACACTCACATCACGGTCCCAGGGCTGTGCAGATTGCTTTGGATGCTCTGGTTCCTGTGTTCCAGTGACATCCCCACACAGGGATGGGAGCAGTCAGAGGCTGTGGGAGGCTGTGAGATACATCCCAGAGAGGGAATCCCTGAACCCTGCTCACTCCCAGCCCTTCCCTGCCTTGCAATCCTTTTGTATTTGTAAGGATGCCCCAACAAAGGCAGGAATGATGAATCTGACTCCATGCTCTCAGAAGGCTAATTTATTACTTTATTATACTATATTATATTAAAGAATACTATCCTATCCTATCCTATCCTATCCTATACTATACTATACTATAGAATACATAAAGGATACTTACAGAAGGCTCTTGTTAGAGCTCAGAAATGCATTCCAGAAATGCATTCCAGAAATGTACCAGCTCTAGGGAAGGCCTGTGAGAGGCTGATCCTGCCCCACTGATCCCAGTGCTTCCTGGGAGGTAAGTGAAATGACATTCCACCTGCAAGATCTGGAAGACTTGAGGCCTTTAATCAGTTTATGGCCTTGTGAGTGGTTTTAGTCAAATCTCATCTCCAACCTTTTACTTGTCTCACTTGCTCCTCAATCCAAGGCTGTCTCTTCCTGTCTGCCTTCCATTTTTTCAGCTGGATCTCAGCTGTGGTCAAGGCTGGACATCCTTTGGTGTTGGGGCTGTTGAGCTTCACTCTCACAAGGCTGTTTCCTGTGGTACACAACAGAAGGGGCTTAAAAAATTTAAATGTCTCTGCATGTGAAGACAGCAAGCTGATGTTCCCTTTTGGATTGGGCTCAGCTCATCATTCGCAGGCCACTGCTCCTCTCAGAGATAAAAGATTGTTTCTGGAAGTTAATAAAGTCTCTCCTTCAGTGAGAGCACTGCAGGCTGGTGGTCAGCAACAACCAGAAAGCCCATTCCCTTTGGAATCATTTCCATTCCCCATTCCCCACTGTACCAGTGAGGTCAGGATCTACATACCCCTGAGGACCACAGAGCTGATACCAAGGTATGCAGGACCTGAACTGCTCTTTTACATGAGCAATAAATAAATAAAGGCATCCTGATGCCTGTGCAAGGAAAATTCCACATATTCATGCCCCTGTTTCCTTTATCACTTATTCTGTAACAGCTGTTTAATTAATTGCTTGAATGATTTCCTAATACATCTTATTTACATACAAAATTACAGAATAATGGTTTGCCTTTGAGTTGAGTGAGAATTTAAGGTCTGCTTGCCATGCCTCATGGAATATGGTTACTCGACAAGAAATAAAAGTTCTGGTTGTTTTTAGCTGCTTCTTTTTTTGTTTTTGTTTTTCTTTAGAAAGAATTAAAATTCTTCCTCTCCACAGGTTTGGTTGCTGTTTTTTACAGACTGGATGATGCTTTGATAGCAGCAAGAAGGGCAAGATTCCTTTTAAAAGTGACTCAAATCTTTGGGGGGGCAGAAAAATATTATGTAATGAATAGGATGGCTTCTATTGAAAAATAAAGAATCTTAGAGCACCAGTGGAGAGAACACAACTTTATCACTGCTGTTCAGGTTTATTCCCTGGCTGGCAGAGCTTGTCCTGGGAGCAGGAGGCTGTGTAAGCAGGAAGGGTCCTGCTCTGGTGGGTTTCTCACCCCAGATTGCTCCTTTCTGACACAGAAACCTTTTCTTTGGGTCACAGCAGCACCAGCAGCTGTGTCACTGCTGCTGCTGAGCCTTGTGCCAGCTGATGTTGTCCTTTCATGGAGCCAGCTGCACTCAGGCAGCAGCTGCACATCTGGGCTGGAGTCGCCTACTAGAGAAACACTGCACAAGCAAAAGCCAAGGTAGCAATGTGGCTTGGATTTTCTTTATTGCCCAAAGCTTTATTGCCCAAATCTTGACTGATGTGGGGCACTCAATGAGCCTGGATTAAGGGGTTAATTCCATGTTTTTCTTGATTACACATTAAAAGAGCCAGAACCCTGAGGAGGAGCTTACCTGTGCTGCCCTCTGAACATGTGAGCTCATCTTTGTTGGCTACAGCATAAGTCTTGGGCACTTGAATTTCCAGCTTGGAGCCTTGAAAATGGAGTTATCTGGGGAGCTGTGGAGGCCCTCATGCTGACCAGCAGGGCTAACACAACTGGCTTGGCTCTGCTCAGTGCTTCAGGCCATGTCTCAGGGTGGCATCACCTACATTACAAATCACGAGTGATGCTATGGGCTGGCTGCACTGGAAAATCTGTGGCTCTGGACAAATTTAGGAGCTAATTCCCACTGTGGAAAACCATCCCAAATGAAATAATTAATGTGACCTTTTCAGTAGGGTTGCTGCTGGATCCCAGCCCAAGGTGCCAAGGCAAAGGTTGCTCTTTTGGGTCAGATTTCTCTTGAATTCCACCCTCCACTCCAGGCAGGAAGGGGCAGCACTCCTGATCTTGGGGCCCAGATCAGAGGTGGGAAGGGCAGCACTTCCAGATCCTGGGATGGCTTGTTCGGGGGGCTGTGCTTTGCAACCAGTAAGAGACAAGTCCTTGTACAAGCACCTTGCTGAACTTGGTCCTCAAATACCAGAAATCAATGGCTCATACACAGATATCAACATTAAATGTAGCCTTATATGATTTTCTATAGACTCACATCTTCAGACAACTAGAAGAAGAAATTACTTCATCTACCAGATGTCACAATTGATATCCTACTGCTGCCTACTCAAAAATCTTACAGAACCTTTTTGGTTGCTAATGATCCAGTACAAGTATTTGAAACATTCTTGAATACACCATGGCTGTGAGATTATTTTTTTTCACCACTCATAGGGCAACTGATATTAAATCCATATAAAGAACTATTGCACTTTTTACTAAGTGTAAAAGGGAAAAATATTACCATTCATTTGTGTTACTCTTTCTTTCTAACTATCTTCACTTAATAAGGTATTTTCTTGCAACACAGTGTGTTATATATTCTGTGTTTTATCAACCATCTCCTGGGAAAAATAACCAAGGAAACACAATTTTTCGGAACCATCTCCTTTTATTAAGAATAATGAAAAGGGAACAAGAGCCATTCCAGCAGTCAAACATCCTTCTACACTTTCTTATTGGTCTTTTTATGATAACTGTGTCTCTCAGCACATAACCTGAGCTGTCTGAATTTCTTTATTTACATTTTTCCTTTTAATGCATGTGGATCAGCGTGGAGGTGACATATAATGGACACATAGTGCATCTAACATCAATGTCCCCACACAGAGGATGGAAATCCATCAGAAATACTGGACAGGATAATGACAGCAGTGAGGTCTGGCTTTGTCACCAGGTTTTAAAGCTTGGATGGAGGGTTGGATTATTTTGGCTGCTCTGTGCACCATACCCCCCTGCCCCTGTTATATTCACAAGGAGCCTGCCCTCTCTGCAGGCACTGCTTGGGTGACTGGAGTCAATCACATACATGCAGGAATAGATCCCAAACTCCCTCTCCCAGTGGGTTTTGTACCTTCATTATTTCATTTACAGCACCTCCCAGGGCTGCTGATGGCTCCTCTCCTCTCTGAATTGTGTGTGATGCAGTCCCAAGCTGGAGGAAACTTTTCCCTCTGTGTCTGTTCCACAGGACCAAGGGATGTGCCAGTGCTCATGGAGCACCAGCTGGAACTGCTGACTGCCACCAGCAGATCCCATTTCAAGGGATCCCATTTCCCTTTGGGTCTAAAGCTGTAATTTACACCCTTGGCAGGTACTCAGATTTGTTTTCAAAGCATCAGTCATTCTTGAGCAGTCATAGATGATTCAGGCTCCCTCCACAGGTTCTTCTGCCAGATATTGATCCTGGGGACTTTAATTATCAATTACAAAAGGTTCATTTCTGGCAACGTTCATAACTAAAAGATCTGCATATTTATTTTGCTGAGTGATTTATTGACGCATCATTCCATGTTTCAAGGAAAACTGCATTTTATAGATGGTGGTGGGGAGAAAAGCCTCCAAAAACTCCACTTAGAAAAGAGCACTTAAAGACAAATAGCATGATATTTTTTTGGATTGCCTCAAACACAGACACTGAAAATCTCTGAATTCCAGTTCCCCCATGCCTGCTGGGGAACTGTTAAAGCACTTACAGCATAAATCACCATCCTGGATGTAAAACCTACAGTGTTTAAGGTGCTCCACATCCCAGTTAGCATTAATGAAAGGACTCAAGAGCCTGCCATGTGCTGGGACAGTAATTTGTTAAAGAATGGCTTGGAAGATGCAATACCCTCTGCAAGGAGGCAGCTGGAGTCATCAAACAGATCCTGATACTCTCTAAAAGCTGTCACACTAATGAGCCATGAAAGGGAAAATTAATATCTGGGTTAAGGTGAAAAGATGATTTCTATTTTCTCTTTTTTCAGTATAAATTGCCAAAGTTTATTTCTGTAAATTTGGTTGCAAAGGGTGTCAGTAGCTTGAAGGCTCCTTGTGGCCAAAGGCCTGACCCTTGTCACAGTGTAATGCAGTGACAGGGACAAGGTAAATACCTTTCATTGCCAGCAAACACCTCTTTCATGAAAAGCTTCATCAGATCTTCTAGCACAGAGCTCTGCCCACTGGAGTGGCTCCCTAGAACAGAGGCTAGACAAGATTAAGAGAATAAAAGTGGGTATTTATTAAAGGCCTTCAACAGGGACACCTTGGGCAGTCAGAGCCTCTGAGGGGCTACACCCAAGCTGGACAATGGTCACAAGCTTTTCAGACAATTATAAGTTTGGTCTATTTGCATATCAGCGGTTAATTCTCCAATTACAGCTTCAGGTAATGAAGTAATTTACCCTCAGTTGGCTTCCCCCCCAGATTCATTTTTGTTTATACTTTTCTAGGCCTAAGGCTGTGGTGTCCTTGATTTCAGGCCCAGAGGAATTGTTTTGTCTGACCAAAATGTGAAGACAGTTACCTAACCCTTTATATGGAGTTTAGAGCTATGGACTAATGCAGCACAGGATTTGAAAAATATAAAAGCTGAAATCCTAAGGCATCAGCACCATACCATGTCCACTGGCTGTGCTTCTCCACACTGGCTATTAAACATATCTTGGCAACAGACCTTTAAAAGGCACAAGAAAAAAAAGAACAGAGTTATCCAAATCCAAATAACTGTAATACAGTAGATGCAGCAATTCCTCAGTGTCCATTCTTCTTATTTGCATCATTAATTGTTGTCTGATTAAAAATCATTACGAGGCTGGAAACGAGTTAAAACAGAAAAACAAAACCTGGTGTGGTAGGAGAGATAGGCCTTTATAAATCACACTGAAAGCTTAAACAGATTCCAATCTGCAAACCAGAAATTATTCCACTCCATAAATAGAGAAAAATGACGATGCCTAAACATAGGCCTTCCACAGTTCAAAAGGTTAACTTAAAGAAATCAATAGAGTCCTGGAAAATGAACAAGGAAGAGAGTGGAATAAGCTGCTGTGGAAGTTTGAGCCTTGGAGTTCAGATATTTTCCTCTGTGTCCCTGGAGAACCTACATGGAGACCTAATGAACGGTCTGGAGAGGAGAACTTCTTGTTTTCTGGAATCCTGGGTTCCTGTTTGTGCTGTCAGAGAGCAGCTGGTGGCTCTTCCCAGCATACAGGTTTGCCTCAAACCTGGACCTTGAGATGGAATTATCAATTCTCCTCTTTTCCTAGGCAATGAGCAACAGGACAGGAGGAAACGGCCTCGAGCTGCACCAGGGGAGGTTCAGGTTGGACATCAGGGAGAATTTCCTCACTGAAAAGGTGGTTGAGCATTGGAAGGGGCTGCCCAGGGAGCTGTTGGAGTCACCATCCCTGGAAGCATTCAAAAACCAGCTGCAAATGGTACTTAGTGCCATGGTCTGGTTGGCAGGGAGGTGGTGAGTTAAAGGTTGGGCTCGATGATCTCAGAGGTCTTTTCCAGCCTAAATGACCCTGTGATTTTGTGATTCATGATGGAATGTAAATATAATTTTAGGGACAGCATATTAATGTAAATAGATATGTGGAGCCATCAAAAGGTTAATAATCCCAGTACAAAAATTCTTAGACAAACTGTCCTGCAGTTGAGCTGTTAGCAGAGCTATTAAATTTAATTGCAGTATAATTACACAGCCATACACCTCGCTGATACCCAGCTATCCTCAGGCACAGCACTGGGGCTTTGCCTCAGGTGCTGCAGCATCCTGCAGCCAGGTGTGAAGCCAGGCTGGATCCCAGCCCCAGACATGCCCAGGAAAACACTGCTGATGCCTTTTTGGGCTACTCAAAACCAGAGCCCTGTCGCAGACATCTTTTATGGAAAATCCTTTCCTTAGGATTTTTCCTCCTGAGAAGCTGAGAGCCCTCAGGAACAAAATGTAAACAATGGTTATCTGCTGCTGTGGAATGAAACAGGTGGGTCTTTGATTGGCCCATGTTAGTTGTTTCTAACTATTGGCCAATCACAGCCCAGCTGGCTCAGTCAGAGAGCCAAGCCACAAACCTTTGTTATCATTCTTTGCTATTCTGTTCTTAGCTATTCTGATGAAACCTTTTCTTCTATTCTTTTAGTATAGTTTTAATGTAATATATATCATAAAATAATAAATCAAGCCTTCTGAAACATGGAGTCAGATCCTCATCTCTTCCCTTATCCAAGAACACCTGTGAACGCTGTCACAGAGCCCAGACAAAGGCAATAAAAAGCAGGGATATTTATTGAAGGGCCTTCAGGCACATTCAGGTAGACAAAGCCCTCCAAGGTCTACACCCAAAATTAGACAACAGGTCACAGGTTTTCATACTTTTATAAATTTGGTCCATTGGGGGTTAATCTGCCAATTACAGCTTCAGGTAATAAAGTAATTTACCCCAAGTTTGCTCCCCCCAATTCTCTTTTGTTTCCATCTCTCAGGCCCTGAGGCAGTGAGGTGTCCTTGATTGCCAGGCCTGGAGAGGAATTGTTGTGTCTGCCCAAAATGGGAAAGCAGCAGCTCACACTGTGTGTGGAGTTTAGAGTTCTACACTAAAGAACTGCAGGATTACAAATATATGAAAAAAAAAAAAGCTGAAATCCTAAATCATCACTGCAAGGTTCAGCACCAATGCAAAGAGGGTCAAGCTGCTTTGCAGAGCAGGGATAAGAGGCAGGATAAGCTGTGGTGGCACTATTTGCTGTGAGGAAAGCTAACACACCTCTCAGGCTCCGTGGGATTAGGGCCAAAGCAAACAGCACATCTCACCCTCCTGGACCTGTCAGATATTCTTTGCCTTTTCCTGAGGGAAGCTGCTGTCTCCTGAATCGCTCTCCTCCCTGAGGCAGTGAGCCCAGAAATGTGGTTTTGTGCATCCTTTTGTGCAGGATGGATTTCATGATAAATGCTCCACGTGTCCTCACAGAGCAGGAGATATTTTGGGAGGGAGCTGCCCAGGAAGGGGGAGCTCAGCAGCAGCTTTTGGGAGGTGCCAGCTCTGCAGGGCAGGGAAATGCCCTCTGTGAGCCTGGATCTCTCACAGAGGGCACAGCAGGCCAAACTCTCAGACTCCTCCTGGGCTTGCATTTCATGGTTTTAAACAAACAATTGTGTGTAAATAAAGGAAATGGCTGGAAGGAGCCGCTTTGCTGCTGGGAGCTCACTGAGCTCATCAATTATAGAATGTGGAATTTGTGCTGAGCTCCCCTTTCCTTGGGGGAGCTGCCAGGAGAACTTCTGCTCCTGCATTAAGTGGGAGCAGAGGATTTGCCTTATCTCCTGTGATCACCCCGAGCACTTTCATTGCTTCCTGCCTTTCACAGTGCCCAGTCTGTGATGAGTCAGTGGAAAATGACCTCCCCCCTCCAAGCCATTTTTCACTGGACTAATTGTGCAATGCTTTGACAGAAATTACTTCCTCATCCCTGTGGGAATCCATGAAAGCCTTGAAACTGTGATGTCTTTTCCTCTGGCACAGGTTAAGACAGGTACAGCAAACCCCACTGGTATCTCAGAGCACCCTTTGGGTTTCTGTATTTTTGGCATCTGGATTATTTTGCCACCAGTACCCACTGCTAGCTGCAAGTACCCATTAAATCCATCCCCACTTTTTCAATCCCCCAGCAATTGCATTTGATCCTGAAGTGAAAGGATAAAGCACTGCTGAGTATTACATGCCATGCTGGGAACTCAATCGCTCCTTGGTCAATCTGACATGAGTCAAATGAACGAAAACCTAAAGAAAATAAAGTGAAAATTAAAACTCAACCCATGGGTGTGCCCACAGTGGGCAAGGACAAAGCAATGTGCAGCTACAAAAGGAAATAAGAGAGGGGTAGGTTTTCTCCATGCTGTTTGTTTGAATAAGCCCCTACTACAAGGATTTTGTGGAGTAGTGCTTTCATTCCAGAAAGCATTTGTGAGAGTGCCAAAAAGCATGATACCAGGGGTTTTAGGAGGAAATGAGGGGTTCCCTGCTGCAAGGTAATGGTGTTGATAAAATGGGATTGGGGGTGAGTAAGAGCTGGGGAAGGTTCCTGCTGCCTGTGCAGGGCACTCAGCCAGAGTGGGATTGGGGTATCGACACTCTCTGTTCTTCCTCAGCATCAGGCACAGGGGACCAACAAATGGAAGTTCAGGTTTTCTCCATTTTGGTCCCAGAAATCACCTTACATGATAGCTTTTCCCCTTCTATTTTACAAGCTGATTTTGTGATCGCAGAGGCTTCCGTTTTCCCTTTGCCCACCCTTCCTTTAAGCTTAATAAAAGTGGTAACTGAAGAAGCTTTTCTCCCCAGTGCCTGTCTGTTCAGTCTGAAAAACCCCATTTGCAGCCTGAATCCCAACCCAAGCTCCTCACCTGTGGCACGTGGAAATATTCACCTTCCTTGTGATTTAAAATACCTTAAAATGATCATGTGCAGCTGATTATTCTTGAAATAACTCTCTGGCTACCTATCCCAAAATCCTATGTCTGGAAGTGAATCTGATCTTTTTTTCCTACCAGTGCTCTGGAGAGTTGCATGTCAGCTGCAAATTTGCTGGATTTTAAACATCTTGCAGAGCCATGTCTCCAATTTGGTTGGCAATATCAGCTCTGCTCTGTAAGAGCTCTTCATGCAGCCCAGCATTCCACAAAGGGGATCAGGAGAGTTATGGACAGGAAGAGCTCGTGTGATCTGGATATTTTATGTAAATGTGGAGCCTGCAGACACCTGGTTTCACAAAAGCAATTAGGATCCTACGTGTGGTGGACTTTATTACACACATAAGCTCCTGTCTGCTGCAAATATGTGGGGAAATGTTCCGTATTCTTGTGTTTGTTTATCATTAGTGTGTGTTTATTTTGTGTTTCTATCTGAAGACCATGAGGAGCATGAACAGGCAGGTGCACAGAGGTTTTGCCCACACTTCCCTTGCACACAGGAGTATTGTGATTAATACTTGAGATTTATGTGAGCATGTTGTGGGAAGCTCTGTGCCACAAGCTGGGATGGTTGCAGACTGTCCATGTGTCTGTAACCATATTGTCTGTCCATATGTCTGTAACCATGTACCTGCAGCCCTAATGAGGTGATTATAAATCCTTCAAACCTCTGCTTTTTGCAGGGCTGGGATGAGGATCTCCTGAGCTGTACAGGGTTTCTGTGCTCATGTTTATCCACTGGGATAGGAAAGATCTGAGAGCAAACATGCGCATGTGGTGTTTGCTTGTGCACAAACACACCTTGTTTCTTTTTGGAAACTGTGCATTGCTCTTGCAAAATAGGAAACAAGACAAATTTGGAGAAAGCACAGGAAGGAGCCCAAAAGATTGATCCTACCCAAACCCTACAAAAGTGGTGTTCAGCCCTCCAACGCAGAGTGTGGGAGGAGGTGGTACCATAGAAGGGGCAGAGCTTTATCACTTAAGTCTATTTTTTCCAAGCATTTGCTTTTTCAGGTGTTACAGTACTTAGATATGAATCTGCCCCTGGGATCCTGATGATTTTTCAGTGCACATAAGCACCACACCTACAAGCATTACTCCAATCCTTTGCAGCATGCAGGGGATTTAAGCCACGGGTCTTTGGGGAAGCCAGAAACATATGGTGATCATATTAATGGTGATCTTCTGCTGAGAACCTGCACCTCCTGGGCAATGTGGTGTTGTTCTACAACAGTCACTGTGTGATACAGACTGAAGAGTCAAAAATCTGTTTATCATGTGGGTGTGCACTCGATGTACTGGGAATAGAGGTCACTCTGCAGCCATCTCTGGGTATTTCTGTGTTGATCAAGTGCACACAGCTCTGTGGTACAGTGGAAAGAAAAACATCTCCCCTCTCCACAAAGACTGACAATGCTGGGAAAAAATGCTGGAGAACCCAGAGCCCACAGTGTGCCTGTGCTGATGGGAGTGGAAATCAGCCTCTTGTATTTCCTCTGGTCCTGCAAAAAGCATTGGTCAGGGAAGGGACTTTGACTAATTACTCCCAGCATGCTGGAAGGCTTTCAGCTGAGCCAGGTGCTGGAGCCAAGCAGGATTTATCAGGTATGAACACTCTGTGCTGTAGTACAACACCCAATCATTTGTGATTGGATTTGGAGGCAAACAAAGGCCCAAATAATAATAACCTGTGTCGATGGCAAATGCGCTGTGCAATAAAGGGTGAAAATCATCTTGGTGTTGCAATTGACAGCTCTGCCCTTCATCTGCCCCTTCTTTTTCCCTCTTTCCTTCACTCCACCCCTCCATTGATGGATTAGGAGCACAGTAAATCACGTGCAGCCAGCAATGAGCAAAGCAAACAGGGATTTGTGGTGGAGTGCTGCTTTCTATGAGCACAGTGGAGCACACTCTGGATTCGCTCACCTGAGTTCTGCTGCAAGAAGGACTGGCCACACACACCAGAGCACTGATGGCTTTGCAAAACATGAACAGCTGCATTGGAATTACTGATAAATTGTTCCCAGTGTTAGTTTTGATACTGGTAATTGTCTGCTTTTATTTTTTAAACACAGCAGAGGAGGGTAGATAACAGAGAGAGACTTGGGATAAACAAACAATTGTCTAGGAATGGAGCTGAAGAAGTAAACTCAACTCTATTATTTGCTTCCTTTTTTTCCTCCCTCATCTTGACCCAGAGAAATAGGGGCCAACAAAGCTACTGGGGAAGTGGACAAGTGGGCTCTCAGTATCTCAATACCACTTTTCCACCATTGCTCAGAAAATTTCAGGCCTGTGGTGGTCAGAGCAGAACTTCTCTGCTCTCTGGCCTCCTCTTTCACAATTTCCTGAGTCTTTTATGCCAGAGAGAAAAAAAATTAAAATCTTCCTTCTTCCTCTCCAAAACAACAATAATAATGAAATTCAATTGCTCTGAAGATTGCTTAAGAATCCAGGGACTGGTGTGCAGTGCCCAGCCCTCCTGCACATGGCACTGTCAAAGAGACATTGGCTTCCACATTGACTGAACAGCTTCTAGCAGAAGGTGTTGTGTAGCTCTCCTGCTCAATCCATGTTAATCAAATTGTTATCAACTTACTGAAATTTCCTTTTAGAAATGCTTGGGTTTGGTTTTCTACTTTTTTTTTTTTTTTAATTGAAAGATGCAGCTTCTGCATACTAAGAAATTTCCAGGTGAAAACATTAACCTTAGATTTTGTAATAAGGGAAGGGCAACTGCAGCACTTTAATTTGCTGTTTTGAAACCTGGGTGTTTCAGTTGGCTCAACCTGAGTTATGTCTTTTTAATGTTTTATTTATTACCCTCCTGGATCTGCTTCACCACCAAGCTATCTATCTCCTGTGAGGCTGGCACAGGGAAATTGGGCCTTGGCCATCTCCTTGCCCACAGCTCTGATCCTGCTGCTGGAGCAGCTTTCCCACTGCAGGGTGCTCTCCCCTGGGATGGATGTGGGTGATGCTTTTTGGGTGCCTCCCCTGCTCTTTGCAGCTTCTCAGACCTGGGCACAACTCTTGTCCCTGCACTGCTCAGTGCCGCTACCCTCATTGTTGCTTCACTGCAAAGTTCTGCATTTTCTAAAACTGTAAAAATCCTGCAAAAGCCCCAGAATTGGCTGACAGGTTAAAGTGAGGCCAGCAGCCCCAGCTAGGAAACTTTTCCATGTTTTAAACTGTGTCAAACTGAAACACAAACCTGGAGTGTTTTATGGCTTGTGGTGCTTTCAAGTCAGATATTTGACTTTCTCTTTTTAATCAAGAGATGATCTCATGCTTTTACTGGTGGTGGAGAATATTTCAAAGCACAGGACCAGGCCAGACTGACTGAATCCACCCTGCTGTTACTTTTGTTTCCCAGAATTATCCCAAACTACTCTGCTGACACCATAAATGGTATCTTATGGCATTCCCAAAGATAATGAATGATACTGATATTGGCACCCCAATGCAGACATTGGTCCTCTAATGAACTTCAAATAGAAAACTTATGTTCCATAGCTACTAAATTGTCCATGAACACACATGGCACCATTTTTTGGGTAAGTTTTTATCAAAGACAATGGTGATTACAGAGTCTAAAGCCAGCCATGCTGATATCACTATTTGCTTCTTCATTTGTAACAGCAGTAATGTACCACAAGGACAGTGCCCAAACTGTGTCCTCCTTAAGTGTCCTGCTGGATAATCCATGAGGAATCTGGCCACTAGGAAACTCAAGGAGGGCATGGTTTAGGTGGAAAATTAGCCATCTAAGCAGTCCAGTGGTTCCAGGTAGGCTATAAAACCAGTGTGTTATTACTGTGTATAAAGAAGAAGTGAGTGACTTTGCACAATTTATTTTCAGTGGCTCAAGCCTTCAACCAACCCATCACTCACTCAGTATCTGGCAGAAGAAGGAAAAGGAATCCACTTTTTTATGATAGATTGAAGATTTCATGTCAAAGCAGAGGCCAAAGTGTGCTCTGGGCTATGCAGAGACAAACAGAGCTCAAATACCCCTCGTCTTGGTTTGGCCACCCAGATCCCATCCCACGTAAATGGAATAAAAATGCTGAACTCCCTGTTTACTGTCTCTGCTAACTTTATATCACCATCCAGATCTCCGTGCTTTGCCATTCCATCCCTATTCCTTTTCCCAGCAGAATGGCTGCTGCCTCTCCAACTAATTCACTTTACTTGCTTCAGTGATTGTACCTGGCATCCTCTCCCATATCTTCGCTTGGGCTTTTCTTTAATTCTCCCTTCTCTCTGACTTTCTCAGAATATGTTCTCCATGGTATTAAGGATGGATTTACTTCTGAACAGGGAAAACGAAAAAGTCATGAAAATCCTTTACAGTTCTAATTAGAGCTGAGTAATGCGTGTAGACAGCCAGCCTTACCTGTACCAGTAAATGGAGGATTTGGGAATCGAAGTGCCTTTTGCTTTATTACTCAGTGGAGAACTATGAAACTTTCTATTTAATTATTACCAGGAACAACGTAAGCAAGGAACAACTGCCATGGCCCAGTGCAGTGGGCTTGGGGAGTTTAAACAGAGGATTTGGGGATCAGCCAGTCCTGCCTGATTTGGCCTCATTTTTCTCTGGCTTCAGACAAGCCACTGCCATTTTTCTGCCCTTGACTCTTTGCATGTGACAGGCAGTGAAAGGCACGTGTGTCTTTGTGGCATTCACATTCTCTGGAAAAATCCCTTCACCCAGGATTCTTCTCCTGGGAAGCTGAGAAACATCAGAGAAAAAGGAAAGCAATAATTATCTCATTTGCTTCTCCTGTGTTGTGCTCATGTGGAATGTGTTTGGAGATTGTTTACCCACAGGTGATTGTTCCATTGCATTCTGCTGGGAGTTGTTTTCACTCTTTGGCCAATCAGGGCCAAGCTGTGTCAGGACTCTGGAAAGAGTCATGAGTTTTCATTGTTATCTTTTTAGCCCTAAGTATCCTTTCTGCATTCTTTAGTATAGTATTGTTTAATATTCTTTAATATAATATAGTATAATAAATTAATCTTCTGAGAACATGGAGTCATATTCATCATTCCTGCCTTTGTCTGGGGGCAGCTCAAATACAACATGTCAAATACAAAATGTGTGGTAAATGTGGAGAGTATTTTAGGATGTGGCAAGCTGGTCAGGAATCCTGGCAGTGGTGCTCAGGTTCAAAGATAAAGGATGAGAAATAGAAGGCAGTAGAGACCCCACAGGTGGATTTTTTCTTTCCTAGAGAATTCCCACAAGACCTCATGCAAGGCAGTTTATTCTGTGCCTCAATTTTCCGTCTCTCAAGCGGGCACTACGGGCAATACTTTCATTTCTTTGGTGTGTGTAACCAAGACTGAAACCTTGATGGAACCCTGAAGCTTTGTAAATTAAATGCTCTGTCACCCAGTAAGTTGTTTTCTTCATCAATAAACAACTTTTTCTGGCAAAGGAAAAAAGTAGACAAGAATGAATCTGAAGGGAAGGGTGTTAATAGGTTAAAAGGAATCCTCCCACCTTTCCAGAAGGCAATGCACATTTCTCTGAATTGGCTGATTGGAGTTGGTTATGAAAATTAATTGTTAATATCTACACATGCTTTATTCTGTTACAAAGAAAATCACAAATCACAAATCAAATTAGGACAAAGATTTCTCTTTAATTTCTGTGCTATTCTACTCCTTCTTTTTTAATTACTGCATTTTATATAGTTTTTCATCTAAATCTGACAGCTTATTAAGTGGCTTGAAACCCACAAATTTGCTTTTTTTAAAGCCCACAATGAGAAGAATTGCAAACAATCCATCAATATATATATTTCTTTTGTATTTCTAGTGACAGATATTTAAACCTTGGCTTCAATCTCTCCACAGTCAACATTTAGGCAAATCCAACTCCATTCTTTACATGGCTGAGCACTTACAGAGTCACACGTGGGGGGCAAACACATCACCACGGCTGGGTTTTGTTGGCTTAAATGAAATGCAGGCATTTAAATAGATGGTGGAGAGGAGCAGAGCCCCTGCAACAGCAGGGGAGGTGAAGATTCTGCTCTCCTGACCTGCCTGTACACAGAAATTTAAGGAAAGTGGTATGAAAACCAGGCCTGTGTTTGCAGCAGATATCACCCACGTCTTCCAAAGACCAAAGGATCCCTGGAGAGCTCAAACAGGGAGGTGTTGTGTGAGTGCAGCCCATGGAATGATAAACACTCCTGGGATAATTTAGCTGTAGAAGGCACACTGAGAAACACAATTTCCACTGCAGCAAGGCTGGAGGGACAAAAATCTTGTGGTTCTGTTTGTTCTCTGAGTGCAGCAAGGTTCTCACAGACAGCATCCATCCCCTGTGCCAGGATTTTGTGTGTTTTTGAAGTAAGAACGTGTTCCCTTCATGGAAGAGGATGTCACAGCTCGACAAAAGACCTCAGCAGATTAGATTCTGCTTCTTCTCTACTCTAAGTCTCTTTATTTCCTCACTGATAAATTCTTCTTCCAGCACAGCAGCACTCACTTTCTTTCCTATTTCCTTGCTATCCCTGTGGGCACTTTCATTTGAATTTCTGATTTTTTGGGAACCCAGCTGATTCTTTGGGCAGGTAAAATCACATATGCAAGAGAACTTGGCAAATAACTGGAAATAAGAAAACTCAAAGTCAATTATTTGTGAGCATGTCATAAAGCTTGTTTGTTTTCCTAACTCCCTTGAAATCTCTAGAAAGCAAAGTGCTCTGCCCTTTCAAATCATGCTTTGTAACCACTTCTCTGTTATAATCAGATTTTTGTCTGCTATGATGAGAAAGGCTGTGAAGGAGAGGCAAATGTGGGGTGTCATCAGCCTTGTAGGCCCCAAAATAGCAGCCAAGGCAAACCCCCAGTGTCCTCTGCCTGCAGCCAGGGACCTGCCCAGGGCAAGGACAGGAAGTGAATAACAACAAGATTATTCCAACAGAACAGGAAATACAGAATTTCTGAAGGGAACAAGAGTTCTTGTGTTTCGTTGTTTAAGCTCCTTGAGAATTGAGAAAAGTCTCCTGAAATGTAAGTCATTCCTCATGTATCTAATCTAATTACTCTCATAGTTTTTCTTGGAATCACAGGATGGCAGTTTCTGAGAGGCAAAAACCTGGACAAAATACATGAGAATCCAACTGTTCTTATGCATCAGTCTTTACCCCAGTAATGCAGGAACTTGGGCTGCCCTTGCTGGCCCTCACTAAACCCACGTGTTTCTCTTGAAGAAGCTGAAACAATGCTTGCACCTTTCCATGGTAAATCAGCATTTTTGGTGAAAAAAAGTTTTGTACTTGCACTGTTTGCCCAGAGCAGCTGTGGCTGCCCCATCCCAAGCCAGGTTGGGTTTGGGGCAGCCTGGGACAGTGGGAGGTGTCCCTGCCATGGCAAGGGGTGCAAAGATGAGCTTTAAGGCCCCTTCCAGCCCAAAGCTTTCTGTGATTCTATTTGTAATTTTCTCTCAAAGGTCACTCCAAGAGAGCTGCCCAGCTGTGTCCCTGATGTCACTTTTCCACATTTCTCTGCATGGCATAAGGGATGCAGATCTTGTGTCTTCCAGGAAGAACAGATTCCTGCCACCAATGCAAGGTCAAGAACAGAATAATGGATGGTGGTACCTGCAGTGAAGGGCTCTCAGCTCTGACAAGTGTGAGCACGGCCAGGAGGCCCCTGGCCATGCCTGAGCAGCGGAGCTCACTTCTCCTCATGTTTCTTTGCTGATTCTGCTTCAGCCAGACCTTTGGGGTGTGTTTAATGATTGGTTCCTCTGTGAAATAACACAGGAGGGAAAGGACATCTTGCTCTTCCAGCAGTGAGTTTTCTTACTTCTTTACTTGTTGCAGACATCTTTTATGAAAAAATCCTTTCCTTAGGATTTTTCCTCCTGAGAAGCTGAGAGGCCTCAGGAACAAAATGTAAACAATGGTTATCTGCTGCTGTGGAATGCAACAGGTGCATCTGTGATTGGTCTCATGTGGTTGTTTCTAATTAATGGCCAATCACAGTCAGCTGGCTTGGACAGAGAGCCAAGCCACAAACCTTTGTTATCATTCCTTCCTATTCTATTCTTAGCTAGCCTTCTGATGAAATATTTTCTTCTGTTCTTTTAGTATAGTTTTAATGTAATATATATCATAAAATAATAAATCAAGCCTTCTGAAACATGGAGTCAGATCCTCGTCTCTTCCCTCAACCACAGACCCCTGTAAACACTGTCACATTTACTGATTTGCTCCCTTGAAATGTGCACTCATTTCTACTTTGTGGTGAAAGAAAGCAAGCCTGTGCTCAAACCACCTGTGCATGGCATTTGCTTTTCATGCTTGGACTGGGTTTTTCAGGACTGCACATCAGATTGGTTACCTCTGTCTGGTTTAGAGGCACAACAGAGAATTCTAGCTGAATGGAGAGAAATCTTTCGAGAGCAGTCTGATGCTGGGCTCACCTGGTTGTTTTGTACTGCTGGAAGATCCTGGAACAACTGGCACAATTAGACATGCAGAAGTATTTGAGCAGCAATGCCTACTCACAATGAAGCAATTAAGACAATTACTGTGTGTTTTATGTAACAGGACAAATGGATCTCACTCTTAAAGTCTTTGAAAATCTCCTGTAAAAGCTCTAATAATGCATTAATACATTAATCCTTCTAATCCTGTCAAACTACACAAGTGTTTTTGTGGAGGGGCTGATAGGAGATCTCAGAACTGAGAGGAGGAGCAGCAGCCACTTGCTAGAGCTGCTTTTCCAACCATTTACCCATGTTAGGGACTGCAAATCAGTGGCTCAGTGGCTGAAGGGTGGGATGACATGGGATGGTTGGGGTTGGAAGGGATCTCTGAAGCTCATTAGCACAGCCTCTGCCACAGTAGGCTCTCCTAGAGCAGGATCACATCCAGGCAGGTTTTGAATAGCTCAGAGAAGGGATAAGGAACATTTTGGAAAGACTCTCTTGACCTTGGCGCTGGAAAAGGTTCCCTGTCTTGTGCCTGCTGCCATGCCTATGGAATCCAGTAAAATGCAACAATTTTTCTCTGAGTCACTAATCTAGAGGCAGAGGGGTGATCCAGAGGGGATCATGAGGTGTTCCTGAACTCCCCCAGGCAAGGAGCAGTCCCAGCCAGTGCCTCTCTCTTAGCACAGGCACAACCTGCCACCTCTGCAGTGCAGATGTTCTGGAGAACTGAGGCTGAGCTCTGGCAGAGGGGCCAAATAGCCAATCAAGAAGTGAAAATGGAAAGATACTTTGTGAAATCAAAGGTAGAGGTAGCACGGTATCATGGAGAAAGAAGAGAAATAAAAGAAAACTGTTTCTATTTACCTATGCTTAGGTCAGATCCAAGAGGCCTCCCCGATTCTCCATTATCTGCCTGGCAAACCATTTGCAATACCTGCTTGATCATGTGCCTGTGCCTCCTGCTCTCAGGCAAAGCTCATGTTCTTAGAAAACTGTCAGGGGAGAAGATGCAGATTTGGGTATACAAGTTATTAGGATTTTTTTCCTTTTTTTTTTAAATTTTACCTGATACTCTGTTCCAGCTGCAGCATCTCCCTGCATGGATATCTTTGATACCCAACATAAATTCAAATTAATTTTAACCCTCCAGCCACCAGGCTCCTGCTGCCTCAAAGCTTTGGTAACTCCTGAGCATGTTAACCTGTTGTAGGATAACAAACTCTTTTCTGCCTGGCATGGCAGTGCTGAAATCTCAGTGTGAAACCTTCCTCACAGAGCCAGCCTTGCATTTCACAGCATCCCAAAATTGCCAATCACATTTATACAATAATATACATCTCTGCTACAAGTAGCTCATTAATAGCTCTTAATTGAGACTAGGCTCAATGGCTAAGCAGCCACTTGGAGAAGATAATGGGTGTGAGGTGAGTGACCCCTGCACAGTCTTTGAGAGATTTCAGAGTGCCTGGGTTTTCAGAAGAGTCTGGGGAAATTATACATAAAATGCCTGTCATATCTCACTGAGAATGGGATATCTGGGCTAACTCAGGGAAAAAAAAAATCTCTATTTGGATTTTTCTGCATTTTAGGTCTTGATCTGAAAGCCAAGGCTAATGTTTCTTTTCCTAATGTAGAGGGACATGGATCCCTTGAGGTCTGTGAATTAGGTAGATGTGAATCTACTTGGGGCTAGTTGAGCAGGAAAATCCAGGATACCCATAAGCAAAGACTGTGACTTCTGTATTTTCCCAAAAACACGAGGCTAAAGAAAAGCTTTGGAATCCAATCCTTCTGTATAGCAGAGGGCATGGGATAAGAGGATATCTCTATTTCAGGAGGCACCTTTAGTGGAAAATGCTGCCCTGACCCTCACCTGGACTATTCATGCTGATTTGTAGCAGATGAGGATCTGCCTCTCTATGCCTAAATATTGTGAAGACTCACATGTAGCAGACGGAGAATGAGGTGGAGGGGAGAGGTTGTGCCCTTTATCCTGTGAAAATTTTTGAAGGGGAAATTTCTCAACAAAACCCTGAAGATTTTGCTGAGGGATGGTGTGAAACTGTTCCAAGAGAAATGTAAAGGAGGGTGAGAGTGTCATGCTGGGGGAGCAGACCCTGTCCCTGTGAGATCAACAAGGAAAAGTGCTGCTTATGATGCTGAAATAAATGCTGAAATAAATGAGGGGTTGAGTGGCTGGAGGATGGAGGTGTTAGGGTCAGGGATCAGGGTCAGCCCAGCCAGTGCCATATTGATATCGCTGTTTATCTTTGTTTATTTGTCACAGCAGGAATGTACCAAAAGGACAATGCCCAAACTGTGTCCTCTCTAAGTGTCCTGCTGGATGCTCAGTGAGGGATTTGGCCGCTAGGAAACTCAAGGAGGGCATGGTTTTGGTGGAAAATGGGCCAACTAAGCAATCCAGTGGTTTTTCCAGGTGGGCTCTAAAACAAGGTGTGTTATTACTGTGTATAAAGAAGAAGTGAGTGGCTTTGGACAATTTATTTCATGATGTCCCAACACAGAGATCATCTTCAGCAGGAGAGCAGCAGCACCCCAGCAAGGGACAGCCACACACCCTTTAATTAATGGAAAAACTCCCTTCTCTAAGGGGAGCCATTTGGCAATCCCATGACAGGATGGGCTCTGAGCACTGCAATCCTTGCAATGACTCAGCCAGGGCTCCACAGGGACTGGGAAACTCCATAATTCAGTGTTAACAAATCTCTCCCTGCCAGGAGCAGGTTGTACCTCCCAGGCCAGCCTTTGGCATGCACCAGAAATATGTGCATGCAGCTCCATGGAAGTGCACACTGTGGGAGGGCTGGTGACCTCAGCTCCTGCTCCTGATGGCAGAAGGCGTTTACCAAAATTAAGGTTATTGATTGCAGTGATTCTCCTCAATCAGCCTATTAATGCTCATTCTGTGTAACAGGACAAATAGATCACTGTATAAAGTCTTTGAAAATCCCCTGTGAAAGCTGTAATAATGCTTTAATGTATTAATCCTCTTAATCCTGTCAGACTCCCAAAGAATTTCTGTAAAGGCTGACAGGAAATCTCAATACTAACAGCAGAACCAGCAGCAGCCACTTTTCTATAGGTGTTTATTTAACTACTTGTTGGTCTCCTCACTTTAAAATACTCCAGAGCTGATGGTGAGAACTGCAGTTTGTGGAACTCAGGGAAAGATTTTCAGCTGCTTTGCAGGTTGGGTTGTTTTTAAGTTACATCATGTTGAATCAAAGCTACTGCTGGCTGTCAGCATTTAACAATGTTTTCTCCTGCATCTCCCTCCCTTCTGCTGTGCTTTGTGTGCCTGCACTTCCCCATGGATGGTGATGCTCTCCCCTGTGTGCCAGGCTCTGATTCCACCCTCCTGTAGGCTCCCCACGCTCTGCAGGCTGGCTCTGGGATTTACAGGGCATAAATGCTCTGTCACAATGCCCAGGCATGTCTGTGCCCAAGTGCTCCAACGCAGAGAATAACTCTGAAAAGGGAAAAAATCAGATAGTGAAATGTTAGCAACATAATGGCAGTGCTCCTTTGAAAGGTGGCACCTCCACTCTCAGGCATGTCCTCAACAGTCTGTAATTTAGATGGAGCTGGAGCATTTAGTCAGTAGGATGTTGTTTTTCTCCCTTCACCTTTTCTTTAACTCGTAAAGAAAATGACATTCTGTGTAAAATGTAATAACCAATAATGAATCCTTTAAAGTGCAACATTATCTTTTCAGCACACATTTCCCCTGCACCTTTCCTAATTATTTGATTAAATATGTGCCTTAGTAGGTGTAGTGTTTGCTGGAGTGATCAGGGTGAATTCATTTTCCTTGTACTGAACAGAAGACAGGGTATTTGGGGATCCTGTGCAGGTACGTGCCTTTGTGATAGAGGAGGTAAAAACAATGACAGCTTTGCAGTATCAGAACAGCCCATGTATTAACTCCAGCTCTGCTTTGGATTTCATTTACAGCAGTGCAAATGGATGGTAATTTCAGTAAATCAGCAGGCTTGGTTTGAACATAAAATCAGAAGCTACATGTTCCTCCCTGCCATCTCTGGCATGGCTGGTGTCCCCGCACCTTCCTGGCCAGCTGCTTTAAAATCAGATTTTTCCATTCAAGGTAAAACCAGTGGAAATTTAAGTCCTCTCTCAGTATTCATAGAATCATAAAATCAGAAAGTGGTTTGGTTTGGAAAGGATCTTAAAGTTCATTCCATTCCAGCTCAGACACCTCCCACTGTCCCAGGGTGCTCCAAGTCCCATCCAGCCTGGCCTTGGGCACTGCCAGGGATCCAGGGGCACCCACAGCTGCTCTGGGCACCCTGTGCCTCCCCACCCTCACAGGGAAGAATTTCTTCCTTATGTCTAATCCAAATAGACTGTCTTTTAGTTTTTAAATCATTACCCCTTGGACTATCACAACAGACTCTGCTAAAAAGTGGGTTCCCATCTCTTACAGCCACCTGCAGGCTCTGGAAGGTGCTGGAAAGTCTCCCTTTCTCTTTTCCAGGCTGAGCAGCCTCAACTCTCACACACTGAGGGAAAATCCCTTCTCTGTGGCTGCACCTTGCCCTGGTGGAGCAGTGCTGAAGGAGGACAAGGTAACTTCCCAGTCTGGAGATGCAGAGATGCAAAAATGGACAAACTTTGTGTTCACAAATGGAAATGCATTGAGCTGGATAAGCCTCGATCTGTGTGCTGCTGTTCTCCCCTTTCCTGTGGCTGTGCCTGCTTTGTTCTGGGCTCCTCACATGCACACAGAGCTCCCTTTAGGCTTTAAATGGGAACTCCTGTGATGAGCAATGGAAAACACCAACAAATGAAATCCCAGTGCTCTGGGGATGTGCTGGGATCCACCCCCCACACAGGAGAATGGAAACATGATGAATGCAGACACAGAGATGCCTGGGAAGTTCTGTAGCATCCTTTATTATTTTCTGCTTTGGTATACATGATGTGCAAGGTGTACAGTTTCGAGGTATTCATGTAAAGATCAAAGTTTTCCCTAGGTGGGCAGAATAATTATTGTTCTGACAAAGCTTAAACTGTGAGTCACCAGCAGAAGACAAAGCTGCCACTGTGGGAGCAGCTCCCAGGACAGCATCTCCATCCCTGCTCTGTGCTGCCCCAGGCAGAGCCTTGCTGGGTCTGCCTCTCCCCACTCTCCCCAGCAGATACTGAGTGCTCAGCCTGACTCATGCTTTTTCCACTTTATCCTGTGCATTGATAGTTTATTCAAGCTCCTTTTGCAAGAATAGAATTCAACATTTTCTTGCTTAATGCCTTGGCAACAGCATTTTTTCCCTTTTTTTTTTCATTTTTTTTTTTTAGAGTAGTACAAGATGCTGTGCCAAGAAAAATCTAATGCTCATCCAAAAGGATTAACTGGGTATCATAGCAATATCCTGCCGTTTACCCACAGAAGAATGGAAATAGTTTCCTTTTGTGTAATACATTGGAGAGAGTATTTCACCTTAACTTTTATGTTGAGACTGTTTGTAGTCCAGAGATAAGTCTTTGCAAGGAAATCGATAATAATTCATGCATGCACAACTCACATCAGCTTCCACAGGACATTAGGTTTTGTATTAACATAAGTGAAAATTGGAAAGTTCCTTTTTCAATAGAGTAGAGATAACTACTGTTAAATGCTGCTCCACGTGTGTGTGAGTCCTGCACGAGGAGGCAGAGTATAAAATATTGCTTTTTAGTGCATTGTTTCCTGCAAGCTTTGCTTTGTAAGTGCTTTCAAAAGATGGCATCAGGAATTCCTGACACAGACTGGCTTAGTTAGAGACACCCAGGGATGGAGGATTCACCTGGAGAATTGTAAATGACCAATTTGTCATTACTTTCCCTGTTGATCAAATAAGGATGAGAAATCAGGGAGTTGGCAGGTCTGGGACTGAAAGGGAAAAAATGTCTCTTTGGTACCATAAAACGTCTCTCTAATTAGTTGGGGAAAATCAACAGAACATAGAACTTAAGGCAGAGAAAATATCAAATAAACACAGGCAGTGCTGGCCTAGGGAGGACAGACCCCCAATTGTTTTACATGGAACCTCTGCTGCTCCTCATGCTTCACTGGGCTACCAAAGAATGCCATAAATTATATTTGTGCTTAAAAGAATAAAAGATAAAATATGGAGTCTTTCACTGTTTTGTGATGGGTTTAAAATCTGGGCCAGGTTTGCAATGATCTGTGACAGGTCAGTTCTGGAGCTCAGGTTTATTATGCTGAAAATCTACACTGCCAGGCATATTCCAACATGAAAGCAAAGCTCTGCTACAGCCAGGATGGAAACCAAAGGGAAAAAAGCTTCCTATCAGTAAATATAGACTTATATTGACTACATTTATATAGTAAAAATGTATATATACATTTATATAGTAAAAGTGTGCCTTTTCCACCCTAAGATATAGGAATAAATATAGAAATAAATAAATAATAATTAAAGAAATAAATAATAAATAAATCCATCAAGATTCCCTACAAATGTAGCTCCTGGTCCCAGTTTTGTGCTCCTTGCTCTGAGGAGTGACAGTGACAGTCTCCTGTCCTACCTGTGTCTCCCCTCACAGATGTCAGAGCATGAGTGTTTAATTTCCTTGGAGAGGTTTTTATCCCTCTGCTGGGTAGGTATTGGATGAGGTTTATCTCTTTTATCAAATAATGAAAAACCAGAACACTCCAGAATCTGCTGTTGACCCAACTGGCACGAGGTATTGCTCTCTGAGCTCTTCTTGATGGAAAATCTAAATCAGAAAAGCTGTTCTCTTGCTTGGTGTGAGCTGACTCATCTGTCATCATTCTCCCCAGGGAAACCAGCAGCAGAACTGGCTGCCAGGGCTGCTCTGCTGGGCAGCCTCTCCAAACTGGGGCTGTGGAAAATGTGGGGCAAACCTCTTGGGAATATTTCCTATGGTGCTCAGGTCATTGTCAGGGTGTGGCTTTGCAGAAGTGGCTCCCACCTCACCTTTGTACCTGGGGACATGCTGGAAGTGGTGTTTGAGGTATCTGCAACTTTAAAATGCAGGTTCTTCATGGAGACACCCCAAATCTTGCTTGAAAAAAACATAATCCGTGTCCTTTATTCCTTTTGAAAACCCTGGCTATGGATTTTCACTCTGCTGCAGATTTCCAAGCCCCACAGCCACTCAGCTGGAAAAGGGAAGAAAACTCTACCCATGAAATCTTTCAATGGAAAAGTATTTATGTTGTAGAGATGATTGGTCCTGTGGTATATTTACACTATTTTATAGAGACATGCATGTGGGTTATATATTTACTTCAGTAATTATATGCTTCATGGTGCTCTGAGAAGGAAAAAAAAAGCATGCCAAGAACAATTCAAATAAATATTAAGGCCTTGACACAACTTGTATTGCAGTGATGTGGTTTTCCAAGAGCAGAAATTTCTCCAGCTCTTTGGTATGTCTTATTTGGAAGGAATAATGAATGCAAATGCTGTTGATGATGACAGTCATTAAAATTCTGCAAATGAAAAATGACTCACCCCTTCGTTAATTCGAGCCCATTGCAGAGGGAACCTGTGAATGCCTTTGTCAGTGACACTGTTAGCTTTGGAAAAGTGAGAAGGTGCCTGAGCAGCATTTCTGCTCCTGGCAGACTTTGTCCTTGTATGGCAGCAAGCTTTCCCTCTGCCAGGATGATGATGATGATGATAAAGATAAAGACAAAAACCATTTAACCACCTTTGACATGAGAGTGTGAAGCATCTCCAAAAATAAAGTCTGTGTGTGGCAGCGGGATCGGGATGTGAAATGAAAGGGTCATCATGGTGATTAAGAAAGGAATGTCACCTGTGCTCCTGAGGGAATTGGGGCTCCATTGTGCTGCCGTCTAAATAAAGAGACTCTAGAGAGCTTGTCATATAAATAGGAAAGACTGACAAAACATGAGAGCTATTTTAGGGATGGAGGCTTGAAGAAGTGAAGGATTATTATGAACCTTGAAGCAGGCCAGCACCTCGTTTGGGTGGTTGCTCCATCAGCAGTGACCTCAGACAGCCTAGGGTGCCATGGGGGCTCCAGAAGGAAAGGGAAATGGGAAAATGGGGAATTTGGGAAGCGTGCTTTGGCACTGCCCTTGGAGGAAAGTGTCTTCACTGCTGTAGGATTTCTCTCCATAGCTGAGGTGGTATAAATGACCAGAAACTGGAGGCCAAGTTGGCTGGAAGCAGCAGTAGGAATAATTTGTCTTTGACAGAGCTAAAGTCCTTCATTTTCATTTAATTGGATAACGTGAGCTACAACCTTGCGATTTGCTAATTTGTTGCACTGGAATATGATTAGAAGATGTTTTGAGACTCAGTGATGAGGAATTTTAATAAGACATTTCTGAGGTGGGGTTGTTCTGACACCAAGGATTTTGTTACAGTATTTTAAGCTCATTGTGACTCTAATGATGTTACAAATGTGGAAGTGAGATAAATATAAATGAATTGCTATTGAACCAATCCAACGAGAAACTTTTAAAGTGTTGTGGGACATATGTAAATGAATATGTAAATTAAATGGTTTGGGTTATAAAAGGACATATCTGAGGAATGGCTCTTCGGAGGTTCTTTGAATCAGCATCAAGGATGCTGATCATTTGGAGCTTTTACATATGTTAATCATCTTGTTCTTCCAGGCCAAAGAGGCTATGAATATAAAAGTGCTAACAGCCTATTACCAAGTTGTTTGCAAGAGTCCTCATAATAGAAACATTAGCTGTATAGCTTAATTTCTACTTAAATAAACCTGCAGCTTTCTGTAATAACTGACTCTGATTAGCTGGAATTGGATCTATCTAAAATAACCAGTGTGATTAAACCTTGTCTTATCTTATCTCAGTTTAGTCTGACAGTCCACCAAGGGTTTGAGAGGGAAACAAGTTGTTTTAGGGGTGACAGATAGGAAGTAGCTGAGGGAAGGTGACAGAGGAAAGTGTGAAGGGGTCAGGGGGGTGGGTAGAGAAAATGACGTTTGCAGCAGTGCTTGGAATTAACAGGAACAGCCTTGATTACAGCTTCCCAAGCAGAAAGCAAACTGTCAATCAGGATACAAGATGTTGAGTGGGCTTGCTTGGGTTGGCTCTGCGGACTATCTAAGTATAGAACAAAAATCTCTATGTTTTTTGGTTTTTTTTACCAGTAGGCCACAATGTCAAAGCTCTCAGACTTCTCCTTAGGGAAAAGGCTGTTTCTTGTCATTCTTCATGAAAGACACACACAAAAAAGCCCTGTGATGACTGTGCAGCTCAGTCACCCTCTGCAGCAGCTGCTCCACAGGTGATGGGACAGTGCTGGGCTCTCCCTGCACTTGGTTGCTGCAGGTGAGTGCCAACCTGTTCCTTTGTGAATCCCAGGTCAGGTTTGTCTTTGGGAACTTCCAGCTGTTGAGGAATCCTTTCAGTGCAGGTGGCTGCACTGCCAGCTCCAGGGTTGGGAGCCCAAGGCAAGAGGCTGGGACCTGGTAAGGACCTAAAGAATGCAGGTGCCTGTCTCAAACCATGTCAAGGCCACAGGAGGAACTGTGAGATGAGCCACCACGGCAGGAATGTGAGATAGGAGAGCAGTTTGAAACAGGAAGGTGCTAATTCCAGGCCTAAAGGAGGTGAAGGTTTGCTTAGCACGCCAAGAAAGAATTCCTGCTGTGCACACTGTGGGGAAGGAAAGGCAACCACTGCTTGATCCATGGCAGCCCAAGCTGTGGAGGCATCTGCAGCCACCCAAAACATGGACTGTATGAAGGTGGCACCTCCAGAAGGACAACTCTGGGCCCCCATCACCAGGAACATTGGGGTGAAGAAGGGCTAATGGGATGCTGTGAGACGTCCATGACTTGGGCAAGCCTGGTGTGTTTTACCTGGCACCTGTGTGCTGCTGCTGCCTGGCCATTGCCACCACCATGGCCAGTGCTCCTGGTGGCCCAGGTCCACATTTCTCATCCCCTTTGGTCCCAGACGCCTGTGACTGCAGGAGAAGTTATTCAGCAAAGCCTGGCTGATGCCTGATGTTTCCTTGCACACCAGCTCCAGTGGGTTCTGATGGAAAAACATCTCTCCCTGGCTATCTTTAGCTCTTGAACTTCCTGCTTGCAACAAGCAAAGACCAGCAGGAATGAAGCTCCAGTCCAGGGCTGCTGGGAATGCAGATTTGCTTTTTTGCAGCTCTGGTCCCTAAGGGTGAGTGAGTTTTTATTGTTATCACTATTTAGTTTTGCACTCTGCTGAGGAGGATTGCTCTTAGATCTCTTGGTCATGAGTGGTGGGAAGGGAAACTCAAGTTTTCCCCACTTGGAAATCACTGAAAGAAAGAGTGATGCCACCAGTATTTCCATAAAACACCTTTTTCTTTTTTTTTTTTTTTTCAGTCCTTTGAGGAACACTCCTTCCCCAAGCTTGACATTTTCAAATAATAACATCTAATCTAATTCCTGATGTATTTAACTGAAATCTAATTTCCATTTTTTGCTCCTGTAAAGAACAGCTGGCTCTGGGGATCCCTGATAAAGTGGGAGGGACCCCCTGCTTCCATATGCAAGGAACTAATCAATCTGCCACCACCAGCTTACACTAATATCTGTGGTGATTGCAGCTCACGTATAATGAAGACAAATCCTGTTCTGCTGAAAGATCAATAATTCAAGAGGGAAAAGGGGGAGCCAGGAATGGGGGACAGAGACTGCATCAGCCCCTGCCAATGAAATGCTTTTTGTAAACAATGAGCTTTAAGTATAAAGCGTAGGACAATTACTGAGAATTACTGAATGCCCAATGGGTGTGAAGAAGACCCTGTGAATACAAAATATCCCCTCCCACCCCTTCCAAAATTCAATTCCTGCTAGGAGCTCCTAGGAGAGGTATTTAGAGCCTATTAGAATGGCAAGGAACCAGCTGTTAATCAGCATGCTAATCCTGGGGTGACATCACAGGGACCAGAGCTGCTACCTGCATCTGTCAGAGGCTGAGGGAGCTGAGCTGGCAGCCTGGCTCTGATTTCCTCAGCCTGCAGCACCACAAAGCTCTGGCCTTTTCTGGGGACTGGGAGAAATCCAGGGAGAATGGAACAAGCCTGGGATGTGGATGTAGAGGTTTTGTGGTTCATTTGTAGCAGGCTGCCCAGGGAAGGGATGAAATCACCATCCCTGAAGTGTTCACAAAACATGTGCATGTGGTGCTTGGATGGTGCCTCAGGTTTAGCTTTTCTATTTTTCACATTCTGTGCTGCTTTATTGTGTGGGTCTGAGCTTCACATGAGGGGATGGTGAGCTCTGTGCACAGAAGAGGGAGACAAAACAATTCCTGCTCCAGCTGGGCACCAAGGACAAATTATCCAAATCCCAGCCCAAGAGCACAAACACCGTGAGCTGGAGAGAGAAAAACAAGCAGGGTGGGACTGCCTGGGCTAAAGCTGGAATGGGACAATGAACTGCAAGATGCAAATGGAGCAGAACTGATCCCAGGGAGAGACCCCGGGAGCGCTCGTGCATTTTGGGGCCATTTTGGTTCATCTTGGGTGCAGCCCTGGCTGGGCTCTTGTGCTGCCCAAGGTGGATCCATGTATCCATTATCCTTTTAATTTATCCTTTTAATAAATCTCTGCTTTATTCTTTAACCCTGTCCAGCCTCCATTCTAGGTCAGCCCTCACAAGGCATTGTGGGGACGTGGGTTTGTGTTGGATATGGCAGTGCTGGGGGAGCAGCTGCATTTGAGGATCTTGGAGATCTTTTCCAACCCAAACCATCCTCTGGCTTATGCTGAGGGGGAAAAGTGCTGTGTTTGCTCACTCTCAATGCAATAGTTTGAGGACAGGGAGGTGAGCAGGGCTGTGAGACAGCTCAGCTGCTCCTCTGGAGGTGCTGGGGGTTGTCCTGTGCCCATCAAGTGATGGATCACACAAGACATGAGGCCCTGGGTGCAGGGCCACGTCCCTGCCAGGCAGGGATCCTGCTCCTCTCTAGCCAGGCACTGTGCTTGCCATCAGTCTTAATATTTTACCATGCACATCTTGTATTTTTAAATCTTTATTGGACGTGGGCCTGGGCTGTTGTCACAACATCTCAAGTCAGATCAGAGATTTAATGTGAGCAGGCATGACAAGACGCAGATCAGTTTGGAGTTGTTTCTCGTCTTCTTTAGAGTGGGAAAGGGTTAAAAAGCTGCCTCAGACTCTCCTTTTGCTGAGACAAGAAAACTAAAGGTGTATTGATTTCAGCTTGCCTCCCCCCCACTTTTTCTTTTTTTTGAGCACCATGATCTTTGTTTTTTGCTTGCCCTGCAAAAGTGATTATTCGACATAAATACAGACAGTTTTCAGTGTTTACAAGTTAGCTGATATAGCAAGTCTCCTTGTCATATGCTCCTGGAATATAGGGGAGGGCTGAAGTTGCCAACCTTGAGCATTCATGAGTGAATTGCTCCTAGAAACCAAAAGCTTTGTTCCAAAATGGCCATGTTTTTCTTAATGAAGAAAGGGTAGATCCAGACATTTGTTGCTGTACTTTTTTCAGAGCCTGGAATGGGTCACAGGGACTCAATGTTAAATTTTTTCTCTCCAGTGTAAAGGTAGAGACACTTGCATTATCTTCCTGTATTTTCTGAGCCTTATCACATGGCTCTGAAAGCTGAAGTTTTGAGATTAAAAACTGCCAAACAGTGTGAGACAACAGCAATATGAGCTGATGTCATTGCATCAACTCAGCGTTATCTTGATTTTCTTTGGGCATCAGAAGTAAAGGGATAGAGAAGTTCTGCTGCCTCCTCAGGAATATTTTAGTACCAACTAAATTTTGAGCAGTCAGCTGAAAATACAAAGAAATACAGAGTGTTTGCATGGATTATGCACCATTACAGCTGCAGGCAGAGTGAGATGCTGTGTCTGTGTAAGGGGAGGGTGACAATGCTGTAGGACAGGCCCAGGAGCAGCCGGGTCTGGGCAGGTTTGAAATCTGGACACAGCAAACCCTGCTCTGGCTCTCTCCCTTCCTGGACAGGAGCCCAGAGGTGCCTCATCCCTGGGGACTGCGCAGAAACAAAGGCTGGCAAACTGGCACAGCACTGCTGGGTGTGTTCAGGCTGGATTCACAAGGACTCTGCTGGAGGCACCAGGAGCCTGAGCTGGGCTCTGTGGGCACCCTGATCCCAGGGCTGGGATTGCTCCAGGAGGGAGCTCGCGCTTCACTCTCTCTCAAGGTGGAAATGTCATTTCTTTGGGTGGAAGAAATGGAAAAGAGAGTGTGGAATGTGCTCACATATCCCCCAAACTCCCTTCAGACCATTCCTGGTGTGTTTTCCAGCTGTGAGTAGGCTGAGATCAATTTTATTAAAGGTTAAGCCAGGCTAACAAGTTTCATATCTTGATCTCAATCCCATCTGTTCTTCTGCCGTGGCTGTCCTGGGGGGAACATCCTCTGATGGTGCCTCTTGGATCAGCATTCAGGGTCTGACAGGGTCACTGCTCTCCTGCCCAGCTCTGACCCTCAGCCAGGGCAGCACCTTCCTTGGGAAGCTGCAGCATGAGGAATTTAAACCAGATTTGTCAGAGCACTTCCCACAGCAGAGGGGTTTGGTGGAGGAGGCACTGTCCAAGTGGGAATTGCCCTTCTGCCCCTCCTCCTGGCTGAGGGCAGCCTGAGCACACTGGTGAGCATCTCTAGGAAATCCTCCTCCCCAGTCCCTGCTGGAATGGTCTGTGGGTGAAAAGAGCATCACATTTCCAGGATGGACAGCCCAGGAGCTCCAGGCAGTGCTGAATCCCCCTCTGTAATAACCCTCAATTGTGATGGTGTTCACAGGGGTCTTACGTTGAGGGAAGAGACGAGGATCTGACTCCATATTTCAGAAGGCTTGATTTATTATTTTATTATACATATTACATTAAAACCATACTAAAAGAATAGAAGAAAAGGTTTCATCTCAGAAGGCTAGCTAAGCTAAGAAAGCAAAAGAATCCTAAAAAGGCACAAAGGCTTGTGTCTCAGACTCTCTGTCTGAGCCAGCTGACTGTGATTGGCCATTAATTAGAAACAACACATGAGACCAATCACAGATGCACCTGTTGCATTCCACAGCAGCAGAAAACCGTTGTTTAAATTTTGTTCCTGAGGCCTCCCAGCTTCTCAGGAGGAAAAAATCCTAAGGAAAGGATTTTCCATAAAACATGTCTGCGACACTCAATGAATCAGGTGGGAAATACTCCACAAGCTTAAAACACCAAACAACCTGCAGGATTCTCTTAAATGGAAACCCATGAAAGTGCTTGCCAGCAATTTATTTTGAGGGACCCTGGGAAAGAGAACAGCAATTTTATAACTTTGCAAAGCCACGGCTTTGTAGTGGAGGGAAACATTATAACATTCATGAGCAAGGTCCTTCTCATTTTCTTTTTCTCCACTCTACAATTGCAATCCTTTCCATCAGCTGGAGGAAGAACAAGAGGCCAGCATCCCATCTGTTAAGCTGAGCTTTGCAAAATGGGAGCGAGCTGGAAACCCAGTGGACTTGCTGGGATGCAGAGGCACAGCAAAGGCACATATGCTGCAGTTCCAACTATGTCATTTTACTGCTATATGTAAAACACCATCTGTGGTGCAGAGACCTCTGACAGGAGGGAGGTGCACAATCAACCCAGAAAATTGTCAACTGAAGTGCTGTAAAGTTCCTCTAAGTGTCTTCATCACTCATTGCTCGAGGAAAGCACCTAATATTGTGGAATGCTGCACTGGAGAATTAATGTGGATGTAGGAAGCCAAAAACAGCCCTGGGGTGAATGGCTGCAGCTTTCCTGCCTTTAGGAGTCAGGGTCAGTCCAAACTCCATGGATTTTACTGAGGAAAAGGGACGGAATGCTACTGAATTTAGAGGTCTCTCAGTATGGCACCACTCAAAGATGCTGTGAGGGGGCTGCTGTGTGTTTTCCATATGATTAAATTTGGGCTGTAATATTTCGCTTAAAGACAAATTTTATGGAAAACCGGAGGCCAGGGGTGATGGAATTGTGTCCTCCCCTAGCAAGGCTGTAATTCACAATGTTATTTGGAGTTAGTCCCTTCAGCTTCACCTTCACATCTCCTCCAGGCAGCGGCAGCTCCAAGGCAGGAGCTGTCTCCCACACACAGGGACCAGCAGTGACATTCACATCCTATTCCTGTGAAAATTTGCCTTGCAAGGAGAGGGAAAGAGTGTGCTGTGCTTTTCTGAGGAGTGTGATGCCACTCATTGCCACCAATGACCTGGTGCACTGTCAGTGAGGCAGGAGGTGCTGAGGCACAAAATGGGTACCCAGGCACACTGCAGCTCAGCCCTACAGGGGCTACAAAGGTGAAACCAGTGCTGCTTTTTGCTTCAAAAGAGGGGAACAAACTGCCCTCAGCCCTCCCTCTGTCTGTCCCTCCATCCATGCCTGTCCTCTGGTCCTTTGGATCCAGATTAACTCCGTGAGCCACCAGTGCTCCTCAAGCTTGGAAAACCAGAGGAGATCCTACAAGGGAAGGAGTTCTCAGATGTGTGAACCAGACTTTGCTGTGCTCCTGGAGCAGCTGAGCCAGCAGACATGCCTAAAAATGTACTAAACTCCAAGAAACCATTTAAAAGAATAATTTCTCCCTGTGTCATTTTTACAAGAGGATCTCAAGCACAGCCACTCTTTCAAGAGCCCTGAAGTCTTTAATGATTACAGGCTGAGTCCAAGCCCAAGTTTAACTATTTTTTTAAATCCTTCCAGCAGTAAATCATGCACCACAGCACACATTCCAGCAGCTCTGAGCTGGGGTTAGGGGTGAAACCCTCCAGGTTTTGTTAGAGCAGTGCTGGATGCCCTGTCCCTCTGCTCTCCCTTTTTCTAAGGCTGGCAGGCAGGAGCTGCGCCAGGGCCAGCAGGAAGGATGATGCCAAGGAAGGGGCTCAGCAGGGGAATTCACTGCTCAGTCACTTTGCTCTTCTTGGTGCTCAAGGGAGCAGCAGCAACTTTGGAGTTTTGGCAGCAGCTCAGTCCTCAGAGCAGGGATAACTCTTGGTTGGTGAAGCAACCACAACCAGGGGAAAATAAAAACCTCTGGAGTTTGCAGGCAGTTTGCAGCTGTGCTGGGAGTGTAAGGGCAGAGCAGGGAGGAAAGCAGGAGAAGGCTTTTCTCCTTCCCAGTGTTTGTTGAGTTTCATCACTGCAATGGGTGGAAGTGAGGTAGTGACAGATATAGCAGCAGAGGGAATATGAATGGTGAGTTTTGGAGGTGTTGGAATGTGGCAGACATCTTTTATGGAAAATCCTTTCCTTGGGATTTTTCCTTCTGAGAAGCTGAGAGGCCTCAGGAACAAAATATCAACATTGATTATCTGCTGCTGTGGAATGCAACAGGTGGATCTGTGATTGGCCCATGTTGGATGTTTGTAATTAATGGCCAATCACAGCCAGCTGGCTTGGACAGAGAGCCAAGCCACAAACCTTTTTTATCATTATTTCCTTTTCTATTCTTAGCTAGCCTTCTGATGAAATCTGTTCTTCTGTTCTTTTAGTATAGTTTTAATGTAATATATAGAATAAAATAATAAATCAGCCTTCTGAAACATGGAGTCAGATCCTCGTCTCTTCCCTCATCCAAGAACCCTGTGAATGCTGTCACACTGGAATGTATGCTGTGTTGGATGATTTACTGCTGGAAGGATCTAAAAAACAGTTTAACTTGGGCTTGGACTCAGCTTCTAATCATGAAAGAGTTCAGGGCTCTAGGAGGAGTGGCTGTGCTTTAGATCCTCTTGTAAAAAAGGCAAAAGGGAGAAGAACTTAGATGGAGGTGGGAGTCCCATGGATGCAGGGCTGGGGACACAGGGGACAGGGCGGAGGAGCAGGGCAGACAGGGCTCCCCATGTGGCAGGGTCTGCTCACACAGAGCCACACTGGATGCTCAGTGCCTGTTATGGTTCAAGCTGCTCCTCCTGCCCCAGTTCTGCACCCACTGCTGTGCCCAGGGCTGAAGCTTGCACTCACATTGAGCTCAAGATGAGTAAATTCACTGAGGTAAATGGAGGTGCTGCAGATTAAAGATAAGATTTTTGGTAAAGTACATAACTCCTTTGCCTCCCTTCCTCTCTGGAACACACAATTTTTGACCTTTGCAGGGCAAGCTGCTGCCACTTCATCATTATTAAATATACAGACTAATGATCCTGAGGCTGCAGCCACTGTCCATTTTCTCCACTGTGGATTTTCCATCTTCTCTCTCCTCGTTTGTATCTCAGCCTCCACAGGACAGAGCCTGCACTCCTCCTCTTCTCCCAGTAGCACAGGGGAGCCATCAGAGCCAAGCCTGTAATCAAATTGCAATAATCTGCCCTGACTGTAATTAGGCTGCCTTTGCTCCCGTGGAAGGCACAGGGCTGGGAGCCCGGGGTGAGCTGGGTGTGCCAAGCCCAGAGCACAAACCCTGGTGTGTGCCAATTCACACTCTCATTTATTATGGGGAATTAAGATAGCAGCTCGAGATGCTGCTCCTGAGCAGAGCACAAAAAGTGTTCACAGTTCCTCCCACGAAAAATTGACAATGTGTGGAGGATGTAAAGGAAAGGATTGTTGCTTCGTTTGAGGTGAGAGGAATTGTGGTTCTAAGCACTGTGCAGAAAGCTGGAGGCTGAATCAAGGGATAAACTCTGTCTTTTAAGCTCCACCACAGTGATTTTTCTACCACACTCTCTTACCCAAGTGATATGAGGACAGTTATGAGACAAAATATGCCATTCTTATTCAATTCCATTGCATTTTTCTCTGCCTGCCACTAGTCATGGGGGAAGAAAGGCCATTTTGTGCACTGAATATACCCAAAAGGTAACTTAGGCTGAAATCAAAATGTTTTGGTCTTTCTGCACTGGAATACAGAATAACCTGAACTTCTTTCCTTGTTTCTCTCCTTTAGTGGAGCCAAGTGCTGCCATTTGAATTGGAAATGTAGCCTGGCTACAACATGGAAACCCTCCTGCCATCTGCTCCACCTTGGTTCAGTGTAAACCCCAGCAGCGTTAACCCAGGCCATAAAACACAAAACCATCAGCACATTCACCTCCTGATGGGCAATCTGGCACAGGGGCTGAACCCATTCCTTCACCACCAACTTATTTGATGGCATCAAATTGGGGTTTTTTATTCCCCTGTTTTGCAAACCATTTGAAACTTCCATCCTCATTCTCATTAACTTTAGGCCAAAGCTGAAATTCAGCATGAGCTGCTGCTGGTGCATGGTTCTGTACCCAGTGCTGGGGGAATAAACACTGGCCAGACCAATTTCTCCTCAGTGTCATCTGGGGATCAGCTCAGTTTTGCCCAGTTTTTATTTTGATCCCTTGCATGAAGCACTTTCAGCAGTTTTGGGGGCAGCGTTTTAGTGCCTGTCCCAGTAATATTCAACACCTGATGATAATTTTTGTTTGAGGGAAGGAAAGTAAAACTTGTGCATGAAGTCTGAGAGGGAGGCAGATATCAATCCTGGCTTGTGCTGGCCCTGTGCTTGTTGCCACCCCATTGCCCACTCCTGTAAGTGAATGCCATGCACGTCCATGTAGCAGATTAAAGGTGCCTTTAATGCTCCTACACCTTGTGCTTCAAAAAGTCATGAAAGATAGATAGGTAGAGTCCCTTGGCACCCTCTCTAATTCATGTGTTTGTGACTTTAATCCTTGGCTTGATGGTGTTTTAATTGACAGGATGTAAATTCCTTTCTGTGGTAATCCTTCTGGCACAGGGAGATGTGGACAGATGCTCTCAGTTCACAAGACAGCGAGGGGGAGCAGGCAGGAGGGGCTGCTGCTGCTGTACTATTTACTCAAAAATTCCCTGATTATTTACTTTTGTGCACTGCAGCTCATGCCATCCCACTGAAGTTCACCAGGATCGTGTCTCTGCCTCCCTTTCCAGGATTGCTGGGATCCAGCACCAACTTTTTTTTTTTTTTTCCTGGGATTTTTGAGCTCCTCCCAGGGAGATTCTCAAGTAAACACAGGAAAAAATATTCAATATCTTTGTGAGAAAAGGAGGAAGCCATATCTGGCTTTCCACTAAAGAATGAACTCTCTTTTACAGCAGCGTTTAGCTGAGGAAAGTGATTCCCTGCTTTTCTTTCCCCATCAGGATGAGAATACCTGTCCCTGCTGCCTTAGCCCGTGGGAGGATGCTCGGTTAAGGAAGGATCAGCAGCTCCCAGCCCTGCAGCTGTGGGAAGGAGGCAGGAACAGCGTCTGTCTGTCTGTCCTTCCATCCAGCCCTGTCCTCTGGTCCTTTGGATCCAGATTAACTCCGTGAGCCACCAGTGTTCCTAAAGCTTGGGGAACCAGGGGAGATCTCACAAGGAAAGGAGTTCTCAGATGTGTGAGCCAGACCTTGCTGTGCTCCTGGAGCAGCTGAACCAGCAGACATGCCTAAAATTGTACCAAGCTTTAATAAACCATTTAAAAGCAAAATTAGGCAGGCTTTTCAAGGCTGCAAGAAGAGGGGAGTTCGGATAATTTTTAGATTTACTGTCATTTCAAGTAGTTTGGTCTACCCAGCTTATGTAAGCACATTTCCTTCTGAAACCAGTTTTACCTTTTTGGGCTTGCCCCTAATAACTGAAGCCCCAACCATTTTAGTTATTTGTCATAGCTAAAGCTCCCCCACTGAGTATAATCAGAGTTTTGCTACAGAGAGAAATGAATAGCATCTAGGAAAGAATTTCATCTAATGATAGAGGAGTTAATGGGGGTTTATTTAAATATCTTAGTATTTACCAGTTTGGGGCTTTGAATAATATTTCCAAGACTTTTAGACAGATAAATTCTGACATTTCAAACCTTCCTTGTTCTGCCCAGTCTCTTTTTTAGTTTTTTTGGGGTTTTCCTGGGTTTTTAAAAAATATCTCTGTCACACACTGCCCTCATTCCCCACACTAGAAAAGGCAGAAAAGCCAAGGGAAACTCTTTCACTAAAACAATTGGTTTCTTCCCAGCACTGCTGGGTCAGCTACATGATTAGATTTCTCTTAATTGCCTTGAAGTTTTGTTTTTTTTTTTTTTCCCCTAGATAATTGCATTGTCTGTGGCTCTGCCCCACAATGCAGGGGCTCAGGGCTCAGCAGTGAGGCTGCTCAGGGAGAGCCCCTGCCCTGCCCTCCCACAGATCTGCTCAGTGATAGAGAAGGACAACTACAGCTTGCATGTCCTTCTCTTTATTTCTGCTTGATTTACTTGCCCTAGATTCCAAACTTTGACTACTTCACAAGTTGCTGCTGAAAAACAAGTTCCATATGTATTATTCTTCATCTGCATTAGACACAGAATAAAAAAGAAACGTTTCCATCTGAAGCTGTGTCATCTGAATTAACTTGCAGAGTGCCTGACTGGAAATGTGAGGTTTGTGCAGGTCCTTTCTCTTTTTCCCTCTCTGAAACATCTTTTTAAGGCTCTGACATGCTGCTGGGTACCACTGAGGACAGGACACCTGTGCCATCACATCTCTCTTCAGGGATCCCTGGGAGCCAATGAACTGAAAATCCTCTGCCAGTGTGTGCTGAAAGAAAGAGCTGAACTTCCAAGCATGAAACTGAGGAGTGAAAGTCAAATGAGCTCCAGAGAGGATTTATTTTCTTCCAATACAATCACTCCAGAATCAGAGGGTTTGTCCACTATTTCTTTAGCTGCTGGTCTTCATCTCTAAATATTTCTTTGTTGTGTGCATCCTGTGTCCTGCCTGCTCCTGGGCTGAGCCTGGAGGCCCCAGGATGCCCTCCCTGACCTGCTCAGGGCAGTTCTCATGTGTGCCAGGTGCTGTTTGCACTTTCAGCCCTCCAGAACCTCTCAGGTGGAGCTGAGCTGCCCTTACTCCCTGCAATAGCAATGGCAGAGAGTGGAACAGCCTCAGAGGGGCTGCAGGGGGAGGATGGAGCTTCTGGTGGCTCTGCCTGGCTCCAGATGGAGCTGCCTGTCCCCACCTTTTGCTTGTGCAAGGAAATGGGGACCTTTATCCAGCACAGGGCTCTGTCTCTCCTCTCTGCGCTGCTTATCTGGTACAGTGAGAGAGATTGTCACTCTCAACACAAACACAGGCATTTCTGGCAGAAAGGCATAATTTCTCTTTAGATACACTCAGCAAGTCTCAGGGAACCAGATATTTACTACTCTTATGAGGTCAAAACTGTCCATAATCACATCAAAGGACCACCAGAGTCACGGTGCAAAATCTGCTTTACTGTAACTCAGTTCTCATCTGAGTCTGGTCTAGGAAATTTCCTTAAAGAGCCATTTGAGTGATCCCTTGTTTTTTTCCCAGTCTTCAGACAGCAGGAATGTGAGCAGGCATGTGGGATTAATGGTGCTGGCTGGGGACAGATCAGGTGCAGTGTGAGTTAAAGAGGAGGAAATTTCATCTCCTGGAAAGTGAAGCTGAAGTTGCCTCACGTTGTGTAATTCCAGCCTTCCAGCAGCCCTGTGCAGGAATACTCCTGCTGCTCTGGATCTGCCTCTGGCTTTTCAGCTGGGTATCCTTGTGCTGCCTTTCCTACACACAAACCTTTTCTGGTTCCAAACCAGCCCCAGCCAAAGGCTGACCAAGGAATTGAAGAGCTGTCTGATTTCAGGAATGGGGATGGACCCCCAAGGTGAGGCTGGCTTTGAAAGGTAGGAAATGCAGGGCAGGAAAGGCTTTTCTTCTCAGAAATAAGCCTTTGAAACAAGCATTTCCTCCATGAGACTTTCCTGCTGATCTTATGAGGGTTCAAGTGTAGGATCATGGGGTCATTTATGTTGGAAAAGCCTTCTAAGATCATTGATTTAACCACGAACCCAGCACAGCCAAGCACCCTAACCCCTGTACCCAAATGCCATGTCCACGTGTTTTCTGAACACTTCCAAGAGCTGTGACTCCACCACTGCCCTGAGCAGCCTGTGCCAGGGCTTGACAACCCTTTTGATGCAGAAATTTCCCCTAATATCCAATATAACCAGCTCTGGTGCACCTTGAGGCTGTTTGCTCTTGTACTGTCACTGACACCTGGGAGAATGAGCATTTCTTGGCATGGCCAAAGACTTGGGGATTCCATCAGCTCATCAGTGCACTGAGTGCTGATTAGAGCAATTCCAAAAAGCTTTTGGCTTCTAGCTTGACTTCCCCAGTCAAAAAAACCCTATACATTTCCCATTCCTGTCAAGCAGAATTGTTTGATTTAAGCCTAGAAGACTTTCTGTTTCACTCACAGTTCTTCAAGGATGCTTCATGCAGGTTTATTACACAATATTCGTAAATTTTTCCTCTTGGGGCTATACTTTTTGATCAATTTGCATTTCTGAAGGCATCTACCATCCTCTACTCACATCCAGCAAAGCCCAAGGCAGAAAGAGCAGCAGTTGAATCTCTCCCTTGGCTTGGTACAATGCTCAATTCTCCAGTTTGCTGTTCCTGGTATTGAGGAAATTCCAGAGGGAAATGTGAGAGAAGCTGCCCTGTGTCCCAGCTGCTCTGAGAAGCTCCTGCTACACGCCCTGAAAGGGAGCTGTGAAATATGAAGAATGATTTAACATCTTAATATTTATTGGACCAAGTACTGCTGAATATAACCCCTCACTGATCATGGACTTTGCAGCATGGGTTTATTTGTATCATTTTGGGAGACTTCAATGGCTTTTGCATTTTCATTTCATAATGATGAATTACCTGAAATCATTCCTCTCACAACAGATTCCCCCAGCTTTGACTCCTGCTAGGATGTTTCATTTTGTGTTGAAAATTGCAATAGGAAATTTCCCTGAGCCATTGATATGTCAGACTGGAGTTTATTATCCCTCACAGTCCCAGCACACCGGGGCTGTGTGAAAGGTTTTGTAAATAATATGACATGGGCAGGAACTCATTTGATGCTGTGATGGGTGGTGAATATTCCCAGGCAGGCAGGCAGAGGGAAATGCAGGAGCAGGAAGTGTGATCTTCCCTAGGAAGAGGCGTTCTCACTCTGTACTCTTTCTTGGTAAATTAATTAGAATTTTTAGTGGGGAAAGTAGGATTTCAGTGGCTGATAATGGCACAATGTGTTGTCTATGTGTTGCTAAAACTGTTTGCTGTTCTTACTGAACCAGGACACCACTTCTCTTGTGGACTCTTAAATTCTGTTTCTGACCTCAGCTTTTATATTATACATTATGTTTAAGGTGCATCACATTAGCTTTTCAATGGTGAAATATTTTAAGACCAGGACAAACTCTAGAGATATGATCTTTACCTGTGGCCTTCCACCAAACCAAAAGCAGAAAAAAAGCCACTACTGTAATTAAAATATATCTATTTTCAAAATCTAATAATCAGATTCTAATAATTTAGAAAAACGTCTTCAATTTGGTGGTAATAAACGATCCACAAAAGTTGGATTATTTATAACATGTATTATTTATAACATTATGTATTATGTATAATGTGTTATTTATAACATTATGTGTTGTATATTATATTTATATACTACAATATATATAATATATAATATATAATATATAATATATAATATATATTATATATTATATTATATTATATTATATTATATTATATTATATTATATTATATTATATTATATTATATTATATTATATATATAATATATTATATATTATATATTATATATCATATATTATATTTATGTATTATTTATAACATTATATTTATGTATTATTATTAATATTGCTGATATGTTAACATGAATATATTAAGAACATCTATTAAATATCAGGTTTTGCATAGGAAGGATGCTCAGGATCAGTTCAAAGGTGTTTCAATGTTAAATCCATCCTTAAATGTTGTGATTGCTCCAAACCCCCTCTTTCAATAACCTGTGTAACCCTGGGTTTATTGAATGGAAAATGAGGGCTGTGTCTGGTGGTGCCTACCTCAGAGTTACCAAATTTGTGTGTACATTTAAAAAAAACCTCTGTATTGTCCTAAAACTTCTACTCAGCTCTTATTAAAATCAGGCTGTATCCATTTACCTTTTAACTTTCAGGTGTGTGCAGCAGAAGGAAATTAATTTAAAAATATCCCTGCTTTGCCCAAGTGTCATTACCTTGGTGTCTAATCATAGTCCTTCATTTACATATGAGGAAATTGACACGTGAAGAGGGAAATTTTCTCATTATCAGATGCTCTCTGAGTTAGGCTGGAGCTATTGATTTGCCATAGGTTTAACCTTGATGTGCCTCGTGTCAGGTTTCTCCCCTGAGGGAGGGAAGGGCTGAGGGTCTCTCCAACCCCACAGCATCTGTGGGAAGGATGCTTCCAGCCTGGGCTCCTCTCTAACCTGTTTATTTCAGGTTTTGTGTGCCCCCATTTGTGGTAGGAATCACTCAGGCAATTCCTCCTGGGCACTTAGCTGTTCCAATTATTTTTAAAGGAATTTTGTGCGCAGCTCAGTTCCCTATCCCTTCCTCTGCTCAGGGGTCTCCTGACACTTCTTAGTGGTTTCAGCATTAGTTTATATGCAGACCGAGAGTGGATTTAGTGCTCCTTCCTTAAGTTTTTTATCCTTTTTGCCAGTGTTTTTCATAGCCCAAGTGGTGTTTCCAGCTGGATGCTGTTAATTGTTTACTATTCAGCACAGCTAAGAATGAAATTTTATTTTTAGCTTCTGTCATTCTGTGTCTTTACATTTGAAGATAAACCCATCTCTGCTGTCTCCCATTCCCGAGCTACAAAAATCTAGGTTTCATTTCCAGCTCCCAACTGTTATTTCATTCATGTATTAACTTAGTCTTTAAGATCTCTTGCTTTCATTTATCAGCCATTTCCAGAAGTGGTTTTTATTTCACTGAGCCACAGCAGAACCTTCGCCACAGCTGAAGAATCCCAGAGCCGTCAGCCTCTATTACCTACAAATAATCTTTATTTGTGTCCAGAATGGTGTTAATGCATTCAGCAGGAGCAGTTTCTCTCAGGGAAACTGAGTCATTCAGTGCTGGGTGTGTGGACATCCTTGCTGATGCTGGCAGGGAACACTCAATATTTGTATCAGCCTGAAATCTGCCCTGTAAAGTTGTTTCTTCTGTCTTCATTTCCATCCAAACATATCTCAGAAGGATAAACAAAGAGCTGGAGAGTTTCAATATAAACAAACTCCTTGTAGATATCTTTTTTTTTCCTCTCCACATCTCCATTCTGCAAATTATTATGATTTAATAATGTAGCACCATCCTTTTTTTGTTTTTGGTCTGATCTTTTCCCTAGTGATGCTGCAGGCAAGATTTAGAGAAAACAGTGAAGAAGAACAATAAAACAAGATGAGTGTGTTGGACCTCACCAGCCACAGGGATGGAAAACTGTGAGAGAAATCTGATTTCTTGGATGTCTCAAAAGAAGGCTGCAGGAGAGGTCAGCCAGGTGGGACAAGAAAGAAGAAAAAAAGATCTCCTGGAGCCAGGCACTAATATATGGTTCACTGAAAGCTTTGTAAATATTTTCAAATTTAGCCTTAACTTTTTTTGAAGTTATTTATTGAAGAGCCTGAATGGGTGAAGCTGCAGCTGATTGCACTCTGGGCAGCTGTATACAGCTGTATCCAGCTTTACAAGTGAAGCTTGTTCTGCCTGTAATGGCCTTTCTAACCTGACTGAAAAGCTTTTCTCCCTGTTGCCATCCTCTTTATACATTTGATTTTTTATTGTATTTCATGGAGTGGGGGGGACTATCCTTATCTTGTACCATTCTGATGTTGTCATGGGAAACTGCTTCCAAAAATGCAATTTCTGTCCCTCTTTTTCCCTCTTTCCCACAGTCTCAGGAGTATTTACACAGCCTGTGGGCTCCTCTCTGCACCTGCAGCTCTTCCCCAGGGCACAGCAGTGGCACCAAGTCAGAGCCACCCACACTGGGTAGAACAAAATTATCCCACATGAAACTTAAGGAAATTGAGTTGTTTATGTGACTGCTTCTGTGCTCCACTGAGAAATTGTCTGCCTTGATGCAGCTTTTGCAACTATTGAGGACCTCAGACCCTTTGTGGTGCCCAGGATTTCTCAATTTTTCAGCTTTAGATGAAAATAATTCCTAGAAGCCACTTTTCCTTTCCTTACTGCAGCTCGTGAGTTACAGGCTGTGCAATGGCCAGTTTGGAGCTGTCAGCAGGGACAGTAAAGAACTGGTCTGAGTGTCACAAATTGTGGTTTTCTTTCTGGATTCCCCACTGATGATTTGGGACAGGCCACCCATTGCTGCCTGCCTCAGTTTCCCTAAAATGGGGAGAATCCCTCTTCTTGCTGACTCCCTCCAGCAGCCACAGCTGGGAGGCACCTGATAGAAAATAACAGGGATTGTGATCATTGCTGCTGGGATTTCTGCGTGTCAGGTTAATTCTTGGTGCCTGTGTTGTCACTGCTTTCAAATTCCACACTTAAAGCCTTTTCTCTTCTGCTCTGCAGTCTGGCAGAAATCTCCCTTCAGACAGCCAAGCCATGGGCTCATCAACTCATTTAAAACCTAACTCAAGTTCTTTTATGCTTTTTTCCCTCCCACCCTGCCTAATCTCAGTTTATTCTTGCTTTATGTGCTTATCCATGAGCTTCACGAGGGGCTTGTTTTGCTGCCTGGCTCTGTGTTTGACTCTGGTGAAAGGCACTATATTAAATCTGTAATAAAGTGTGTGTAAGGCATTCCTGTCACACTCTGCACCAGGGAGCACAGCCCATTATGCAAAATGGTCACTGCAAGCTTCCTATAAACTGCAGATACTCAAAGGGCACTGCCTTTCCATTGCCCCCAGCCAGCACAGACACGGGGAAGGGACAGGGAGGATGGGGAAAGGAGCTGCTTCCTATCAGTTCTTGAATTTTGTTCCTCTCTACAAGTGAAAATACCCTCAGGAGGCAAAGCAAGGGGTTATTATCTCCAGTTTAATACTGGCTAAGATGGTCTAAACTCAGTGAAACTCTTTCTGCTGGATTTAGGAGGCTATAGGAGAAAATGTTCCAGCCTCCGTAGCTAGGAAAGCAGACAGTGTGTCACTGTCATATTTTCTGAAAAATTCTCTCACCAGGATTTCTTCTACTGAGAAGCTGAGAAGCCTCAGAGAAAAATGTAAATAATAATGATCTGATTTGCTTCTCCTGTGTTTGGCTGACCTGGAATGTGGTCTGGAGATGTTTGATTGGTTTGATGTGAATTGTTTTTACTTAATGACCAATCACAGCCAGCTGTGTCGGACTCTCTAAGTCAGTCACAAGTTTTTAATATTCATTCTTGTTAAGCATTGTCTGTATCCTTCTCTTTCTTTAGTATAGTTTTAGTATAGCATAATAATAAGGTATGGTATGATATGTTGTGATATGGTATGATATCATATTATATTATATGACATAATATATAATATAATATAATATAATATAATATAATATAATATAATATAATATAATATAATATAATATAATATAATATAATATAATATAATATAATATAATATAATATAATATAATATAATCAGCCTTCTGAGAGCATGGAGTCAGATTCCTCATCTCTCACCTCATCCTGGGGACAACACACCAGTGTTGTTTGGGATTCACAGAGGGTTTCTGTTCCTGCAAGGGCAAGCTCTGCTTTGCATTCTGGTGCTGCAGGACTGGAAGGTGCAGAGCAAGGTCACAGAAAGCTACAGATGTTATTCCTTCCTCACAGTCAGGTAACCCTGACCTGCTGCAAGGCTGCAGGTGAGTGGTCCAGATATTGCACAGACCTGCTTGGAGCCACTCTGCCACAAATATTGCCAACTCCAAGCTGCCCAGATTCCTGATGGACAGTCCTGAGCATCCATTCTTGGTGCCTGTGTTGTCACAGCTCCAAACCATCTCCTTCAGTCAGGAGAGAGAGCCACATTCCCAGTCTGCTGAGGTTCATTGTGATGCATGCCCTCAGCACATCCCTCAGCAATGGCCCATGATTAGACACATGAGTGATTGTCCAAAACGAGCTCCAAATAATGGACACATCTAAGAAAGTGGCAGTTTGCTGGCAGATAGTTTGCAAAGAGAAAAACACAGAAAATTCCTCAGCTAAATGATTCATTATGACTCCCTCTGACTTTTTCATGGCAAAAACCAAACAGGAGTGCACAGCTCCACCAGGCAGCCTCTGAGCTTTGCATTTCCTCCCTGTGATTGTCATGCATATAATATCTTATTACATTTGATATTAATGGCAGAGCTGTGCTCAGGTATTGAAAATCCATATGGCCTCTGTAATATTTACAATATGACAAAGCAATAAGTCACACACCAGCGTGCTGTCATGCACTGCCAGCATTGCCCCCAGGCCTGGGCAGGGTGTTTGTTTGGCTTTTAATTAGTTGGATTTGTGGCTTTTAGTGGGGGAGTGTCAGGGTGGGTGTTGCTCTGCATGTGTTACCTTGGCACAAAGGCTGAGAGCAGAGGGATGGTTCTAGTGTGGGTCTGGATGATTTTTTTGGCCTCACTTTTTGTTGGCAAAGCAGATGGAGAAAAACCCATGAGGAGCCCTTGCTGTGGTGGGGCTGCCCTGTTTGAGGGGATGGGCATGGGAAGGAAAGGAAAGGTGTCACCCTGATTTTTCAAGTTTTTCTAAGCCTTCTGATATTTACATTTTTGTAACGAACTTTCTCACACACTTTATGTAAATAACTTCTTGTTTTGCATTCCTTTGTGGAGGAGAAGAAATTTGATGGACTGTTGATTTGTCCAGTGTCATTGGAGAGGTGGCACTGTCACCCTCCAACCCACTGTCACTTTTGGAAATCTATAAATGTTGGAGTCAGAAATTAAACACTCTCTTTTTTACCTTGGAGAGTTGTTTGTCTGTGTTGTTTTATTTTGTGTCCTAGAGTGATGAAGGGAAGGGAAGGGAAGGGAAGGGAAGGGAAGGGAAGGGAAGGGAAGGGAAGGGAAGGGAAGGGAAGGGAAGGGAAGGGAAGGGAAGGGAAGGGAAGGGAAGGGAAGGGAAGGGATGGGATGCTCCCTGCTGCACTGCTGGATGTGGGAGCATTCCTGAGCTGCTGAAATGGTTTCAGGAAACAAGGCTGTGACCCTGGAAATGCTCAGGAGCTGTGGAGAGGAGCCAGGGTAGTGCAGCAGGCAGGGTGCAGATGGTTGTCAGTGGCACCTTGGTAATACAGCTGCCAAGCAATGGACAGAGTGTGAAGCTCTGCTGTCAAGAGTGGGGATAAAATGAGGGTGATAGTCAGAGTTTGAGCAAAGGTGTAGATCTGAGAAGGGAGAAAATAACCCAGACCCTGAGATTGATATGCAGCTTGGTACAGCTGAGTGTGACCCTGGAGGGGAGGGAAAAGGGGGAGGTCAGGGATGACTGACAGGGACTGGACCTCAGCAAAGGGAAGGAAATTGCTGTTGTGAATGGGAGGCAGAGATTGGAGGCTGCAGACAATCTTGGGGAACAAGGTCAGGAATACAAGAGGAGCGTGGCTAAAGCTGCAGCTCCCAGGAAGAAGGAGCAGGGAGAAGGAGCAGTGTGGCTGTGTCCTGCTGACACCCAGGAATGGCAGGGAGGTGCCTGCTGCTGCTTTTCTCACAAAGCCATGGGCAGCAGTCCCCATATTCTGTGCCTCACAGCGGTGTTTATCCTTTCATCACTTCAGTCTGAACCCCAGGAATCCAGCCCTGCCCCAAAGAACCTGCAAAAATGCTCAGTTCCTCCTCTCTGGTCAGGGCTGGGTGATCCCTCCCTGCCTCACTCTCCCTTCCCCATGCAGATGGGGTTTTATGGGCCAGGATCTACTGGCACTTGTCACTGAGGCTTTGCTCTCATTTCCAGCCAGATTTCTTATCTTCTTTCTTATTTCTTATACGAGGACTTAAGAATCTGACAAACTTTGCAGGGACTCTGTTTCTTGGGGCATGGAGTGGAAATGGGATCTCCTCCTCCAGGATGTGATGGCCTTTTCCAGGGGACAGTTTAATCTTTTAGAGACAGATGAATATGAGGCTGGGTAATCTGATAATGCAAGCAGGAGATGAGGGGAGATGCAGAGAATTTCAATAAAGCAGCTGAAAGTGAAGAACATGGATCTGCTATAGCTTCCCTTTAGAGTCTCTGCTTGGTGAACCTGAGGTGGAGCTCACTCAAGGCAGGTGGAAAAGTGTTGGTTCAAAGAAAAAACCTGTTTTATAATGGAGCAGCCAGTCCATTCTCTCTTTGATTGCACACTGATATGCCTTTACAACTGAATTGCCTCCCCCCAGCCTAATTTCCCCATTTTTCTTGCTTTTCAGTAACTCTGTGCCCTCCCAGCTCTCAGGCACTTTACTCTTGGTTGTCTTTACTCTTGGTTTTCTTTCCTACATGTCCTCGCCTCATTCTGCACTCTGGAACAGGCTCTCCCTTTCCTTGGCAAGAGCTTGCCTGAGGCCTGAGCTGAGAGTTTGTGTTGGTTGATGAAGGCAGGGATTTCTCCTGGGCTAAGAAAGGCAAAGCAGAGCATGGGGAGCAGCTGATTTCTGCTCTCATTGCTCTCTGGTCTCAGTAACTATTGGGGCAGAGGCACTGAAAGGCACCTGAAGGGGTGTCCCTGTGAGAGAACACACCACCCAGTGCTCCTGTCACGCTCTCCCACCTGCTGTAGCCCTCGGAGTGAGCAAGAACTAGGAGGACCCACATATTCCAGCCTCTGGAACATCTCTCTATGCCGCAGCAACACTTTTTATTTACTTAATATTGAAAAAGTCATGTCTGTATTTGTCAGCTAACCAAATTATCTTCAAGAAATTATGATTTTACATCTCAAAGCAGGGAAAACTAGGGGAAAATGCAAAGAAAAAATGAGACAAAAATAAGTGGAATTTGGGGGGAAAATGGTATTTTGTGTAAGGACTTCTTTTCTGCGCAGATTTAATTGGGTGTTATTCTTCCAGATTGGTTTATTGACAGAAGTTTGATGCAGTTAGATATTATCTCATTGCTATTCAAAATCTTAAATCCATCAGGATCTTCGATTATCCTGGTCCTTTTCCTCACATTAGTGAGCTCCTCTCTAGATGACAACAGGGCACTGAGTGTTGTGCAATGAAATACATCCCAGTGCTCTGAATTCTGAGTTTTCATCCAGTCCAAAGAGAAATGGAAATGCTTCTGAGGGAGATGTTCCTCTTGGAGCCCAGGAGCCAGCACATGGATAAGTCATGGCAGTGTCACTTTGCCATCCATGCCCAACACTAAATCCCTCAGCAGAAGAGCCATTGTCTTGTAACCCCCACAACAAAGTTGAGCCCTTAGGGCTGTTTTTATTCTAGTAGAGATGTCATGTCTGACAGTTGCTGTCACCCTATGATTAGACCAGCAATCAGCCCCAGCTTCTTTTGATAGAATGAGCCCTGACTGATTAACAGAGTGGCCTTTGGCCTCAGGTTAATAACAGATTTCACAGCACTGCTACGGAGTAATTATTATTTAAAAAGGTCTTAGTGGAAGTTTGATATTCTCCTACAGGCTTCTGTCCATCTGAATGCAGAATTGGAAAGTAACAATTACAGGCATGAACACCAGATCAACTGGAGGTCTCCTAGTCCTGATGTATCAGTATTCTTGGTGCAGCTGTCACATCTCTGCATAGATGGACCAAAATATTGGGTTTGCTTCTTTTTATGACACCTCGGTGTATGAATCAACCCAAGTATGAAGTTGTCTCAGTTCCTCAGTTGCTGGAATTATCAAGTCACCCTGTGTATCAGTTTCCTCCCTCTCAGAGCACAGTCCTCAGGTGGGTCTGAGTTCCAGGTGTGTCCCACTCCCTTACTCTTGATTGCCATGGAGATACCCATCTCCAAAGCATCATCTTGTCCCTTTCTTATTTCGTTATCTCTCAGTTTCCTGGGTTGTCAGAACTCAGTGCACCCCTCAGGGTGTCCAGAGCTGCTGAGGACCCCGCCGGGGGGCTCAGAGACCCTGGCACACAGCCCAGAGCACCTGGGGATTTGATTTTGTTCCTTGGAGCAAGTTGTCAACTTTGTATGAGGACCTGAAAGTCACACAGGTTTGAATGGTGTAATAACAAAATGATCACAGGGTGAAAATGTAGATTTTAGGGTTTTTGGTGTGGGGGCTATGGGGAAAAGATGGAGGAATCAGGGCATGTCCAGCCTTTCTCCTTCTTCTTCTTGTTCTCCATTTTCTGCAGTGATGTTGGCACTTTGGGATTGGTTTAGAGTAGAAGTGCACTGTCTGACATAGGTGATAGGTATTGGGAATTAAGTGTAAATATGCTACAGGTAGTTTATAGTATAAAAAGACAACAACGCCTCGGGGGCGGTCAGAGTGCCTGTGGCTGCCCTGCTGAGCAGATCTCGGCTGGGCAGAAAGAAAATTTTATAGATAAGAATTAATAAACAACCTCAAGACCGAAAAGTGAACAGTCCAGACTCATTCTTCAGTTTCTCGGGCTGAAGCAGAGACACCCTGCACATCTCAGGGCAGCAATTAACAACCAAAACCCGAGACTGGGGGAGCCTTTTGCCTGGGTGGCAAAGGCAGCACAGCCTGGTGAGAGGTGCTGCTCTGTTAACACAGACATCAATCAGCTGCAGCACTGGATGCTGCCCATGGAGCAGAGCTCAGGAGCTGCAGCTCTGAGCTGTTCATGGCTCACCAGGACACCCCAGAGCCTCAGGCTGCAGCACAGTAATCTCACATTTCTCCAGCCTGGTTCAGAAGTGCTGCTGCTCTTGTGTCTCAGGGGGTGATGAGGGAATAGTCACTTCAAGGACCAGGCTTGTGAAGGGATAGATCTGAGATTCTGTTAGTACATGGCTTGAGTGACTTAGGTGTCCAAGTGACATATTCACAGTGATGTATTGAATTAGTGGCTTAATCTCAGCTGAAAGTTAATCTTACTTTCCTAAATCTTGCTTCTTACAGCACTTTGCAGAGAAATGCTCAAGTGATGCATTAAAGGGTTTATTGGGACACCAACAGGAAGCTTGCAGTGAAACAGGGAACTGAACTTGTGTCTCCTAATTCCCAGACCAGCTTCCTTTCATGTGTCATCTTTCTTTACCTGATAAAAAAAAAAGGAAAATGGAGCAGCAGTGCCTATTTGACCAGTTGTGGATATCTCAGAATCCAGATCCAAACAGGAGAAAATGGTCCTGCTAATGCCAGTAGAGAAGGTATGGCAATTTCTTCTCCTCCATGCTGAAAGAACCTCATTGAATGTGCTCCTGTACCTGCAGACCTCTGCATCTGAGCAAATGTTTTTGCCAATTAAAGAGTTTCCTGCTGCTGTAGTTGATCCACACAAATGGAAATAGAGGGGAGGCGTGGAGGAAGGAATCATTAAATCAGCGGAACAAAGGCACGAGGGCAAGTTAAAAGACCTGATCTGAATAAAAGAAGCTTCTCAAAATATCAGCTCCTTTGTCCTGCCTGTCCTTCATCCATCCAATTCTCCTGAATGCTGTAGAGAGGCTTTGTCATTCTCAATGCCATGGCAGGAGGAACCAGTGCCCCAGCACGCTGCCTGAAATAGCAGCAGAAAGGGACAAAGTGCTCAGAGGTGCAGCTCAGTCTGTGAAGGCTCAGAATTTCAGGGCCAGATCTGGATTATTCAGTCCTCACACACAAAGAGCTCCCCCATCCCAGAAACTCTGTGGGCTGAGCTCTATAATCAGCCCTGTTCAGGGTGGCCCCTGTGTCATTGCCCATTTCAGGTGAGTGGTGTGTGTTGGGTGGGTGAGGTACCAACACCACAGCAGTGCTGCAAGTCAGCCCCACATTTCTAGGACATCTTTAGAAAGACTTTTATCCCCCTCATGAGATTGGGATCCATTTTTGCTCATCTCTGACAGTCTGCTCACTCTTTAGGCAGTCACTCCACATCCTTGCTCCTTTCCAAGTTCCTGTTCAAGGTTCATTCCACTGTGTGAGTGGGTGAGCGTTCCAGTATTGAGATCATTGCAGCTGTACTTTTATTTTATCAGAATTTCCCCTACTGCTGCCTTTTTCTTCCATCCTTTCCTCTCCTATTTATCTAATAATTCTCCTCTTGGGTCTGAGAGACGTGACCTGTGTGAGGAACCCAGCCTGAAACTGCTGGTTCAAGAACTCTGATTGAGTTACTTTCCCATAACTATGAATATCGAACCTCCAAAACTTGTGTCTAGGACATTGCAACATGCCCTGACTTGCAGTGTCAGCAGCCTGAATTTCTGCTACAGGACTTTCTGTCCTCACAAAACACCAGCACCAGTGGCTTTTCTATTCCTGTTAGTATTTACAGGGGTCTCCTTCCACATGAGAAAGCAACCCCAAGCAAGGCAATCATTTCGCTCCCACAGACCTTCTCCACTCCATTATCCACTACATACTTTTGTGCATCTAAAGCACAGTTCAGGTGTGTGTGGATAGAATGAAATCAGGCTGCTGAAGTCGCTGTGTTTCAGATGGATAGAGCAGAGCATGGAAAACAAAATCTTCAGGCTGCATTCCTGCAAAAAGTGAGATGGAGTTATTCTTCATAGAATGGTCTGGGGTGGGAATGGACATTAAAGCCCATCTTATTCCAACCCCTGCCATGTGCAGGGACATGTTCCCCTGTCCCAGGTGTCCCCAAACCCTGTCCAACCTGGCCTTGGACACGTCCAGGGATCCAGGGCAGCCACAGCTTCTCTGTGCCAGGGGCTCACACTCTCAGGGAAGAATTTCTTCCTAATATCCAATCTCTTATCTTTCAATTTGAAGCCATTCCCCCTTGTCCTATCACTCCAGGACCTTGTAAATAGTTTCTCTCCATCTTGTATCTCCTTCAGGCACTGGAAGGCCACAATGAGGTCACCTCAAAGCTTTTCCTCTCCAGGCTGAAGAATCCCAGCTCTCCCAGCCTTTCCTCACAGCACAGCTGCTTCATCCCTCTGATCCACTTGGTAGCCTCCTCCGGACTCACTTCAACACATCAATAAGCTAGGGAAGTTCAAATCCCACAGATTCCCTTCCTTTTAGAAGCTGTGGCTTCTGCTAGAGTTGGGATTTTTTTTGCCAATCCATGAGTAGAGCCCAGCAGGTCCCTGTAACCACCACTATTTCCTGACCAGCAAAAGGGTTAACTGGACCTTGCTGGGGAGGGACACTGTGTCTGCATAGGCCATTTCAAAGCCTCTGAGCATTTATCATCAATCCTGTCTCCCACCTAATGAGCAGCTAAAGTGATTTTCTATTGCTTGTAATTCACCAAAATTGTTCTAACTGTTGGAAGAGGCAGAATTGACAGGCTAATGCTGCTGCCCGCCTGACTGTCTCAATGGCTCAGTGCAGGCTGAGCTGATTGCTGCCTTAGTGATCAGCAGAGGTGCTTCAGACAACATCATTTCACTAATACATCAACAAGCTGAAAGCTGAAAACAAAGGCCAGAGGAGAGCAATCATCAGTCACCATGCAATGCTTAAGGCTAAAATAGGTCAGGGCTGAATACTAAAGAGCACAAGGAAGAAAAAGTATTCACCTCTATTCCTTGTTGGTTTTTTTCCCCTCTCTGTCTCTGTGTCAGCCTCAAGGGAGGGTCCTGGTGTTTCTGGACCTTTCCTTCCCTAAGCAGACTGGATGAAGGTGGAACTGAGGATGGAGTGGGGCAGTTTGGCTGTCCTGATTAGGTTTGCTGTTGCCCTGGTAGGTTTGTTGTTGATCTTGGAAGACAGAACAGTGGAAAGAGCAGCCACTGAGTACAGATGAGTGCACTGGAGAAGACTCAGCCTGAGACACTGTGACAGTGTTCACAGGGGTGTTGGGATGAGGGAAAAGATGAGGATCTGACTCCATGTTTCAGGAGGCTTGATTTATTATTTTATCATATATATTATATTAAAACTATACTAAAAGAATAGAAGAAAAGATTTCATCAGAAGGCTAGCTAAGAATAGAAAAAGAATGATAACAAAGGCTTGTGTCTTGGACAGAGAGTCCGAGCCAGCTGGGCAGTGATTGGCTATTAATTAGAAACAACCACATGAGACCAATCACAGATGCACCTATTGCATTCCACAGCAGCAGATAATCAATGTTTACATTTTGTTCCTCAGCTTCTTGGGAGGAAAAATCCTATGGAAAGGATTTTTCATAAAAGATGTCTGTGACACTCCACATGTCAGAGTCAGTGTTTGCTGCTCACTGCCCTTCCCTCAGTCCCAGATAATATGGCAGTTCAGGAATTAATGTTCTCAGGGATGCAAACCAAAGGTCCCCTCACATCTGTGTTCTAAGTCAGACTATAGTGATAAAACTTCCAAACATAAACCTGGCTTAAGAAGCCTGAGATTTTGTTTTTACAGATATAGGAGTGCACACTTATGTGCATATATTGCCCACAGAACTTGGGAACTTCTTTAGGGAAAAAACAAAATACAGCTTGTATTCAAGTTCCCTCTTGGTTGCAGGAGTGAAATTTCCTGAGAACTCCTTAAATTATTGGACTCTAGGAAACAAAAATAGCACTGGGAAAACTGATGATATAGGGAAGTCTAACTGTGGGTTTTACATTCTGGATCTGACCCTTTTTCCTCCTAATTCCTTTTCTCACTGAGGACATGAGTGAGGAAGCAAACCTGTTTTTTGTCCAGGTGTTCTACCACGAACTCAGCTGGGAAGGAGATGCCTTTTCATGTGCAGGCACAGGTGGCTTTCCTGGGAGTGGCAGTGGCTGCCAGTGTGGCTTTCAGGATCACTGGAAATCAAAAGCTTTCTTGCATCATCAAGCCCAGACCCCAGGGAAGTCATTTTTACATGGAGCTTTTGCATCCAGCCCTCCATATCTGAGCCAGACAGCTTGAAAACTTGAAATACAACAGCAATTTTTCTATGTCCAGTCCATTCTCTCATCATCCTTAAGCTCAACCACAGATGAAATTTGAAGGGATTTATCCAGTCACTGTCATCAAAGCCAGCTTCTAAAGAGAGCTCTGAGTATTTACCCCATGCTGTGTTTATTTATTCACAAAAAAAAAAATGTCTTTGGAGTACAAATTAGGTTTTGAACCTAATTTTCCGTGTGTGCTTTGTCGGTTGTGTAAAACCTGAGTCTGTGTGAGCTGACCATGATGCTGTCTTAGCAACTGCTGCCTTGGCCTCAGTGGAAGGGATAATTACACTAATTTATTCTGCTAGAGTGATGGCTCTGCCTTCAAACTTCAGAGATGATTGAGAGACAAACCTTGTGCTTTTTGAAACCAGAGGTCCTGGATTCAATTTTTACCATTGTGACCCAAAAGCAGGCGTCATGCTGTGACTTACAATGGGTAAAAATAGCCAGGAACATAGAGGAGCAAATTCCCTGTCACAGGAGCACAAATTGCTTGTGCTACACAGATGCTGGGGATCTTTAGATACCATATGGTTGGTATGTAGTAACATAAAGTACAGCATGAAGAGACTGTAGCCAAGGTGGGATTTGATCCTGCGTCTCCTGAATCCCAGGAGAAAATGCTGACTGTGGAATAACTTAAATTAGCCCCACTAATTGCTTTTCTGGGAATCATCTGTGCCAGTCCTGATTTTAGGGATGGTTGAGGGCACTCAGGAGATTCCTTGGGGGGTTTATTTTTTTGCGCTAATCTTTATTAGCTTTTAATGCAGAGAGGCTGGAGGAGGAGCTGGATTGCTGTGGAATCTTTGATTTAAGGAACCTCCCTTGCTCTGATGACTACTGAGTGGATCTTAAGCTTTTACTCTCAGTAGCCTGGAGCAAAGAGGCAAAGTTGCCAACATCTTCCTCATTTATTCACAAAATAAAGCCCTCTCATGGCAATTAACCACATCTCCATCTTCTTTGGCTGGCTTGCCTTTCAAACTGCTTGTTTTTCTATAGCTGGGTTCATAAAATGTCTCTAACCAAAGAGAGAAAGGCAGAAAAGGCAGGAAGCTCATCTCCAAAGGAGATTTAAATAGAAAGGATGCTTAGATTTAAACAAGTGTCCCCACATCCAATAGTGACACATTAAATCACTGAAGTCCCAATAACTCATACAGTATCTCCATGGAGATGTGCACCATATGGAGTTAATTAGTAGAACAACAAAACAATCAATTAGTTCCTTAATTAGTTTTACTAAGAAATGATAACAAACACAAACAATTTATTGAAACAAATACCCAGACCACAATGATGGCTTAATGGCCTCAGTGAGACTGGCTCCATGCTGAGCCCCTCAGTGGTGCTGGGATTGATTTTGGAGATATTGAGGGTAAATGTTTGCTTTGGTCCAGCCAAAATGTTTTATCAGTGTGATCAATTATTTACAGTAGTAGAACAGAAAGAGGAGATTGCTGAGAGGTTTTCATTTAAAAACACATGAAAAAAGAGGGGGAAGAAAACCTTAAGTAACAAGGTTGCATCAAGCCAGTATTTAACCTCAAAGCAATGTGAGGGGATTAAAACAACAGGGATTTGCTCCAGCATCATTTGATCCTAGAAATAAATTGACTTTCTGTATCTTATCCAGATTGGTATTTTTGGTATATACATTACTTGGAGAGGAGTGGATCGGGAATGCACAGACCATCCATTAACTCAGACACATTCAAAACAAAGTGGTGCTGGGAAGAGGGATATTGCCAATAAAGCACTTGGATACAGATCATGGAGGTCACAATGTACAGGGGGAATTGGCTGGGCTTTTGTGCTGATCTGTATCAAAGGTATTTGGATGAGATTGGTTTTTTTGCATGAAGGGAGACATCTCTACATACCACACCTGCCTGGTACTGATATCAGGAAGGGCTCAAGAGCTCAGGAGAATGCATTGCCTATGCCACCAAGAACAGTAAATATCAGAATTAGCTCCTTTGCTGCACTCAGGGCTGTGATTAATTGCTTGTTAACAAGATGTTCAAAGTACAACGATTTATCTGAGTTTGATCAGGCAGATTATGGGATATAACATTTTAATAAATTCATTGTGACTATAGATATATGTTAAAATGATAAATAAGCTGAGCTGCTATAGATGTTTTAGATCCAATAAAGCTATTTTTAGAATGTGTTTATGTGATGGACTAACCTATTATTTACCCAGTTGCATTTTTATGAACTAATAATTTTCTTTAAAAATAATGCCCCGACTTTAGAATGGTGTTTTATTACTATCATCTTCCCCATAATTCTTCTTTTCCCAATAAATGGATCTTTTTGTTAAAAAAAAAAAAAAAAAAATAATCCTATTTTTGCAGCTTTGGAGAAGGCTCAGCCCTTACAGCCAGAGGCTGTGTGAGAATGATGCTCAAGATGCAGATTGTGAGCAGCCATGCCCAGAGGGGACACATCTGGCAGCATTCTGTGGGGGAAGCTCCTCTGAACAGCCTGTCCCAGCTGGGATGTGACAGCAGGGGACCAGCTCCTGAAAAGGGCTGGCAGAGAGAAATGCAAACTCTTGTGGAAGTCACCAAAGCCACTGCAGCTTTGGTTTCCTCACCACTGTGTGGAGATTTGGGGCTGTGTCCTGCTGGATCAGGGGGCAAAGGGGAGCCCCTCTTTATTCCCTGGCTTTAGGAGCTCAGTTTCCCACCTGAGCAGGCTGTAGATGCTTTCCAAGGCAGCCTTTTTTCAAGAAATGGCTTCAGGACTGACTCCCAAGAGGAGCTGGCTCTGTTGGTTGTGGCTGCCATCCCTGAAGTGACTGATTTCTGAAAAAAGCAATCCCTGCTTTCCAGCTCTCAGCACCTATGGCTTTTTACAGCACCCTTATTTGCCCTGCTCCCATTTCTGGAGGCAATGTTAAGTAGCTGTTCTAACCTTGTGGGTACAGCTTATTATTTTGCTAAGGAATAGAAATAAAATGTCATTTTCAGGTGTGGGTAAACCAACTCTTGGCTTCGTCCTGCAGGACATCATGGGGTGTTCCAGACACACTGCCACTGTTTCCAGCAGCCCAGCAGCTCCACTTGGGGGTTGAGGAGCTGAGGATAAATCCCTGCTTGCAGCCAGGCTGGTGGTTAGAATGTAAATGTCTAAACTTTGGAGAAGTGACCTCTGTTAAGTGGTTTAATGCAGTCTGTTGCCAGGAGCTCATGAATTCTGTATTACAGCAAGTAGTTTCATGAGATAGCAACTATCTTACTAATAAAACAACCTCAACATATTTATCACAATAACTCAGACACAGAGAAAGTATAAATATCTTTGATACTGGGAAATGAACTGGCTGCCTATAGGCATCCTCTTTGCTTTATTGATTTAACCCTTCACAGGTGTCTGCCAGGGATTGGTGCAAACCTGGTGCAGCAGAAGAGCTTTAAAAAGATTAAGCAGTGATGCTGTGTGTCTGCACAACCTCTCCAGTTCAGTAGGATTCAGAATGTTTTACAGGTGTACCAGCAGACCTGCAGGGTGGATGTGACAAGCCTTCCTTCATCAGCTGCCAAAATGCAGCTGTTTGTGAACTCAAGGTGCAGCAAACCAGATTTCTTTCACTTTGAAGTGTATTTAGGGGAGGGAGTGAAGGAGAAAACTCCCTCCAGCTGAGGCACTCTGAATAATTTCAGGGGGCAGGAGGCTGATGCTGCTGCTTGACTCAGGCCCACAGCAATGCTTGGGATCACCTTGTGCTTCCAGATCCTGCTGGCCAGAGGGTCTTGGTTGAGTTATAACATGTTTAAGGTGCCAAAAGGGGAAAATAACACCCAGAGAAGCTGTGGGTGCTCCATCCCTGGGTGTGTTCAAGGACTTGGAACAGTGGAAGGCGTGCCTGCCCATGGCAGGGGGTGGGATGAGATGAGATTTTAGATCCCAAACCACCTTGCTTTCTGTGGTTCTATGGCCAGTGAGCTCCTGAGAATGCAGCAATGCCTGGCTGCTCTCAATGGATGTGCTACTAAAAATCTGTCACCAATGACCTTGGTTTTCAGCCCACTCCATCGCTCCCATGACACATCAGGCCCTTTTTGTGGGTTTTTAGAGGGTCACAGAGCCAGTGGACACTTGCTGAGCACAGACACCATCCCCTGTAGCTCAGATCAAGCCTGTTGCCAGCACTGACCCTGTCTGACTTGTGTTATCTTGTGTGACCAGAGGCTGCAGTGGTGCTGGATGGATTTTTAAAGCCCACGGATATGGTCAGGTAGAGCTGATTCCTCCACTCCTTAAGGGATTTAGGACAGGGAGACTTAAAAAGTTATTATGGACTAGCTAAAATCTCTTGTGAGCGATCAAGTCTCAGTGATAAAGATAGTCATGTTCTGGAGTGATAAAAGCCCAATTTCACAGGCCATCCACACTGGTTTTTGTGAGATAGATAATGAGATAATGTTCCTACCACACACATCTCCCCATCTTTTTTTTTTTTTTTTTGGTGAAGATCTCCTTTCTTTTTAGAATGAAGTAAAATGTTGGAGTTACTGAAGAAGTAGCACTTTTAATGGTCATTTTAGCCCCAGAAAATGTCTTCTAATATTTCACACACTGGCAAAGTTTGGAGAGAAGAAAAAAAGATTTTTGAGTTTCTTTTCCTTTGAAATATGGACTGGATAGAGAGAAGGTCAGTGCTGCAGTGGCTGAAACAGCAGGGGAGGAGAAAAATGTCAGGGCTGCTTTTTATTGGCTTTATCATCCTACTTAGACCCACTAAAATGTGTCAATTTCAGATATCAACAACTTGAGAGAAAATGTGGCAACACCATGGCCATGTGGGCAGCCCTGCTGAGCCACCCTTCTCCCCACAGCTCCACTCTGTGGTGCCTGCACAGACCTCCCCTCCAGTGTGGGCAATCACTCTCAGGCTGGCTATGGTGCTCGATGCAAGGATTTAACTCCTCTGTATTTATTTCTGCTGGGAGAATGTTCTCAGCTGTGAAATCCCTGTGAAATCGGGATTTCACTGCATGTTGAACTTCATGCCCTGTGAATAAGCAGGGTCCTGTTGCAGGGGTGCTCTGCAGGCTGGAGGCTCTTCAGGCAGAGCCTGGGCTCAGGATGCTGAGGGCACCAATCCTGCTGCACACCAGGCAGGATTGTATTTGTGGGGTATTTTTGGCGTTCCCCATGGAAGGAAGGAAATGATGAATCTGACTCCATGTTCCTAGAAGGCTAATTTATTATTTTATGATCTATATTTTATCTAAAAATGCTCTACTAAAGAACAGAGAAAGGATACAGACAGAAGATAATAATGAAAAACTCATTACTCCTTCCAGAGTCCTGACACAGCTGATGGTGATTCGTTATGAAGTTAAAACAATTCACAAGAACTAAGGAAATAATCACCAGTTGGTAAACAATGTCCAAACCACATTCCAAAGCAGCAAAACACAGGAGAAGCAAATCAGATAATTATGGTTTTCCTTTTTCTCTGAGGCTTCTCAGCTTCCCAGGAGAGAAATTCTGGTGAAGGGATTTTTCCAGAAAATATCATGGTGACACTTCTGTACTTCTGAAAAATATGAGCCACCCTCAGTGCACCTTTGCCTTTGCTGCCTGTGATCCCTGATCACAGAATTACAGAATGCATCACTGAAGGGGTCACCAATTATCACTGAAGGGGTATCGGGGACAGACAAAGTTGATGAAGAGACTCCATCATCAGAAGGCATGAAATTATTATTTCACTTTATTATTAGAAATCCACAGTTCTTATAGAAACAATGGTGGACCCGAGACCTGATTGGCCTTTAGGAATCTTCTCTCACCTGTTGGTCAAGAAGGGACAGCCCCTTCTTGTAAACATCTTTGACAAACAGAGATTGTGTGCCAGGTGCAGAGATTGAGATAATAATTGTTTTAATTCTTTCTCTGAGCTTTCTCACAGCTTCCCAGAAAAATCCTGGGAGAGCTGTGTTTCTCTCTGTTCAGAGGATGTGTGATTACAAGAAGAATGGTTTGGGTTGGAAGGGATTTTAAAGCTCTTATTCATTCCAAGCCCCTGCCATGGGATGGACACTTCCCCCAGCCCCGGCTGCTCAGAGCTCCATCCAGGCTGGCCTTGCTTCAGAGCAAGCAGAAATCTCCCGGTGCTAACCTGGAATTCACACATGAGCAGAATTCCCTGCTGACAGGGAAGCACATCCCCAAACCAGCCCTGAGTGCATGATTCCAGAATGATTTTATTAACCCTAAAGGTTTCCAGCTGCCCTTGGGCTTTGCTGCTCACTGCAGAGGGGTGGAGGGGGCAGTGCCAGGAAGGAGCTGCTGAGATAACAGGGGGATGAAATCTCTCTCATTTGCCCGTTTTCCACAGCCTGCCCACAGCTGTGCATTTACTCAGCCACCCTTTCAAGGCCAATGCTGTCCCAGGACACTGCAGCCACATTACAAAGGGAAATGGTTTCCTAAAGAGATGGAGCTGTAATTAAAGTGCCTGGTAGGGGCCTCCAAATCCCCCTGACCTCACCACAACCCACAAATGGAGACTTCTGGGTCTCAGAACTTGTCTTTCCCTTGCCTATTTTTTAATTTTTCCCAAGCGTCTTAGACTGATGAAACCTCAATTATCTTAAACTCAGAGCTAGGCAAACTGAGACAGCTGTCTGAGCACACGACTGCTCTTGCCCATTTAGATCAGACACTTTCTCTCTAATATTTTCAAATTTTTCTAACACACACTATATTTTTTAATGTCCAACTTTTTTCCGTTTTTTTTTCCCCCCTGGAGCTGCAATCTTCTAAACCACTGACAGCAAAAATCCTTTTGCTGTCTCTGGTCCGTGCTGTTTTCCCAGCTCAGGGACATCTGCAAAAAGAAGCAATCCCCCTGCAGACTGATCTCTCTTTGCATAAATACAGTGGTTATGGAAAGGTGTTCATTCCATTTTCCACAGCCTGTCATGTTGACTTTATAATGAACCAGTTACTCAGCTCTGGAAAGCAGATGGAAACCTCTGCTGACAGCCCCTGTCAAAGGAATGGGTAGGAAGAAGCAGAAAAGAATTGCTGGATATGAACTCCTGGTACTTACATGGACAGTGGCAGGAACTGAGGAAGGATGCAGGTTTAGAACAGGATTTAAAGGCCTGATCAATCACCACAATGATGGAAATGCTGCCATCAAATAATAATAAAAAGATCTATAACTGGTTTTACACCATGAGTTATTTTCTTCGCTGGCACAAGCGATGTGGAGGTGCTGTTTTGGAAAGAGAATCAAGCAGCAGGTAATCAGTCTATTTACATACTCTGAGCCACAGTGGATGCAAAAACCCTGAGGAAATGGCAGAAAGGAGCATTAGGAGAACTGATTTAATCTCTGGTGTTATTGGCTGCACAAGCCAGGCTGTTTGATGGATATACATTTATATTGCTTCTCTCCTCTTTCAGCCACGGCCTCACCCAGCATCTGTCATCCTGCACAACCCTGGGGACAGACAGACAGCCCTGCTGACAGTGCCCTGCAGATCCCACCTCAGGATCATCCTTCCAGGCTGGACCAGTCTGGATTTCTCCATAGGAGCTGTGCTGGCAACATGGGCAGCTGCTCAGCCCTGGCACATCCCAATTTTGACAGAGTTTTCCAGGAGCAGAAAATGCTGTCTATGCATGGTTATAAAAATCCAGGTGCAATAGGAGGTGCTAGAGCCTCACCCAAGAGTTCTAGATTAGTTTTCTAAGGAAGTGACATGTCTGTGGTAGTCCAGGCACCTACCAGACTCCATATAACAATTTCCACACCTCTGGGCTTGTGTCAAGCCAACGAGGCAAATGGGTCAAGGTCTCAAAAATTTTTAATTCTTGTGGATGTCAGGAAAACAGATGGATGGAGGAGAAGAGGAGCCCTAATAATAACCTCAGGCTGTAGTGTTAGCTCAGCTCTTAATAGACATCAGGAATTTTAAAGGGGCATTGAATCCTAAGACATAAATCCTTAAATTATCCAGTTTCCTTGGTTCTGCTGCTCAGGGAGCTGCTTCTTTAATCTGGTATTGTTTCTGAAACTTAAAACCCTTAGGAGAGCTTCCAGGCAGTCTCATTCATCCTAAACACACTTTTTTTTTCCTCCCCCCTGATGATATAGTTAGAGCCAAAATCCCTTGAAAATAAAAACTAAAAAGATGATGACATTTGATGTGATAAATTCTAATGCTAAGTGGCAGAGGCAGCCACAGCCTGCCTGATGACAATCACCAAGCTCAAACAGAGCTGACGAGCAGCATTAAGCAGGACAACAGCCAGATGATTGTCTTCTGTAATTTTGTTGAGGAGCACAAACAGGAGGAATCCAAGGGGAGGTGCGTGTGCATCTTTTCCTGCGCTCAGGCTCTGCTCTGCTGTGATGGGTCCAGGGCCTCTGCTCAGTTATTTTGAGGCCAAGGTCAAAGATCAGCAGATGCCCAGATGCCTTCAGGCTGACAATGAAGCCAATCCAGCACCTCCTGTCCTGCCAAGGTTTGTGCAGCCAGCATCCTTCCCCTCTGCCTTTGACTTTCCAAGTGAATAATCAATAACTGTTTACAGCTCTAGGCAGCCTTGAAATTCCTGTCCAGCCCCAGAGGGTGACCCTTTCCCCTCCTCCCTGTTAGTTACACACGCAAGAGGGACTGTCAGCCTCAGGGATGGGATTTATTGCCCTGGGAGTGTCAGGGGGAGAGGGTTCAACTGCAGCTGACAGGAGGCCACACAGGAGGATTTGATTTACTGAAATCCAGGATGGTGGATGGACCAATCCTATCCCACAGTTTGAGTCCCACCTTCTAAGCCTTTTTTTGACCTGCTCTTTCCTGTCTGCTGTAGAGGAGTGACCTGTTGGTGTCTGTGCATCAGTTCTGTGATGCTCCCCTGTCCCTTCTCACTCTCCCTGTCCTCCTGCCCCACTGCAGATGGAAACTGATGCTTATCACTCCACTGACACTGCTGGTGCTGCAGTGCTGTGTGTAAGCTCTGAGGCTTGTGTTGGGCAGTGAGGTGAGTGGCAAGATAACCCCTAGGAAATCCTTGTTCTGTGTTTTTGGTCAGCTCCATGTTATATTTCCCTGTGGACTGTGGAAACTTCCTATGAAGGAAATGGGAGGGGGACCTGAGAAGGGACTGGAGGAAATATCTTGCATGAGCACTTAGGTGGATAATAGGGATGAACTCAACTTTTATGCCAAGTTTCCATTAGCCAGATGAAGTTAACTCACTCCAGTATGCCTAGGAATAGGGATTTGGGGCCCAAGCAGGGCTGAGAGTAGGGCCCATGCCCTGGTGGCACATGGCAACGTAGGGAAGGAGGATTTTGAGGTTCTCATCCACCCCAGCAGGGAGTGGGGTGCTCATTACTGTGCCTGGAGCTTGGCTCAGCTGCTGGATGGATGTTTGGACACAGGGGCTGAGGTGTGGGTGGCTCCTCAGGGCAGGATGGAGGTGGAGTGGCCCGCAGGGCCTGGTGGGCCATGGTGGAACTCTCCCTGCTTTGAGTGTTTCCTTCCTTCCTCCACATCAAACAGCGAGGCAGCAAAGGGAAAGTGTGCTTGGAATAAATATAGCCCTGATCCTGGGAGTGCTTCAAAGGAGCCTGGGTGCCTGCATCCTATAAATAACTCAGGCCTGAACACCTTGCTGCCCCTGAGGTGCCTTTGGAAAGTGTGAGGCAGAGCCAACACCCCTGGGACAAAGTCAGAGGAGAATTGCAGGGGGCAGCAGAAGGAAGGGAAGGGCTCTTTGACTTCTTGGAAAGGAAAAAGCATTTGCCAGGACATTAATCCAGGCTGATCAGCTCTCATGGGCTGACAAGGAGCTGCTGCTGGTGTGCAAAGCTGGTGTGTACAGACAAGAGCGCTCTCAAATATTTTTTAAAGAGCCCTGAAGAGAAATGCGATTTTTCTGTGGAACTCCTGAGAGTTTTTAAGCGTGGATTTGTTTGGGTAAATTGTGAGTGAGTGCCCTCCCGTGAGCACACTGGAACGACTGTTTAATTGGCCCACACCTGGTGTTGATTATGATGCTGCTGGTTTTTTTTCACTTCCTAACTCCCTGCACTGTATCTCATTTTGATCAGGCTCACTGTTGTACCCCACAGCTTGGCTTTGGCATGCCCAGTGCAAAGCATAAAGAGTGCTGGAAAAATTATGTGCAAATCTCCCTACCTTGATGTAATCAAGCATTAAAAAGCAGAGGTATGAGCTGTTCAGCCTGGCTGGGAAGTTTGGATTTGGCTCTGAGAGGGGCAGAGGAGTTGGCTGCATCTAAAGCTGTATTTTTTAACAGCTTCCCTCCATTCACTGTTGGATGCACAACGATATTTAAGTGAAAACAAACTCATTGCTGGCCATTACTGGCAAATGCCTGGCACAGTTACTGGTCTGAGGCATCAAGGCTGAGCCTTAGCACTGGACCCTGTTTTACCTTCAATTAATTAACTCCCAGGCAGCTAATTGGGCCTTCAAGTGCCTTGGTCATGGTCTGGACCAGTTTTATTTGTGTAAATGCAGAGGGTGCTTATTAATTTATTTGTTTCAGTCAGATCTCTGGGTGCTCATCTGAGAATCAAAACCCTTCTCATGTCTAAAATGGGAAGTTCCAATTCAGGATTTGTATTTATGGGGCTCCCAACTGTCTCAGTGTCTGCAGAGGCAGAAAGAATAGACTTCCACTTGACATAGTGTGGATATGAACAGAAATGGGGAAAGAAGCACCAGCAGCTTCTTCAAATGCTGAATTTTTTATTTTTTTTTTTTACTTCCCAGGGCTGTAGAGTTAAAATAATCTGGCTTTGAATCTGAATAGAAACTGAAAAGCAGAAGAATTTGGGAAGGGGTGGTGCTCATGCAAGCCATTAGCTGTTAAATTATAGCCTTGCTATGAAAAGCAGTTGTGTCTGTGTGAGTGTGCAGGGAGAGGTCACAGTGGGGAGGTGTGGGCAGGAAAATGCTTTTGATTTAGTACACAGCTTTTCTTCGGTCCTTTGGAGACAACTTTTGCAAGAAAACAAGAAATTTTCAAGGCTGAATTCTGCATAATATTCCAGGGTTATGCAAATGAACAAACCAAGGCCCCCAACCCAACACCAGAGCTCTGAGTGGGTACCCAAGAACCCTTCTCAGAGGCTGCTGTGTTGTTTTCAAACCTGAAACCTTTCTCTCCACACAGCTCCAACCTTTATTAAAAAGATGAAACATCTGGAAGTGTGTGTGTGTGTTTGTGCTTGCAAAGAGATTCTCTGCACCAAGCCTGAGTCTCCTCTGAGCTCGTTAACCGGCTGCAGGTTTTAAATCAGGGCTGTGAGCAGAGCTGAGATGTGGGGAAGAACCCACCTGGAGAGAAAGACTATTTTTTCTCAAAGCCCTCAAAGTTTACTCAGCTGGTGGAACAACAAACTTCATTTCTTTGGCTGAAATGCTAAAAAGAGAGAGAGAGAGAAAAGGAAAAAAGTGAGTGGAGGAAAGGATGGAAGGAAAAAAAGGATGGAGGACTGCCTCAGTGTGCTTTGTGTAAAGAAATAAAATAAATAAATAAATAAATAAGTGTATTTTTCATTAACAGAGATCTGTTAGATAGCTTAGGGGGTGGAAGTGCAGAGCCTGTGTTAATCCAACACAGCCCTGTGCCCCAGCATGCCAGCCCAACACAGATCGCTCACTGCTCACTGTGATCCCTGTCTGGATCCTTTGTGGGTTTGGTAGCCCTAATTCCAATCCCAGAGCTGGGACACAACCTCTCCAAGTGAAATTTGCTATCATGTGAGACAGAAATACTGCAGACACAGCAACCTGGTGACCTGTCTGCTGCCAAAGCTGCCAGTCAAACTGCCCAGAGAACAGAGCAGCAGCTCTGTGATCCCCCCTGTCCCTTCTCACTCTCCCTGTCCTCCTGCCCCAGTGCAGATGGAAACTCTGATGCTTATTACTCCAAGCATTAACTTTTTCTTTTGTTGTGACTGTTTTCTTTTGCCTTATTCATTTTGTTCAGGACTGAGAAAAAGTCCTGTTCTAGTCTGGTAATAGCCTACAGCCATGAGTCAGTGAGCTGAGATTTCCAGAGAGATATAAAAAAAAAAAAAAACAGAAGAAAATATGTGAGGAATTGGAATGACAAGGTTTCTGCTGGTAGATTGTGATACAGAAAAATGAAGTCCCAGGCCAACAGGCTTTGGCAGCTGAGAAATGCTCGTGCTGGCATGGTCTGTCTGGCAGACAGGCAGGCAGAGGGGATGAGCTCGTGAGGGAATGAGGTATGGAAAGCACTTGCAGGAGGCTGTACAATAGAAGGAAATCTAAATTTTGAAGCAAACACTCATGCAGCATAGCTGTGGGTATTATACACAGTTTTTCTCTCCCTCTTTAACCTGGAGAGACCTGCAATGCAAATAGGGGAGAGTGTTTTCATCTGGTCTGGGAAAGGCACAGGTCCCAGGGTGCTTGGCTCCGTCAGCTCGGTGGCAGTGAGAGCTCAGAACAAGCTGCTGGAGCTGTTCTGGGGGATTTGCAGGCCCTGCGAGCTCTGCAGAGCAGGCTGTGCTGTGGGCTGTGCTCTGCTGGAGACAGCTCACAGGAGCATCTGTGTGTTTGCAAAACTTGTCTTCACACATCTCAGACAAGTGCAATGCTCTTCCAGGCTCCAGCAAACTGAAGGTCAGGAGAGTTCCCTGTGGATAGCAGTGATAAAATCCTGCTCTAGCAGACAGGCAGTGCTGGGCAAGATTGGGCTGGGGGATTAAAACCTCATTTCTGTTGCATCTCTTTTGGCAATCCCCATTTCCCCACTCACAAATCGCCTTTGTTCCCCGCCTGCCCCTGGCATGTGGCATGATCTGAGCACAGATTCCAGCAGCACTGTGGCAGCTCTCTCCTGCTCCCACCTTTAGCCCCACCACCCTGGAGAGGGGTTTGTCCCCTCTCTTGGGTATGCAGCAGAAACAGCTGGATCCCAGTTAGGTGCACACAGAGCTGCTGGAAGGGGGGATCAGCACAATTCTGCACCTCCATCCCCAGGGCAGAGCATTTCCTCTCTTGCTCTGTGGCTTACAGGTGGAAGTGCTGCCTCTGAGTAGGGTTCAAGTTATTTATCCCTCTGTGGAATTTGTGCTTTTCGTGGAGGTGGTCAGGGAGGAGAACCAGAACAAGGGTTGTTGATGCAGACAAAAAAGGCCACTGATTTTAAGCTGACCCAGAAACCTGTGTCTCCTAGAATCTTTTCTTATAAATGCCTTAGGCTACATCTGACCCTGTGGCCAAGCCAAAGGAGTCTGTTATCAAACTGAGCTCACAGCTCTTGATATGCAGCAAATCCTCCTGGTGATCACTCTCAGCCTCTGTTCCTCCTGTCCACGAGAAGCAACCAGGTCTGTCTCCTCCTCAGTTGTGTGTGGTGTGTTTTGGGCACCAGGAGCTCTTTGTGAAGAGCAGTGGCTATAATAAACACGCTAAATCTGATTATCTGTCCAGGAGGCTTTGCAGAAACAGCTTGTTATTGTAACACTTTATTTAATTTTTAATTTTTTTTTAAATTGAGAAAGTTTAGTTGAACACAACCTTTTAGTCTTAAGCATCAGGCTCCCAGAGCTGAATAGAGCTGGCTCACTGGCATGTGGCTCTGGAGGGTGGGTTGGTGGGTTTTTTTGGGTTTTTGTTTGGTTTTTTTGGGTTTTTTTTTTTTTTAATGATAATACCTTTATCTCTTCCCCTTCACACACAGTCTGAGGCTGGTGGGGGGCTGTTCATCCCTACCTTGATGCTGTGGCACATTGGAATGGGGGAATATCACCCCACTGCTGAAAACAGGTTGCAGCAGCAGTCCTGGGGTGGTTCTTTGGCACAGATAAACTTGCTCTGCTGCTGTTACAAGGCTTTTGCAATATTGACAGAGAGAGAAGTTGTGTATTGCCACAGGGGAACTGATGGGGACCTTCACTTGTGCTCACAGTGGGGGCTGCATGTGCCGAGCTCTTTAATGTGGGGCAAAGCAGTAAAGCCAAAGAGCACAGAAATGGTTTTAATTACAAAATAGTAATCACAATAACAACGTATTTAGGGAAAATTAAAGCCGGTCTGCTGCAAAATTCCTAGCTTCAGGCAATGCCATAGAACTGTGCCAGACAGACCTCGGCAGGTCGGAGAAAGAATGGAATAGATAAGAAAAAATAAACAACCTTGAGAACGAGAGCTGAGGAATTCTGTCATCTTCTTTGGTCTTGAGGCTGGAAAAAAGAGACTTTCTAACACCTCGGGGTCATCTCAACACCAGAGACCTCCTCGCTGCCCATCTCAAAAAAGGATTTTCTGTTGCTGCTGCTGGCAGCAGGAGCTGGACTTGGCTTCCTCAGCTCTCTGCTCTGCTCCTCACCCTGTGATAAATCTTTCACAGCCCATAGGCTGGGGCCTCTGTACAAATCACAAACGGGACAGGGCTGCTGTGGAACTGCCTTGAGCTGTTTTATTTTCCACATCAGTCTCATTACATGATTATGACAAGGGGAAGATGCCACCAGCTCGCATCCCAGGCAGTAGACCAAGAACTTAATGTTACAACTTACTTTATAAGCTTTTTGGCCAATCACACAAAGCAAAAGCACATTGACAGTAGTTCTATCCAACCACCATAAGCACCTGTACCTTTGGTTAAAACAATGCTTGCTTATTTCAAATACAATACCTGCTTTTAAGCCTTAAAACACAACACACATGAAGCTCCACTATTAAGCTTCAACTTTCCTAATATCTTGCTAGATAAACTTTTCTGTAGCTTAGAGAGTTATTCTGGACAAGCGTTAATACACAGATCATTGTTCTATTTGTCCTTATTTTTCTGCTGACCAATCTCATGGCTACTGCTTAGCTCTAATCACAGTTCTGCTGTCTCTGGGGCCTGCCTTTGCAGCTTTCCCAAAACCCTCTGATTTTGTGGATTCCCACAACCTGGTTGTGCCTGCTCTGGGATGAGACCTGCTGCTCTCTCCTAATCCCTGTCGGGGCTATTCCAACTCATCTGTGGGACTTGAGTCACTCAAGATTTTTTTAGAGTATTTTAAAAGACAATAACAAGCTCAGCCCTTTTTATTAAAAATAATAAAGAAGTGTATTTTTCATTAAAACCATGCCTTTTCTTAAAATATTCAGTCTCTTCTCCAACCCCTTGAATCGTAAACATTTTCCAAATGCACACTGACATATTTGGTTTATTAGCACCTGTGTTTGCAGTAAATGTTTTCATTAAAACATTGCACCATAAGTTTCTGAGGGGAAAAAACAAGAAAAGCAAAGAAAAAATGAGCATATTTTTAGTCTTTCAGGAGGAAAACAGTTTGGAATTGTTGTGTGAAATTAATTTCAGGAATTTTAATCAGCTTTAACCAGGTGGAGGAGGCAGGAGAAGCAACTGAAGGGCACCAGAAAATGCCAATAGAATTGTCAGCCTGGATCAGGCTTTGACTGTGGCTACCAGTTGTGGCTGTGGCTAATGCCAGATGCTTCTAAAGGAGATGTAAGCACATCACAACAAAAACATCACAGAATTACAGAATATCCTTGGCTGGAAGGGATCTAGTGCAGGATAATCCATCTCCCCCAACTCCCTCTGACTCTAATTCATGCTGTTTTCTAGGAGAACTGTGTGAAGTTTCTTCCAAGGGTTTGTAGCCTTCACTGCCCAAATTCCAGGCATTTTCCTTATCCATGTGAGTAGCCAGCCCCCCAGCAAACTTGTTAAATTTTTATTCTCAGAGCTTTCCACTGGCAGTGAAACAGACAGGGAAGAAACAGTCCCTTTTATCAGTTTGGAATTTTCTGCTTCTTAAAATCCCATCAGTTGCCTCTTGGTTCTCCTGTCATGAGACCCGCAGAGCAGAGCTCCCAGCCCACCCTCTCCAGCCTGGCCCTCATTGCAGACAGCTTCCCAAATCCCTTTTGCATTTGTCCAGTACAGAACAGAGTATTTTCTCCATGTGGGACTTTCCCCAGATCTCTTTAAGGACCTGCAGTTTTTCCATGTCCTTTCTCAGCACTCCAGAGGTTCAAACTATGGATGCTAAGGATGCTACAACAGGAATGTCTGTTGAAATCCTTCTGCATCAGCTTCCAGGCCTTGTTCCCTGGGCTGTTTGTTTAGAATTACTCTGTTTATAATGCTGCGGTCTCACATTGCACGTTTGCAGGGGTTCTCAAGCTGAGAGATCACAGCTCCTTCTCCTTATCCATGGACCTGAGCTTCTCTGCAGCAGAGGGGAGGGAGATTTTCCTCCTCAGTTGGTACAAATTTCCATGGGCGGTGTGGCTGGAGGCAAAGATGCTGTTGGACATTCACTCCCTCCAGGCTGATACCCAAAAAGAGATGTTCTCGTCCTGCTGAGACAGATCAGATAAACACCACCAAGGCTTCTGGGTGAGATGAGCTCCTTGGTCCAGTTTCTGCTGGAACAGCAGTGCTTTCAGCAGCAGGAAGGGCTCAGAGCTGTGCTGTTTGCTCTCCAAGCTGCTGAGGGCTGGAAGTGAAGAAGTGGAAGATACCAGGCAGATCAAAGTATGTGGAACAGATTAATGACAGTTTTGAATAAGAAAGAGCTTTAAAGAACAGAGTAAATGTTGGGGAGTGTGTGGAGAGAGTTCTAAAAGAGATAAAGCAGGGCCTTTAATAAACTAGAAAAGGAATAAAATCAATGATGGCTGAGTTACAAATAACACAGCGGAGCCACTGAACTCTTTTCAAAGTAGCCCTTTGCAGAAAAGCACAAAAAAAAATGAGACAAACAATTAGGAGACATGAAGACCTTGTCAATAGAACTGTTGATAAGGAACAGATAAAATGGATACTTAAATTAAATACAGCAGAATTCCTTTTTTACTGATCATTCCTCCTAGTGCTCACCCAGCTCTCTGGATCAAGCCTTCCTTTCAGCAGCCAGCTCCCATTTGTGTTGATGTTTGCTGTTTGCTCAGACTGCTCAGCAGGGCTTTTGGACAGGAGGATTAGACTGAAAAGTTATTTCTCTGGTTTTCTTTGATGTCTTCAAAGGTGGAAAAACCCTCATGCTCTTGATGGTCCATAAATCTCTGAGCCACTTTAATGAAGTATTGGCTCAAGCCATTTATAATTTCACTTATCTATCCTGGCATTAAAATGCCCTGCAGAACTCACCTCATTCTCCCAAGATGGAGATTCTGGTTTTACACATATGTCTGATCTGGGAAGCTTAGAATTTCATGGGTCTCATGAGGTAACAATTCAGTCTTAATAATCATCACCCACTGAAGTCAATGGCAGGGTGTGCACTGAAGAAAATGGCAAGCAGTTTGGCCTCTACAAAATCAGTTTTTAAAACAAATATTTACAGGAAAGTTCACCCTTTATGGACACTACAGAACATCTAGGTGAGCAATAGTCTGGAGATATGATTTATTGACTTGGCCAAAACATGCAAAATCATCAGGATGCTATCAGAGAAACTGGGATTTTTTAAAATTAATTTTTTAAATTTTTTTTTTTTTTGGCTGGCTGATATGTAGCTTTTTCTCTTCTGACTGATTAGGTCCCATGGGTGGTACTCCCCTAAAAAAGAGGAAACAAGACAGACTGCCAATCACTTTTGTGTTTACCCAACTTCTGCCCCAAGGGATGGACAGGGAAACTACTGGAGTCTCAGCCCTGCCATGACCATTATGTGGCTGTGGGCAAACCATGTCCCATGAGATTTTCAGGTGTGCAAAGCAGCACTTGGCTACTCAGGAGAGGATCCAAAGCAATTGAGGATAGAGGCAAGTTCTTCCTGGAGATCAGCATGGAAGGAGACAGCATTTATGTAGGTGTCTGTGAGAAATGGGAGATGCAGGCACTGGAAAATCTCCAAAGCCTGATGAGTTTAGAGGAATGGGAATGGGACTGGGAATGGGACTGGGAATGAGAATGGGGATGGGGGTGGAAATTGGAATGGAAATGGGAATTGGAATGGGACTGGGAATGGGAATGGGAAGGGACTGGGAATGGGACTGGGAATGGGAATGGGAATGAGGAATGGGAGTAGGGATGTGAATTGGAATGGGAATTGGAAAGGGAATGGGACTGGGACTGAGAATGGGAATGGGCAGCAGAGGAGGGGTAGGAGAGCAGGCAGTGAGCAGGGCTGAAAACACTGCCCAGCAGAGACATGGATACTCCACATCAATCTCAATGACCTAAATTGTAAATAAGGTGTTAATTGTGGCTGCAGATTATACTCCAGGGGAGTGACTGCAAACACTGCAGATAATGAAATCACCCAAACTCCTGAGTGCTCAGCAGTCCCCGTGCTGAGACTGGATTTCCTTCTGTAGCCTGTTTTTCTTTCATTTGTGCTGGTGTGAATCACAGGAGAAGTGAGTTGAGTTCTGTAACAATTACAGGCTTGTCATCCTGTCACAGACCTGCATAAAGTTATTAAATTCTACGTGATAATTAAGTTATTTACCATTAGCTTCTGGCCTGGGTTTGAATGAACAAAGAATTAAGACA